>NC_090245.1:68670352-68745352 GCF_037325665.1 Littorina saxatilis
GTTTCTTTGCTTTGACGTAATAGATTGCAGGAGGCTTTAGAAGAGATCGAGGTTCCAAAACAAGCGTCTTCAATGCAATTTAGCTGCCTCGACTGCAGGACTTTTTCAGTAAAATACACGTAAGTACAGTATGTAGGATAAACAGAATACTACATGGCTTGCTACCGCCCTGATATGGCCCTTCGTGGTCGGCTGGGCGTTAAGCAAACAAACAAACAAAAATGGCTTGCTGTGTCGTACCAGATTTACACTCGTTGCTTTTTCAAATAGTGAACAGCTCGCTTTCGCTCGCAGTTCAATATTTGAAAAAACAACTCGTGTAAATCTGGTACGACACAGCAAGCCATGTAGTATTCTCTATAACTGACCTTATGTTCCCGTTCACTTCGTATACATTTGGAAATCTGCTGACGTTATTTCATAATACCTGACGGTTTTGGAGATTTGGAAGATGTAGTTCGGAACGACGACGCCGTATCAGTGACCGATTTATTATATAAAGGGAAGCAAGCGGTAAAAAAGCGGTTAAAAACTGGCGTCGACAGAGCCAATGAAGAATAATAGGGACTTGTAAGATCATTCACCTGTGATTCAATGGAAACTGAGTTCGCCAGCAGCAGTGTTGCTATTTAGACACAAATCAACATATATAACCACGTGCTTCCGCTAGTATTGCCTTGCGCTATTTGTCGGTCACTACTCATAGAAAAAAATTGCTCGTTTGTGTTCAGTCAAATTGTTTAAAAAAGCATCTCTTTATGAGAGGTTCCAGGCAGGTGTGAGCGAGACCACCAATCACCTTAAAGGCCCACCCCGTCTCCCGTAAACCATCAGGCCAGTACGTACCCTACTGTACCGACGTACAGTCGTTATAACAAAACAATGATTACCATCTAGATGTCACCAAAAGCTGCTTGGTGATTGGTTGATGGTGTTCCGTTTATAAAAGAACCCTGTAATGTTTGTTGACTGAAAGATGTTGCAGACATATGACAATTTCCTACAGTCCGTGAAGCAAGCCCGCAATCTCTCCCCTTGACGTCGTCACTGAGGTGTCAATCTCGTTTGATATCTTGAAGTTGTAGGCCTACAGGAGATTTGCCTGTGTCAGTCATACATATTTTATGTGTGGGTCTGATGTTGGTAAGATTTCACAAATTCACAGTCTCTTGATTTAATTTGTCACAGAAAATGAGTCTATTCATATAATAATTGAATAAAAAAAAAAGTCACAGTGAATGCCAACAAACAATTGGTTTTCTCGCACTCTTCTCATTTCAACAAGAACCGGAGAATAGTTTAGTGTCCGCTGATTTTAATGAATTGGAACTGACACAGGCTTTCATGTGTGCGGCTACACAAAAGACAATAATGAAAGTTAATTAGCCTACCACCGAGAAGTGAACTGAATATAACCAATTCCGTATCATGTGATATATATGTGCAGCTTTCTTTTCTTTTCTTTTTTTAACAGAATCATGCAAGAAAATAGAAGAAGAGAAAAATGCGCTGTTGATAAAACCTGCATTTTGCAAAACGAGACGGTTGTTTAAAAATTTTATTTACAAAATGATATTACATGTATTGATGATACGGTTGCACACTATTGCTTTTTCACCTCAATGGCTCAGATTTGTATCATGTCAAGATATATGCAACGAAAAGGGAAAACCATAACCTTTTGTAAGTACTGAATTCAAACATAAGTGTGAAGAATTTCAATGGAAGAAAACAATGTTTAACGAAGGAGAAAGGAGCAAGCGTGTGAGAACTCTAAGGGAGGTAGTCCGCACATATACACAGAGCGGATCCAGGTTGCAGATTACCTCCCCTGCAGCATTCGTTGCTGTAATAGAACTCGAGATTTTGCAGATACAGGATCTATGAATAGAAGTACACGAGGAGTGAAAGGGTATGGTATACAGTACTCCCCGGTTAACGTCACTACCGTTTAAGGTCACACGTCTGATAACATCAATCAGGGTGTTGGTCCCGACCTAAAGCCTTCTTTGTATTACTAAGAAAACCTCGCTTAGCGTGACCTCGGATACGGGAACACCTCTTTTTAGGTGACCCCCGTTCTGGTCTCTAAATGCAGAAGACCACCGCTTAAGGCTGGAGAACACTTTGGAGGCCCAATTTCAAAGTGATTAGGTAGTTTTAAAAGTTACTTTTTCTGTTAGTTCAATGTTTGCTTTATCAGGAAAATACAAAATATAAAGGGCTTAACGCGCAAAATTTTAAGATAACGACTGAAGTTTAAGCATAGGTATCAGATTTTTTCACGCAAACACTACTGAATAAGTTGCAATATTGTATTGTGAAAATGTAAACAAAATAACAATCAGATGATCACAAACTGAAGAAGAGAAATAGGGAAGCAAAATAGAACATTAAACGTAGTGATTTTACTTGTGAATTCGGAAAAAAATCCTTTTGTATCCATTTTGAAGCTCAATTTGAAGCATGGAACACCAACAAACATTGATTAAAAGTGTTAAAGTGATTACAGTGTTCAGAAATAGTGTTAGATACCAAGTTGAGTTATCCCTCTTTACCAATTTAAAAAAAAATACACCTCTTAACGCGCAAAATTTTGAACTGTGATGCTTTTACTACCCCCACCCCCTTCCCATTTGTCAGAAAAGAGTGCATATTATCTTCCAAATAGAAAAGCAGGGTAGTCAGATGATCAAAAACTTAAGAAGAGAAAGAGGGAAGCAAAATAGAACATCCAACATAATGATTTAACTTGTGAATTATGAGAAAACTATTTTTTTTTACCCATTTGTGAAGCTTAATTTGAAACTTGGAACACAGACAAACATATATTAAAAGTGTTAAAGTGATTACAGTGTTCAGAAATAGTGTTAGATAGCAAGTTGAGTTATCCCTCTTTACCACTGTTAAAAGAAATACACCTCTTGTCGCGCAAAATCTTGAATTGTGATACTTTTACTTCCCCCACCCCCTACCCATTTTTTCAGAAAAGAGTGCATAATTATTATCTACCAAATAGAAAAGCAGGGTAGTCAGATGATCAAAAACTGAAGAACAGAAATAGGGAAGCAAAATAGAACATCCAACATAGTGATTTAACTGGTGAATTCTAAAAAAAAACCACTTTTTTACTCATTTTATTAGCTTAATTTAAAGCTTGGAACTGAAGACAGAAAAAAAAAAATTAAAAGTGCTAAAGTGGTTACAGTGTTCAGAAATAGTGTTTGATACCAAGTTGAGTTATCCCTCTTCATCACAGTTAAAAAAAACACACCTCTTGTCGCGCAAAATCTTGAACTGTGATGCTTTTACTACCCCCACCCCCTACCCATTTTTCAGAAAAGAGTGCATATTATCTTTCAAATAGAAAAGCAGGGTAGTCAGATGATCAAAAACTTAAAGAAGAGAAAGAGGGAAGCAAAATAGAACATCCAACATAATGATTTAACTTGTGAATTATTAAAAAACCATTTTTTTTACCCATTTTTGAAGCTTAATTTGAAACTTGGAACACAGACAAACATAAATCAAAAGTGTTAAAGTGATTACAGTGTTCAGAAATAGTGTTAGATACCAAGTTGAGTTATCCCTCTTTACCAATTTAAAAAAAATACACCTCTTAACGGGCAAAATTTTGAACTGTGATGCTTTTACTACCCCCACCCCCTTCCCATTTGTCAGAAAAGAGTGCATATTATCTTCCAAAAAGAAAAGCAGGGTAGTCAGATGATCAAAAACTTAAGAAGAGAAAGAGGGAAGCAAAATAGAACATCCAACATAATGATTTAACTTGTGAATTATGAGAAAACTATTTTTTTTTACCCATTTTTGAAGCTTAATTTAAAACTTGGAACACAAACAAACATAAATTAAAAGTGTTAAAGTGATTACAGTGTTCAGAAATAGTGTTAGATACCAAGTTGAGTTATCCCTCTTTACCACTGTTAAAAGAAATACACCTCTTGTCGGCCAAAATCTTGAACTGTGATACTTTTACTTCCCCCACCCCCTACCCATTTTTTCAGAAAAGAGTGCATATTATCTACCAAATAGAAAAGCAGGGTAGTCAGATGATCAAAAACTGAAGAACAGAAATAGGGAAGCAAAATAGAACATCCAACATAGTGATTTAACTGGTGAATTCTGAAAAAACCCACTTTTTTACTCATTTTATTAGCTGAATTTTAAAGCTTGGAAGACAGAGAGAAAAAAAATGAAAGTGCCAAAGTGGTTACAGTGTTCAGAAATAGTGTTTGGTACCAAGTTGAGTTATCCCTCTTCATCACAGTTA
Organism: Littorina saxatilis; assembly: GCF_037325665.1. NCBI lineage: Eukaryota > Metazoa > Mollusca > Gastropoda > Littorinimorpha > Littorinidae > Littorina > Littorina saxatilis. Next base: position 68,674,644 of record NC_090245.1, read on the forward strand.
AAAGAAACACACCTCTTGTCGCGCAAAATCTTGAACTGTGATGCTTTTACTACCCCCACCCCCTACCCATTTTTCAGAAAAGAGTGCATATTATCTTTCAAATAGAAAAGCAGGGTAGTCAGATGATCAAAAACTTAAAGAAGAGAAAGAGGGAAGCAAAATAGAGCATCCAACATAATGATTTAACTTGTGAATTATTAAAAAACCATTTTTTTAACCCATTTTTGAAGCTTAATTTGAAACTTGGAACACAGACAAACATAAATTAAAAGTGTTAAAGTGATTACAGTGTTCAGAAATAGTGTTAGATACCAAGTTGAGTTATCCCTCTTTACCAATTTAAAAAAAAACCCACCTCTTAACGCGCAAAATTTTAAACTGTGTTGCTTTTACTACCCCCACCCCCTTACCATTTTTCAGAAAAGAGTGCATATTATCTTCCAAATAGAAAAGCAGGGTAGTCAGATGATCAAAAACTTAAGAAGATAAATAGGGAAGCAAAATAGAAAATCCAAAATAGTGATTTAACTGTAGATTTCAGAAGAAAAAAACCCTTTTTTTTAATCATTTTTGAAGCTGAATTAGAAGTTTGGAAGACAGAAGAAAAAAAAAAAGTGCTAAAGTGGTTACAGTGTTTAGAAATAGTGTTAGATACCAAGTTGAGTTTTTGCTCTTTATAAAAGAAACACACCTCTTGTCGCGCAAAATCTTGAACTGTGATCCTTTTACTACCCCCGCCCTCTACCCATTTGAACAGAAAAGAGTGCATAATTTGTATTCTCTTCCAATTAGAAAAATAAGTAAAAGCAACTGGACATTTTTAAAATACATCTTTTCTGTCAGTCCAAGGATTGCTTAGTCCATTAAAAACAAACAGACTAGGATTTAACGCACCCATTTTAAGAAAAAGTTAACATGATAATTGATATAATTATCAGACTTTTTTTTATGCAATTACTACTGAAGATTCCAGACCAGGTAAAACAATCATTTTATATCCTTTGTCACATTTTTTTAAATTTTTTATAAATCTATCTATAGCGAGTCTTGTCTCTTTGTGTCATTTATTTTCAAGAATTCTATCCTGGCAACAACAACAACAAAAACACCTACCAACCTACCCTATTTTTTTTAGCCATGTTAATAGAAACAGACAATTTATTTGTTTTGGCCTAAAGATCTTGAAACATTTGTTTTAATAGAGAAATAACAAGTACAGCCATTAGCTGTGTCACTCGAATTTCTTTGTCAGGCTGAAACTTAGCTGTTGCGTTGGTGTCTGCTGTGTGTATCTGGGTCCAAAGCAACTTTCACATTCTCATCTACACACTCACGTTACACAAGTATATATATATACAATTCCACCCACAGAGGCGTTCGGGGATGGGGGTCTCGCACTCGGGCGAATCACACCACAAAATACAAAGTATAACGTACACAGATTTTACTATTGAACCAAAAAGCAAATTAAATCATGAATAAATCAATCAAGCAAAACTTCCACACAATGACACACTCACTCTCGGTTCACACTGCGCTCTGGACGTGCACACTTGGCAGCACGTATACCGTTCCGGCACCGTTTGTCTTCTTGCAAGTCCAGCATAGGCACACGATTGTCCAAGAATCACAATAATCCTCGTGAATGTCACAGCAGGCATAGTAGAAAAGTCCAAAAGGGTGCGTTGATGGTGGTAATCCGGTGCACACACACACACACACACACACACACACACACACACACACACACACACACACACACACACACACTCCGGTTTGGTAAGTTACCTGATAAATAATGTAGCCTGTGGATTTAACGGGGAGACTGGTCAGACAGGAAGAGCATTTCACATTTCCGATGTTCAGCGATAAACTTGTTTTCTTCGAGAGTTCGATCTTCGTGCGATTCTGGCGCGTTGTCACCAAGAACGTAAAAAAACCCCAGGATATCATCATGATGCCTCTCTACAAAAACCAGGCAGTCTAGGAACTCTTCATCTAAAGTCAGTCAGTATTAGCCCCTCAACACAATCCTCATCTTGTCCCATAGTGATTTCTGCCGCCAAAGAACGTGTGGCGCTTAACTCACAAGACGGATTTGTCGTCTTCCATTGCGAAATTCAGATCTACCCCAACTACGTGCATTGATCTGAGCAATAAAATGTAGATGCGATAATCTGCAAACATCTCTTCAACACAATCTACATCTTGTCCCATCGTGATTTCTGTCGGCAAAGAACATGTGGTTCTCAACTCACAAGACCGATTTGTCATCTTTCAGAAATTCAGATCTGCCCCAAGTACGTGCAATAAAATGTAGAAGCGATAATCTGAAAAAAATCTTTTCGCGTGAACGCTGCCACGTTGTCATCAGTCCGATGTCTTTTATCCAGAGCAGGGATGAACACACTTTTTCATCAGTAGTTTGTTATGTTTATCCGCAGACTGCTTTCCATTACTTGTCGTCTGTTTTAGCTTGACTCGTGGGGTTCTTCAGCAAGGCAAAAAGTGCTTGTTTACTGACACGTTCTCACGCACGACATGTCGTAAATGCAAGTTCTAACGATTGTTTTTTATTGCACTGATAGAGAATGTCGATATTTGTAAACGTCTGCCATTTCCTAATGTTTATTTCATTATTTTGCATACGGATATGGCTAGTAAGTGGATAATCTGTTACGACACGAAACGCGTTCTAAATCCGGGAAGGGAGGCTACTCCAACGTAGAAGGGAGGCTACTCCAACGTACTTTCCCAATTTTGCGGCCTTGATAATTATTTACTCCTGGATGCGTATTATTTACTCAGTGATGCATGCTTACCCTTACTTCTACTATTTATTAGTAAATAAATAATAATAAGTAGTAAATAGTAGTAGTAGATTGTATGGAATAAGGAGTAAATAAATGGAATAAGGAGTAAATAATTATCGACCGGTGGTTGGATACAAGCTCCTGTGGCCTTGACAGAGGTTTTTTTTCGACATGATTGTATATGTGACCCTCCACCTCGGAATGAGTCGCATGTCACCTTTGCATAATTTTTAATATTTTTACATTTTCTAAAAGAGATTTTGAAACTCTATCCAGTTGTGAAATCCGTTTTAGAAAAGAGCGAACACTTTTTGAATTATAAGCCTGTGTCTAAGGTGATCCTCACACTGATACCTTAAACCCCCGGACGTATAATATATAGTCAGTCGGCTAAGGACCGTTTTGATTACTTTTTGGCGTCACGTTAGCAAACACATTTTTCTGATAGATTTTAACACCACAACACTAAATTTAAAGTTGTGGAGCTATATTCCAAACCACCGGTGAGAAAAACGTTGGTTTGTGTGTATTTTTTCCTTCATTGGCGTTACTATTCTCGTTTAGAGGGTTGGGTTCATAAAACGGACATAAAAATTAAACGGCTTGACAAAAATTCTATAACTGTAAATCATTCGAAAGGGAAGGCATTTATGTACATGTTTGACGTCATTAGCCGGTGCGTCCCGCTAGCGCTACGTGTCATGTGTGCTACGTATCGATAGTGTGCGCTATTTTCTGTAGTGCTATCGACACAAATTGCCGAAAACAGTGGTGCTATCGTCACGTAGTGCTATTGACACAATTCACACGTGCCATTATCTCTACGTCTCAATAGCACTACGTGTCGATATCACTATTTTGGGAAAAACCAACGTACTGTAGCGCTACGTGTCAATACGGCGCTACGTGTCGATAGCGCTACGTGACAATAGCAGTACTACTAAACTGCAGACACTTCGCTTTGCCGTGTGTGCATATGTATTTATATATTGTATTTATATATTGTATATATGACATTATAGTTTCTTAATTTCCCTTATCAGAAGAATGAATGAACGAAAACAACTGCACTCCGGCGAAACTACCGGAATGTTCCAGAACCCAAGGGAGGTAACTCTTGTTTTGTATCCATGTAAAGGAGGTGACTCTTCTTATGAGAGCATACATTATCTTTCTTATTGGGTGTTGAGAGTTGAAGTTCTGGTTCTGCTGCTCCATAGAATTCGTCCACCAATTTACTTTCCCACTGTACACTTTCTTTCTTTTTATATTTAGTCAAGTTTTGACTAAATATTTTAACATCGAGGGGGAATCGAAACGAGGGTCGTGGTGTATGTGCGTGTGTGTGTGTGTGTGTGTGTGTGTGTGTGTGTGTGTGCGTGTGTGTGACTAAACTACTGGACCGATCTTTATGAAATTTGACATGAGAGTTCCTGGGTATGAAATCCCCGAACGTTTTTTTCATTTTTTTTATAAATGTCTTTGATGACGTCATATCCGGCTTTTCGTGAAAGTTGAGGCGGCACTGTCACGCCCTCATTTTTCAACCAAATTGGTTGAAATTTTGGTCAAGTAATCTTCGACGAAGCCCGGACTTCGGTATTGCATTTCAGCTTGGTGGCTTAAAAATTAATTAATGACTTTGGTCATTAAAAATCTGAAAATTGTAAAAAAAAAAAAAAAAATTTATACAACGATCCAAATTTACGTTTATCTTATTCTCCATCATTTGCTGATTCCAAAAACATATAAATATGTTATATTCGGATTAAAAACAAGCTCTGAAAATTAAATATATAAAAATTATTATCAAAATTAAATTGTCGAAATCAATTTAAAAACACTTTCAAATTATTCCTTGTCGGTTCCTGATTCCAAAAACATACATTCGATATGTTTGGATTAAAAACACGCTCAGAAAGTTAAAACAAAGAGAGGTACAGAAACGCGTGCTATCCTTCTTAGCGCAACTACTACCCCGCTCTTCTTGTCAATTTCACTGCCTTTGCCATGAGCGGTGGACTGACGATGCTACGAGTATACGGTCTTGCTGAAAAATGGCATTGCGTTCAGTTTCATTCTGTGAGTTCGACAGCTACTTGACTAAATATTGTATTTTCGCCTTACGCGACTTGTTATGTAATATTTTAATGGACAAAAAAGTGCTGTTATTGTTAATATTATGTCACAGGTGCAGAGAGAGAGAGAGAAAGAGAGAGAGAGAGAGAGAGAGAGAGAGAGAGAGAGAGAGAGAGAGAGAGAGAGAATAAGAGCGAAAGAAAGAGGGTGGGGAGATGATACGGTTCTTTAGCACACCCAAACACACACACACACAACACACACACATACACACACACACACTCAGGCCTGGATCAAGTATAATAGAGGGGGGGGGGGGGTGTCCAAAAATGAGGCATGGGTAAATAATTATAGGGGTCTTTGGTGTGTGTGTGTGTGCAAAATGCAATTGTCTAGTGGGTGCTCTATGTATATAAGAGCGCCTGTGAGTGGGTGGCCGAGTGGTAACGCACTTGCGCTCGGAATTGAGAGGTTGCGTGTTCGACCCTGGGTCGGGCCGCTATTTTCTCCCCCCTTTCCTAACCTAGGTGGTGGGTTCAAGTGCTAGTCTTTCGGATGAGACGAAAAACCGAGGTCCCGTGTACACTACATTGGGGTGTGCACGTTAAAGATCCCACGATTGACAAAAGGGTCTTTCCTGGCAAAATTGTATAGACATATATAAAAATGTCCACCAAATACCCGTGTGACTTGGAATAATAGGCCGTGAAAAGTATATACTCGCCTAACACGCTTGAGATTTACTGGCCGATGTGAATGTGTGATATAATGTGTAAAAAATTCCATCTCACACGGCATATTGTAAACGCCATGAGCCTCCCCAAATAGGAGAGGGTATGTGCGTAGAAATACTCACTAATAAATAAATAAATATTTATTCATAATTTTGTATTTAAATGTCAGAGCATTGTGATTGATGTATTTTGATTGATGTATAGATCTATGTATAATTTTGATAATGAATTGTTGTGTTTTAGTATTATTTTATGAGCTATGCGTTACGCGGACAGAAAAAAGTCCTTTCTTGTGTTTTATGGAAATGGACAATAAAGTCCGGATGTGCCCATTATCACGTCATTGACTTTCAATTGGCGGGAAGTCTTTTATGGGGCCTCAAACTAAACTCTGATCTCCTCGGATAAGATCAATTTTGTTCTACTGAAATTGATCTTATCCGAGGATCGGTTAACGTGTCCCTCGGATAAGATCACGATATTTTTTGGTCCCAAGGGGGGTCACCTTATCCGAGGAGTACTGTAGCGTTTGTTATTTCAATGTGTAAGCTTGTACTCGCAATCACAAAAAATTAAAATCCTTCAAAATTTGACATAAAGGGAACAGTAATTCCAAAGCAAGCCCAAAAATAGATACACTGCTAACGTTCCAAAATTCAAAAAAACAAAAATAGTAAATTATGGAAACTTATTTTATGACAAACCAAAACAATCACAAATGTGTTATCATGCGATCGTTTTGTTTTGTTATAAATTAAACGTTCCAATAACTTACCATTCTTATCTTTTGATGTTGCACAAGGCAACTACAATTTATCTTTAAAGATGTGTGGAAAGCATGCAGTTGATGGCAATGATTAAGTGTTGTAGATGTTACATCAAATTGTGGATATTTATGTAGCAGAAGCCTCATTACATCTGTAAAGTTTATTATCCAGCAAAGTGTTTCTGCAAACATCACCAAGTTGTTTTTTCTCCCAGCTAATGTAAAATGCATACATAATGTTTGGAGTAATGACACATTTTTTTGCATTTAAACAAAGCAATTTAATGTGCAAGTGAATTCTTACGAGACAGTAAATACTCATTATAATTCAAAGTTTCATTTTTTGTCAGCTGTCTGCATAGGTTACAGTACTTCTTCAGCACATGCCCACTACTGTATTATCTGGCACAAGCTTTGTCATAAATGTGAAAGTCTCAACACACACACACACACACACACTGAAGACAAACCAAACCCGAATGTCCTGTGGTAATAACATTTACTCATTTTATTGAAAAGCCTTCTCAATGAGGCATATCATCCAAGTGTAACGCTCAAACAACATAACTGATAACAGATACTGAGATGAAAAAAAAATATCTGCATTTGGTGTATGCAACAAACACTGATTTGTTCCCCCTGTCACCTCTAAAATCCCTGCCACTCGATGCAATTATCCGCAAACAAGAGTTCTCTCAGCAGATGTCTCAAACGATGAATGATAAATATGATATGAAGGATGTTCCCCAGACCCCTTTCGCATCAAACAACTCTCTTCTGTCACACATACAGACAACAGCATGTAAAGCAGACCACACACAGCCAGATCCGACTTATCCTGCTTGAGGCGTAAGACTTTTTGTTGATGCAACACATACGTCAGACTCAAAAAAAAGAAGTAGCTGGCATGGCTGAGAATGTTTAATTTTCAAGATATTCTGAGCTACCAAACAGACCGACCAATAAATTGTGTCCAGCATCACAAGTGGTTGTACCTGCTGTCAAAAGGCCAAAAGTACCTTTCACACAATTCAGGGTTAAAATGCCATTGCATTAACCTACGTAAGTCACTCAAAGTTATCGTGACTCCTGTATGAAACTCCTGGTATGGTCACGCGGTTTGTTTGCTAAAGGGAAGCAACTAGTCCATTCAAGTCAGTTCAAGTTGTGTGTGGCCCGAGATTTTTGTTTACTATCAACAGTTAAAACACCATCTAGAAACGCACAGCAACAAGCAAACTTCTCAGCATAAAGAAATGAAGAGAATAATAATCAGCTTATAAAAAGACTGGAATTTTACAAATAAGGCAAGTATGAAGGGAATATGTCAGATGAGTGCAGGGATGACTAGTGCGTGTTATTCATAATGCATTGCTACTATGAATTTATCAGCATAATTTTTTTTTATCTACGAATAATTGTGCCTGTGTGCCTGTTGGTGTTATGCTTTTCTCTGAGATCTGCTTGAGCATACGATTCCAAACGTGTGTGCTAAGGGTGACAGTTTGTGTACTTGTAAGTGAAATGTGTATGTATGAATTTATTTAGAGCTCAGTCTTCTTCTTCTTCTTCTTGTCACCCTTCTTCTTGCCCTTGCGGTCATATCCTTCCAGTTCGTTGGTTGCCTCCTTGGCTAGATACTTGATAAAGTCGTCAACTTCTCGCCCACCCTGTTGAAGAAAGAAACATCAATGTTATACATTAAAATGGCAATGTTTTTGGCATTGAGAAAAAACAAAAATCTCATACCCCAAAAAAGAAATTCCATGTTTAAGTAGACACATGACCAGACCTGGGAACCCCTGTTTCGCACTTGTAGCATTCTCAAAGAAATTTGGCGTATTTTCAGAAACATTAGTGTACTCCACACATCATTCAAACCTCCCAAATACTGGATTGGTTTAAGTTCAGGCATGGGAACAGGAAATCATCAAAAAGGAGGAAAATAATGCGGGGATGCGGGGGCCGATATAGGCCCCTGCCAGGGGGTCTGGGGGCGTTGACCCTTGAAGCTGAGGGTTTTTGGCATTTTCCACACCTAAAACGTGCACCAGGAGACACCATAACTTTACAAAACAGTGCACGTGAAGCTGCAGTAATTTCTCACCAACGTGTTCAAAATCGTTAACAGAGAGCTCCACTGTGTGTTCGTTTTAGACTTTGCCTTTCGTCAACCAGATCGAAGTCTTCACTCTCTCCTCAAGCCAACCAAAATTCCATTTGTTTTTCACACTTGAGTCGATTTCAGCCGCAAGGGCCTTATCGCTTTTCGTAATTCGTCGATGCATGGTGACCAAAATGGCGCGTGGTCTAGAAACTGCACGATCCGTAAAAACAAAGAAAGCGCTCGGAAATCTTCGGCAAATTTAGGAACAAGCATAAAACCACTTGCTGGGCTGTTTCCGACAGCATTCTTATCATCCTCGGGTTCTACTCGGCAAATTTCGTACAAGCAACATTCAGTCCAAATAAGAATACGCCAATTGAGAATAAACTATCGCCGATGGAAGCTGTTACGCAGATGAATGTACCATTTCAGGACTGCGAAGAATGAACAATCAACTTACCTCATACTTTTTGGGACTGGATTTGCTGCCCTTGGGAGCAAAATATAGTGTTGGGAATCTGAATCAAAAATGTTAAAAGAAATGTATCAGCACAAACATTCAAAACAGCACGGCAACGGACATTATGTTTTTCAATGGCTAGCTCAGTAACAGATTAAATAGCACAGAAATAAATATAATAAGCATAGTCTCTAGTTCCATAAAAGTGAGAAAAAAACTGTAAACACAGAGTGAAACCTTTTTGTATCTTAATTCTTTTAGTTAAGTGTTCTCAGCAGTCTATATAAACATGTGATAAAGGGAGAAAAATCATACAGTTTATTTTTCAATTTGTTGTACTCACCCTCTAACTTCATATGGAGAAGGAGCGTCATTTGCTGTGGCGTCCATCTTTGCAATGGTGATCTCTGGCTCGTCTTTCAACTTGAAAACACAAATATGCAAGTAAATAAAATGGCATTTCCTCTCCTTTCTGGTTTCACAGATAAAGGACACGTATGAGTGCATTCTTCACCCCCAAAAAAAACCCAACAACAACCACCTTTCTGCTTACTACATTCCAATATTCTCACTGGTTAATACACAATGATGTAACTTAAAACTACAGATTCCATTTGGTTTGAGCTGCATATAACCCTTGGGGAATTTGTGTAGGAATCGCAGTGTTTTATACTCTGTTTACATTTTTGAAATGATTTTAATGGTATATGACAACTACTTTTAACATTAAACTCTCCTTTATGGAGTACAGAGCTAATGTAGCTAACATTCTTCGTACTATGAAGTCGAGAGCATGATTCAGCAAAGGAAAAGGTTGTGTCTGTTGTTCTATATAATAACATTGCGTCTCTCCCCTGAAACTAGCATATCAGCTGACATGCTTGACTTAAAAGTGAAGTGCTGGTGCTTCGATCCTTTATGATCAAAGCCCTAGATAAATAACCAATGTCGTGGAACTCACCATTTCAGCCAATTCTTCAAACTTAGGAGCCAGGGTCTTGCAATGTCCACACCAGGGAGCATAAAACTCAATGAGGACATCTTTCTCTGGGTCGTTGACAAGGTCATCAAAGTTTTTGCCGACAGCAGTCTGTCAAAAACAGAAGAGAAAAGTCAGACATTTAACTTAGAATAAAACAGTCATTTCTAGTAAGCATCAGTATTTTGCTGGTCAACTTGATAACATCCGTTAATGACTTGGGGGGGGGGGGGGAGGAAACAACAACCCCAACCAAAAAAACAACAGGAAAGTGTGGGTAGTTTGCTGCAGATGACTAGCCTAAAGGAGGTTAGATTTGGCAGCTTGACTCGCAATGATTGCCCCTCCCATTATTTTTCTTGAAATTTGTTTTTTCTGTCGAACCAATTCTTTCTTCTCATGAAGCCATACACTTTCCTTGAGCGTGTCTGGTTAGTGTAGGAATGTAAGAATGAGTAGTTCTTACAAATCTGATAGACTGAAAAGTCTTTGAAAATACTCATCAGCCGATTGTTTCCATTCCTGAAGACAAAACTGGTCATGTTCAAAATTCTGCACACATCCTAATGTCACCTCCTAGATCAAACTCACTTACAATTCCACTAGATACTTCTCTTCCCCAACTCTCAATTATTCAGTAATCTGTCTTCTTAAAACATATCTGCTCTTTTGATGCTCCTTTTCTTAGCATATTCAATCACTGAGTTTTTCAGGTATGAGTTTTTAATGCGTCTGCCGCCTACCTAGCTTGCTGTGAACTTTTCCAATCACAATGTTAAGAAAAAAGAGTTACCTTCAGTGGACCGTCATTGTTTGGAATGGGCTCTGACTTGAGGAAGGGCTCGACAGCGTCATCAAGCACATCACGTACAAATTTCTCTAATGACTCCATGCTGCAACACAGTTTTCATGGCTGGGTTTTAAGACTTGCACACAAATAATGTTAACATACATTCTAATCAGTCCTTGGAATTTGTATCACAGGGGAAATTTAAATTTCAGAAGTAGTTGGGAGAGACAGAAAGAAGAAGAGATGGAGAAAGAGAGAGAAGAAGAGTGATACAGAGGACGAGAGGGAGAGTGCAAGTCATGTTGTAAAGATGAAATGGTTTAATACACCTTTCTTTTCCTGCAAACGGTCTTGTGAAATCACCACAGATCTGTTTAAGCTTTTGCACTGGAATCCCTTCACTTGGATACATATAACAAATCTACAGCCCGACTTCTTTGTGCAAAGAGGGAATTCTTTTGGACGAACGGCTTTTGTAAATGACACGTTCTATGTCAATATGTGAAATAAATTCAGCAAAGTAACGTTGGTCTGCACGGGAAGCAGCTTGGTGATGGCGTACCTCATGTTTCATGCAGGAACTAAGGCACCTTTCAAAGTACCACGCATTGCCTTCCAACGTGATCTTACAGAGAAATCTTTGTCTCATACGGATAACATTTTTATATCATGCCTTGAGAAAATGTAAGCTTTACGCCCTCACGGCAAAGCCATTAGGGGCATGTTACACGGGCAAACCCGGCTTACCTTGTCGTCCCACCCATCATTATATTCAGAGACATAGTGAGAGTGAAACTAAGAGAGCAAGAGGGGGGAAAGTAAGGGAGCCAACAAATTACAGAGATAGGAGTGTGAGTATGTGTGTGTGTGGAGGAGGGGGGGACTTACGAAAATGGATCCTCCATGTTAAATTTGCGGCTGCGATCATCATAGGCACAGACAACAGGTTTCTCAGTATTATAATCAATCTGGCCACACTCCTGCAGCTCGTCCCTGTGCTCCTTCCTGTCGCTGATGGCGAAGAAGGCGCTGAGGCCCTCATCTCGCAGCTTCTTGGCTACCTTCATTACCCTGTACAGAGAAAAAACAAGCAACCACATTTTCAGATTTAAATAGAAACCGATCAAGAACAATCCATGAGAATTGAGATCGAGAGACTACAACATAAGTAATTTATGTTGGCAAAAGTACACACCCTTTAATGAACTTGTATCCCTCCATGTATAAATCTGTCAGACTCCCATTATCTTTCACTGCATCTGAATGTTCTACCTTAGTTATTATACCTTACAGCTAACCTAGCTGTTCCATAAGCAACAAACCTCAATGAAAATACTACTTAGTCTCTGTTTTGGAGAATGCCAACCCCACAGGTGTATCACCAACAAGAGACCAATGGAAAAGCTGCACACACACACCTGTTACGCCAGTAGTTGGTGCCCTTAGGGTTCTTGACGTAGTCTACTTCGTAAAATACAACGAATGTTGGTTTCTTGAAGTTGCCAGCATTACCAAGTGTTCTATGGGCGCAAAGACCAAATCTGAAAAGACATGATTAAGACATGAACACACAGGAACCAATTTGAAGCAGTGCTTTATTAAAAACAGCACAGAAACCAGAGTTTTGTGCTTGTATGTGATACCAGAGTTAAGTGCTTCTACTTGTTACTGTTTGGGTGAATCCATTTCTATTTCACAGTTTGCCAGCTTAGTAATACAAATCCACTGAGGCAAATCACAGCTGCTCATGCCTCGCCTTTTGTCTGCACCCACACATTTTGATCATCTTTCAATCTTGCCCAGTTGTCTACCTTCTATTTCACTCTATCGGGTCAGTGACCTTGCACATCCTCTTTTTACATTTAGTAAAGTTTGACTAAATGTTTTAACATAGAGGGGGGAATCGAGACGAGGGTCGTGGTGTGTGTGTGTGTGTGTGTGTGTCTGTGTGTGTGTAGAGCCATTCAGAGTAAACTACTGGACCGATCTTTATGAAATTTTTCATGAGAGTTCCTGGGTATGATATCCCCAGACGTTTTTTTTAATTTTTTCGATAAATGTCTTTGATGACGTCATATACGGAATTTTGTAAAAGTTGAGGCGACACTGTCACACCCTCATTTTTCAATAAAATTGATTGAAATTCTGGTCAAGCAATCTTCGACGAAGGCCGGACTTTGGTACAGTAAAACCTGAGTCTAGCGGACCCTTGTTGTAACGGCCACCTGCTACATACGGACAGTTTATCATGGAACGAACACGATTTCAACAATAACTAACCTTTAACGGACGGACACCTGCCACTTACGGACGAGGACACGATTTTTCGGACCGTAGGAAGTGTAAACACTGTCACAAACGGACAATACGTACATGAAAACGCAACTTCGAAAAGACAAAAACAATACATGGCGGCTCTTGCTCCTCAAACTATCGAGAGACGAAAAAAAAATTAAATCTCGCGCACGATAGAATCCGCGGCGACTTCCTTAGGAGTCGGGAAGACGCAAATCCTGTGTATTAATGACCCAAAACGCGACTTACGACTTTTGCGCATATTTCGAGCAGACGAAAACACAACATGGCGGCTCTCGCTCCTCCAACTATCGCGAGAAGAAATAACAAGAAGGGCAAAGCCCATACGACTCACATGATTGACCTTGACATGACCTTGACCTTCAGGGTCAAGGTCAAATAACTAAACCTAGCAATGACATCATACACTAAGAACTGCTTTACACATTTTTCCTACCAAAATACATGTGACCCATCCAACACAAAGCTGTTAATTCAAGACATAGGAAGTACAATGGTGCTTATTGGCTCTTTCTACCATGAGATATGGTCACTTTTAGTGGTTCACTACCTTATTTTGGTCACATTTCATAAGGGTCAAAGTGACCTTGACCTTGATCATATGTGACCAAATGTGTCTCATGATGAAAGCATAACATGTGCCCCACATAATTTTTAAGTTTGAAACAGTTATCTTCCATAGTTCAGGGTCAAGGTCACTTCAAAATATGTATACAATCCAACTTTGAAGAGCTCCTGTGACCTTGAAGCAAGGTAAACCAAACTGGTATCAAAAGATGGGGCTTACTTTGCCCTATATATCATATATAGGTGAGGTATTCAATCTAAAAAACTTCAGAGAAAATGGGAACAAGAAGGGCAAAGCCCATACGACTCACATGCTTTACACATTTTTCCTACCAAAATACATGTGACCTTGACCCAAGGTCAAGGTCATCCAAGGTCATGCAACACAAAGCTGTTAATTCAAGACATAGGAAGTACAATGGTGCTTATTGGCTCTTTCTACCATGAGATATGGTCACTTTTAGTGGTTCACTACCTTATTTTGGTCACATTTCATAAGGGTCAAAGTGACCTTGACCTTGATCATATGTGACCAAATGTGTCTCATGATGAAAGCATAACATGTGCCCCACATAATTTTTAAGTTTGAAACAGTTATCTTCCATAGTTCAGGGTCAAGGTCACTTCAAAATATGTATACAATCCAACTTTGAAGAGCTCCTGTGACCTTGACCTTGAAGCAAGGTAAACCAAACTGGTATCAAAAGATGGGGCTTACTTTGCCCTATATATCATATATAGGTGAGGTATTGAATCTCAAAAACTTCAGAGAAAATGGGAAAAATGTGAAAAATAGCTGTTTTTTAGGCAACATTTATGGCCCCTGCGACCTTGACCTTGAAGCAAGGTCAAGATGCTATGTATGTTTTTTGGGGCCTTGTCATCATACACCATCTTGCCAAATTTGGTACTGATAGACTGAATAGTGTCCAAGAAATATCCAACGTTAAAGTTTTCCGGACGGACGGACGTCCGGACGGACGGACGGACGACTCGGGTGAGTACATAGACTCACTTTTGCTACGCATGTGAGTCAAAAATGTGAAAAATAGCTGTTTCGTAATGTGAAGCAGGCTGTCTTTATTTGAGGCCCAGGTCTCTCGTTTTAACACTTTGAGGAGACTAAGTGCTTTCTTGGCTTTGCCGACAAGGTTTTTGATGTGTGGCCCCCATGTTAGGTTCGGGGTGAAGGTAACGCCGAATCATCTTTCCGCTCATATGAATGATTCTTCGCCTTGCATCGCTGAACTTGACCACGATCGTTGAGGTCTTCGCACAGGCTCCTCTCTTTGCGTACAGTGGAACCCCTCACAACGACCCCCCTCTCTAAGGACTACCCCGCCACAACGACCCTTTTTTTTTTAACCGATGTGTTTCCTTATATAGTTGTCACCAGTGTAGCGACCACCCCGCTCTAACGTCTAAGGACCGACCTAACAGCTTGTGTAACGACTTTGTCAGACAAAGCCAAGACTCAGTCAGCGTAACGCATCACTGACAAACCGGTTATAACCAGTCTTGCGTAAGCAAAGGCACTAATTAACCGCTGAGAGGTGTGATGGTTGGGTGGGCTGAGTAAACATCACAAACCAATCATCGAGAAAACAAACTCACGTGACCAACACACACCGTTCAATTCAGTCAGAATAGACAGTCTTTGGACAGAAGAGCAGTGGAGATCGACATGGCGTCTACAAAGAAAAGAAAATATTTAACTCTCGAAAATCGAGTGAATGTTGTGAACAGACACAAAAAGGGAGAAACTGCCATCGCGATTGCAAAAAGTCTTGATGTTGGAAAATCGCAAATTCAAAGAATTATCCAACTCCAAGAAAACATTCTGAAAAAGGTGGGGAAGTGGTGACAAGGCAGTGAACGCACTCACCATGCACTGACATCATACGAAAGCAGCCACACAAACACAGCACAGGCAGAGGCAGGTGTGCAGATGCTTTGTGAGAATAAGCGTTGAAAACCAGTTTGAATAAAAAACCAGCAGATAGAGCCGCATGTCATAATCATTCTTCTTGTCTGGCTTTATTGACTGCATGCCGATCTTGTGGCAGTGACTTTTCACTCTTCAGTCGGACTGTACACAAACCGCTCTCACTCTCCCTCACTGACTACCCTAAGCTCTGAAAATTTAAAAATTATGATTAAAATTAAATTTCCGAAATCGATTTAAAAACAATTTCATCTTATTCCTTGTTCGTTCCTGATTCCAAAAACATATAGATATGATGTTTCTTTCTTTCTTTATTATTTGGTGTTTAACGTCGTTTTCAACCACGAAGGTTATATCGCGACGGGGAAAGGGGGGGGGGGGGGGGGGGGGGGAGATGGGATAGAGCCACTTGTTAATTGTTTCTTGTTCACAAAAGCACTAATCAAAAAATTGCTCCAGGGGCTTGCAACGTAGTACAATATATATATGACCTTACTGGGAGAATGCAAGTTTCCAGTACAAAGGACTTAACATTTCTTACATACTGCTTGACTAAAATCATTACAAACATTGACTATATTCTATACAAGAAACACTTAACAAGGGTAAAAGGAGAAACAGAATCCGTTAGTCGCCTCTTACGACATGCTGGGGAGCATCGAGTAAATTCTTCCCCCTAACCAGCGGGGGGTTATGATATGTTTGGATTAAAAACACGTTCAGAGAGTTAAAAAGAATAGAGATATAGAAAAGCGTGCTATCCTCCTCAGCGCAACCGCTACCGCGCTTTTTTGGATTGTTAATTTCACTGCCTTTGCTACGAGCGGTGGACATACAACGCTACGAAAGTACGGTCTTGCGGAAAAAATGCAATGCGTTCAGTTTCATTCTGTGAGTTCGACTGAGCTTGACTAAATGTTGTATTTTCGCCTTACGCGACTTGTTTTAACATATCAATTATCATGTATATAAAATGTTTCTTCTTTTTTCTTTTTTGGTGTATACATGTATATCGATATATATACAAAGAATGAAGCAGTGATCAGTGTTTATAATTTAGGCTGGGCTGACTGACTGAGTTGCAAAGCTTTGATTGGCCAAATACAGCTAAAATACCCATGCAGACCTGTTTACCCCCAAAACTTGACAAGAGTAATGGTCAAGTAAAAAAATAGTAATCTGATGACCAAAATAGTAACCCAGTGGTTACAAACGCCAACATTAGCAACATAAACCTAATTTGAAGCACATTAGAATATCGTAGTCTGGACTCAAATGGAGTATTTTCCCCCCAAAATCCTAAAAAATAGTAATAAATTACTCCAAAACAGGTCTGCCCATGGCACCAAAAAATTTTGACATTTACAAAACATTTTGCAATGAGTAGAACCCCTGTTTAGATTATAAAATAAACATACGCCTCATTTGTCAAGAATCCCTTCAGCTCGTGCAGCTTGGTGGCGTCACCAGTAAATTTGACAGCTGTCTCCTCAAACTTGCTCGCCATCACTTTGGGTCGGAACAGGACAACTTCACTGCAACACACAAGGAACAGTAAACACCAATGTTTCATTTTCAGATCCCATGACTTTATTCTGCAGTATATGCCCCTGAAAACTCATGTTCACAAGAATCCTCCATTGAAATTCCCAAATGGACAAGAACATATGGATCAGAAAAACAAGAAGGGTAAAGCCCATACGACTCACATGCTTGACCTTGACATGACCTTGACCTTCAGGGTCAAGGTCAAATAACTAAACCTAGCAATGACATCATACACTAAGAACGGCTTTACACATTTTTCCTACCAAAATACATGTGACCTTGACCCAAGGTCATCCAAGGTCATGCAACACAAAGCTGTTAATTCAAGACATAGGAAGTACAATGGTGCTTATTGGCTCTTTCTACCATGAGATATGGTCACTTTTAGTGGTTCACTACCTTATTTTGGTCACATTTCATAAGGGTCAAAGTGACCTTGATCATATGTGACCAAATGTGTCTCATGATGAAAGCATAACATGTGCCCCACATAATTTTTAAGTTTGAAACAGTTATCTTCCATAGTTCAGGGTCAAGGTCACTTCAAAATATGTATACAATCCAACTTTGAAGAGCTCCTGTGACCTTGACCTTGAAGCAAGGTAAACCAAACTGGTATCAAAAGATGGGGCTTACTTTGCCCTATATATCACATATAGGTGAGGTATTGAATCTCAAAAACTTCAGAGAAAATGGGAAAAATGTGAAAAATAGCTGTTTTTTAGGCAACATTTATGGCCCCTGCGACCTTGACCTTGAAGCAAGGTCAAGATGCTATGTATGTTTTTTGGGGCCTTGTCATCATACACCATCTTGCCAAATTTGGTACTGATAGACTGAATAGTGTCCAAGAAATATCCAACGTTAAAGTTTTCCGGACGGATGTCCGGACGGACGACTCGGGTGAGTACATAGACTCACTTTTGCTTTGCATGTGAGTCAAAAAGGTATTAATTTACAAAAGCGTCATTCTTGTTAATGTTTGAATTGTAGGACGTAGTAACACAGATTGCAATATCTTGAGCAGCTGGTATCATGAGACTTTGTGAGACAATCCAACTTTCTCAAACAGTACATCAGCTGGTCCTAATCAACACCTAAGGCTCTACACTCTGAAAACAAAGATAAAGAAAAAGTTATACATCTGTAGCTGAAATAGCAGAACTCACTCTTTGTATTTCAACTTGTCCATGACTTGTGAAGAATAAGTGTGTGCAAACCGAAGATCATCATAACTGTCAGCCAACTTCTGAAACGTTTTTGCCTGTTCACTGTCAGCATCAGTAAAGAATCCTGCAAAATTCAAAGCGTGAGAATATGAAATTGCAAGTGGTTTACATAACATATAAACAAACTGCATGTAACCCCCTTTGTTTTGCAAATTGAATTTTATGAAATTAAACAAAACTCCAACTAGAAGTGAAGAGTTCACAAGTGCTGTTTGACAGTAATGACACACAAATACACTGCTAACCAGTGAACCACTGGTAATGAACCAAATGAGGGGTAGTGTTGTTACCAGACACAGAAGACAAGTTCACTGTTCAGTAGGCCCTTGATTCAAAATAAATTGTTCAAAATGTCATGACCTGGGAACAACACTTGAGGGGGGTTTTAAATTAATAGACGTTTTTTGAAAATAACTAAGGTTTGTATGGATTGCTTTCCCTCTGACAAATAACTTCACACATGCTCCTGTCCACATGTTTCCAACACACCCCATGCTAGTTATTGGCCCCTCCAATGTTTGTCAGAGTCAAATCAAAAGCAAGGGAATTCACAACCCATACAAACCCGACAGTTATTTTCGGAATTCGTCTATTCCATAACTCGTTATGTCAAATGTACTTCCGCAACGATCCTCAGAAATCCAGAATGCTTGGCAGTTACATAAAATTGAGAAGACGATTAACAAAAGAAACTCACCCACGACACTTCCGCCTTCACGAGCAACAAAGTCATCAAACTCTTTCTTTGTCTTCAGCTCCTTGGAGCTTGGCCCACCCTCCTTCCCCATGACCTTAACAATGCCATCTGGAAATAAAAAGAATAAAGTCAGCCACATTTGCATTAAACTTTGCACAAAAGTTAGCGCTGCAAATCGCTAGTGAGTAGTATATGAACTGCACTTCTTAACAGTTGTGAATACTAAATGATTTTAATCACTGATGATGTACGAAGGTTAGAAAATATGAAAAAATCGACACTCTACACCTGCTCAACGGTACACTTTCTATCATTTGTCTCTCTGCTGTAGTTTATTTATTTGAGCAGTGTTATACATCTATATATATATACGACTAGTGTCTGTGTGTGTGTGTGTGTGTGTGTCTGTGTGTCTGTGTGTCTGTGCGCGATGCGCGGCCAAGGTTCTCGATGGATCTGTTTCAAATTTGGTGATCATATTCAGGTACACCCTGGACACAACCTGGTCGATGAGATATTTCAACACGTGCTCTCAGCGCGCTGCGCGGAACCGATTTTGGTTCCACCTCAGCTATTTTGGTTCCACCTCAGCTTACCCGGGCCCCCATACCGACACACCATAGCCGCTACACCACATCACAACGCCAAAGTTCTCGGTGGTTCTTTTTCAAATTTGGACACCGTATTCAGCTACACCCCGGACACAATATCATCGATGAGATATTTCAACACGTGCTCTCAGCGCGCAGCGCTAAACTCATGTTCGTTTTTGTGTTCATTTCACCATTATAAGTAACTCTTCCTTATCTTCTCCAGTGTTTGGCGTTTATCTCCCTTCCTTCGTGTGGCTTTCCCGTTCAGTTGTAAGTTACTATTTATTTTTAGAATGTCACTGCGCTGTCCAGAACGCTTCCCTTGCACCCGTAAGTTGTTCTTACTGTCAAAGTGAAAAGGTCGAATCAATTTATAGCCACGCGAAAAATACACTCTCACCTATCTCTATATATTTATAGATACAGATATGCATATATATATACGGCTTCTCTGTGTGTGTGTGTGTTTGTGTGTGTGTGTAGGCAAAAACCTATGTATTATAGAGTTCTGTTTGTGATGGGGTCTAGCGGCTTTTGTCTGTCTGCATGTTCTGGCATGTGAGAAGCCACAGCAGATAATATAGGGCTAAGAAATAAGCTCTAAAATTCTCAATCCCGTTTGACAGGACTTCGCCTTTCAAAGGTGATTGTGGTGAACCGCCACGCTGTCTGTCTCTGTCGCGCCGTTCACCCCAAATTCCCGTGTCTGAGAGTGACTATTTTTAGAATGTCACTGCGCTGTCCAGAACGCTTCCCTTGCACCCGTAAGTTGTTCTTACTGTCAAAGTGAAAAGGTCGAATCAATTTATAGCCACGCGAAAAATACACTCTCACCTATCTCTATATATTTATAGATACAGATATGCATATATATATACGGCTTCTCTGTGTGTGTGTGTGTTTGTGTGTGTGTGTAGGCAAAAACCTATGTATTATAGAGTTCTGTTTGTGATGGGGTCTAGCGGCTTTTGTCTGTCTGTATGTTCTGGCATTTGAGAAGCCACAGCAGATAATATAGGGCTAAGAAATAAGCTCTAAAATTCTCAATCCCGTTTGACAGGACTTCGCCTGCAGAGGTGATTGTGATGAACCGCCACGCTGTCTGTCTCTGTCTCGCGATTCACCCCGGCGAAGCCGGGTATTCCTCTAGTACAACATGTATGTCATGTGGAAGTAAAATTAATGTACTTGAAAATGTTTCTTGAACTTGAAGCAGTGATTCTGCTTACTCTGGTAACGATTTACCGAGTTCAAAGCATAATCCTGATACAGTACATGACACATACCAGCCTCCCTGGGACCATCATAATCCTTGCTGAATTCTCCATTCCTGAATATCTTCAAAGTTGGGTAGCCGGACACACCATATTCTTTGCAGATCTCAGTCTCAACAGTACAGTCGACCTGTTCAGACAGACATATTAAGTTGTTGAACTTGAAGTACATGTATTAGTTACTCAAATGCAAAACACACATCCGATCTGTCATGCATACACAGAACAGCTGGACACAGACGATAAACACAAAAAGTTTGGATCCCTTTCTACCCCACCTATGTTGACCAAGTTTTTTTTTATAGCCGAGACCAGCTGTGCTGCAGCAGGTCACTCAGAAATGTAGTAACTGTGTATCAACATCAGGCATGAGCAAGTTCCAGAATTTTCACTCGCCTTGTGGGCTAGGGAAATTCAAAATTGACTAGCCCACAAACAAATTCACTCGCCCACAAAAATGAGATTCCATCCATTCAAACGTGGTGAAAGGCGAGCAGGTCTTTGCAAGCGCATGTACAGATCGCATCAGTTGTGCGACACGAGCACGCTGGTCTTGCGTTAGCTGGTGCATAGCGTGTCCCCCCTCGGTGTTTTTGACTTTTTTGTTTGAGTTTACCCATTTTTTGGTGTTTTGTTGGTGAGACTTTGATGTTTCGTGTGCACGTATGTTTTCTACCTTAAATTTGTCCGTACCAACAATGAATGGCCCCTTTCTCTCCTTCTCAGATGCGGCATGCTTTTCGCAAGCAGTACACAACATGACGTTTTTTTCCCCGATCATTCATAGTTTAGCCAGTCTCTCTGCTCACCAGTCAGATTTTGTATAGTCTGCCTGGAAGGAATGCTTCCTCTGTTCGGAGTCATACTTTTGTCAATCTCTGGGACTCCGGTCCCTCTGGTTTGGCTTTTTTTTTTTTGGGGGGGGGGGGGGGGGGGGAGCTGGCAGTTGTGCAAGTATTTCTACATGTTTACAGCTTCAGATCTGCCTAGGCTTCTGAGACACACGTGGTGCGTTGACAATTCTGATTGGTTAAAATCGCGTCAACAAAAAGTCCTGATAACCCTGAAATCATATGGTCATTCTGATTGGTTCATGGTCACTAAAGAGAATTTCCCGATCAGCTGGAACTGGAGCTCCGACGACATCTAATTTTAGCAATTGTAGACGACAACGTGCTTTGCATCAAACAATCGTCGCTCGGAAAATGATAATACCACAGACCCAAAATTTACACTCGCCAAGTGGGCGAACATTATAAGACTTTCTACTCGCCCACACTCATTTCTGGTCGCCTGTGGCGAGTGGGCGACCGATCTCGCTCATGCCTGAACATGCTGGAATGCAGGCGTTAGATGGACGTTACAGGAAGCGACTGAAGCTAACAGTCTGAGCGGATATATCCAGGCATGGGAATTGAAAATTGTAAAAAAGGCGGAAAATTTATAACTGAAGACGCAAAGCGTCAAGTCGACGGCGCGAAGCGCCTAGCCTTACTAGGGGGGTCCGGGGGCATGCCCCCCCGGAAATTTTTTTTCTCCAAAGAACCCAGATGGTGCAATCTGGTGTCATCTGAGCTCCAAGTTTGCCATTAAATTCTGTTTTTAGAATCAGAGTTTTTAGTACAAAAATGTACCAAATTTTGCTTACATGTATTATATATATGGTTTAAAGGCACAGTAAGCCTCCCGTAAACCATCACAGAGCTCCCCGAGCGTCTAAATACAGTACAAGCACACTTCCATTTGAACGCTCACCGAACGGGAACATCCTGGCTGCTTTCTGTCGAGCGTGAGACATTTTCAAAGAATTTATTTTCGTAGACTTGTTCCGTTAACAACAACGGCGCCTCGTTTTTGCGCTAGACCTAACTTTTAAAATCTAAATAATAAATTGACAGCTTGTTACAGAAACATTCTTTAATCATAAAAGAATTCGTTTTTCATCAAGACAAGATCAGAACAATTCGAAGTTGTGAAAGTTTAAAAAAAGAAAAGCCCGGAAGCAGGGTCACGCAAGGGTCGTAGCAGACGACGGCCGGTTTATCAGTGCAAATCGCCGTTCCTCTCAACAGTCAAAAGCCATCGCTAGAGTTCTTGTGAACCACAGCCGTTGTTTCGTGCATAAAAAAAACGTGCTATTGTAGATAAGCTCACGTCGAGTCGCATTCAAATGACTAACTATGACGACTGCATTGTGAAAAGGGAAAACTGGATCACACGGGTTCACGATGGCTCAGGGGTAAGATAAACCACGCAAAAATAAATTCTTTGAAAATTGTTCGCTCTTTACGGAGGGCACCTAGGATGTTCTCAATTGGTGAGTGTTTAAATGAAATGGTGTTTGTACTGTGTGTAAAAGCCTGACCGTATCTGTGATGGTTTACGGGAGGCTTACTCTGCCTTTAAATTTGAAATTTTTTTTATCTGTTGAGACAAACAGGAAAATGTAACTTGTAACACAATCTGTGCAATCTGGTTTACTTTCAAACATAATAGTTCAATAACTGAGGCGGGCGGTAGCAGTGCGTAAACAAAGTACGGAAAGTTTTCGCGGGCTTTTGCGCAAAGGCCAAAGTAACCGGTGCTTTTTTTGTGTGCCTCCCCCCTTTATTTTTTCGGCGGACACTTTTGCATTTTCGGCGGAACAAAAAAAAAATTCAGCGGAAATCCGCCATTCGGCGGACAATTCCCATGCCTGATATCCCTACCTGGTCAGCCGGAGCCATATGATTGGGTACGGAAATATCTGTACTTAGGAGACAATGAGTTAAGGGAGAAGTGCCATTGCCAAATTCCTTTGCTCCAACTGAGTGACTGCATGACTAAGCAATAAATATATAACTGCACAAAACAAGCCAACAATACACACAGGTTTATCACCAACAAGACAGATAATTGGACAATACCTTTGCAAGGCCCACTGGAGGATCATTCTTCAGCAGTCTTTCAGCAGCTTTTTCATACTCGGGCGCAAGCTTTTTGCAGTGACCGCACCTACAGACAAACACACATTATATCATTATTAATATTAACAATACAGGAAGAAAAGAATGCATGGAAGAAAACATCACCTAAAACCGATGTAAAGCTAGTTACCTGTTACTTAGGTCGTACTTTTTATTTTGGCAGGAAAAAGTTTTATTCCTCATTCAAAGAATTTTAGTATTCATGCATGTACAAATTACAATGCATTAAACTTAGTTGTGTTTTTTTTATAATCTGACATCAGGGCTGTACCTTAACACCCGCAGCGGATTCAAACCACGTTGGGCGAATTCAAAATTCCTCTCCCCCCGCCCGTCTGGCAACCTTAAATTTCTTTGACCAGAAAGCTGCAAGTTTACGCAACGCTGTTTAAAATCGGAACAGGCGAGCAAAGAGGCTTTCACATTTTACACCAGCTTTGGACGCCATGTTTCTCGCGCCGCTCGAGACTACCTTTTTTCTCCCAATAGCTGTCCAATCTTTAAACTTTCACATTGTAGTTGCATGTACACGCGTTGGACTTTGAGCTACAAATGCAACGTATGTCGGTACGAGCAGCTGAGGTGGTTGTAAGACATCCGGGCTGGTTGGGGGCTGTTTGGGATTTTTGGGGGACGGGTTCTAATTGCTTACTTAGCGGCCCCCTGGATGGTAGCCAAAAAGTTAAAGTACACCCCTGCCCTGGACATCATACTTTGTCATATATGTAGCAATCCACTTTACAATTCTTTGCCTAACTGTTTGCATGACATCAATACAAATCCTATCATTAATAGGGCCTTTTACACCTGGGCTATTCTAGGCGACCTTGACCTTGGCCCGCTGTGCCTCGGGCAAAGTCAGCCACTTTTGCGCGTTGTTTGAATGGTGGAGCTGTACGATGGTGCACAAACATTGCTGTTATGGCGTGTGTGGAAGTGATTTAAGACACCGTGAGAGATCACACATGGTCGGTGTTGGATGGGTACCGTTTTCCAAACCCTCTAGAGATTTAGAAAAGTGCCGAAAATGGATTAAACTATGTGGAAGAACGATCGAGAGGTTCAACATCGAAAAAGTCAACAAAGACACCTACATTTGCACAACTTCGTCGGGGGGCACTTGAAAATGACATGCTGTTTTTCTTCATAAGTATAAATGGAACAAAAAAGATTGTACCATGCTTTGACTTTATGTGCTGAGAGAGGAAGAAATGGTTTTGATGTAGCTTTTTCATATCCCCATAAACCAAAGTGTGATACTGCAGCTAGTTAGCAAAACATCGAAAAACTAGACAGCAAGTGACACATAGTCTACAAACCAATGAACACGGAGGCATTTAAGAAACAGGATCATTCTTTTAATCTTGTCTAAAATTTTGAACATGAATCTCACTGCAAAAACACAATCTAACAGAAGTGGCAGAAAAACAAAACTACTTCAGCATACAAATGGCCCAAAGAATATGGTCTGAAATCAGACAAAAAGCATGACAGCTCGGTGCTTGCAGTTGCATACAACAAGAACACAAAAATGAAAAATAATGGTCAAACTGAACTATGTGTCATTCAAAGGAAAAATGGTTTGCCTCAAGGAAAAAGACTTGAGAGACATCACATAACTGTACAAGCTCACAAGAACTATTGGTTGTAATCATGAGTACGACTAGACTGAAATGATAAATAATGTGCATCACAGTACTATTCAAGCACTAAAAAGTGCCTCTCACTAGCTTGTCACCAAATAAACAAAGTAGGTTGTAACAAAATTGCAGATTAATAAAAAAAATAGTTCAATCAATAGTATATGTGACTTGTCACACCTGACATTAAACTAGTGATTTCCATCACTATCCTTTTCAGGCATTAAAAATAGTTCAAAGCACCTAGCCCCACATAGAAGTAAGAGGCTCATTCACAAGCTAGTTAAAAGCTTTTCATTCTTTTGTTTTTCTCAAAAGAAAATTCATAGTATGACAACAGTATTCACAGCAGGCAGTTTTAAATCACGCAAGGGCATTCTCCAGGTGTGTTCACGAAATACATTGTAATTTTAAACAGAGACAATTTTCAGTTCACGCGTGAAGATGATTTTACTGACCAAGTTTCTCCCCATATATTTCATAACCCTGCAGGTGAAAATGGGAATACCAGCACAGAATGATTGTCAGTGAAAATTTAATACCAACACTTCAAACTACATCACTCATCATAAAACAGAAACTGTGACTCCAGAGTGGATTTAAATGAAAATCAAAAAGTGGAAAAACTCATACTCTGATAATTGACATTGTTGTCCAAGTGTTTCAAACTACATCACTCATCATAACTTGAACAGAAGCTGTGACTTGGATTTAAATGAAAATCAAAACGCGGAAAAACTCATACTCTGATAATTGTTGTCCAAGTGTTTCAAACTACATCACTCATCATAAAACAGAAGCTGTGACTTGGATTTAAATGAAAATCAAAACGCGGAAAAAACTCATACTCTGATAATTGTTGTCCAAGTGTTTCAAACTACATCACTCATCATAAAACAGAAGCTGTGACTTGGATTTAAATGAAAATCAAAACGCGGAAAAACTCATACTCTGATAATTGTTGTCCAAGTGTTTCAAACTACATCACTCATCATAAAACAGAAGCTGTGACTTGGATTTAAATGAAAATCAAAACGCGGAAAAACTCATACTCTAATAATTGTTGTCTAAGTGTTTGTGTGGTTAAAAAAAACCAAATGTACCTGATCATGAATGAAATCAGAGCAACCCATATGTTCATTAACCATTCACTGCCACTGGTCCATACGTATACTCTTCAGTTTCAAAAAGGAGATGGGTATTGAAGAGGCAGTGCTACTGTTAGTGATTCAAAGTGCCATACATCCCATCCTAGTGCTGTGAAATGGGGATATATTCAATATTTCATGGAAGCTAACTAATATTTGCATGTATGCATGCAAACATACTGTGACAGTACTTTAAATACAGTAAAAGCATTATTGAGGGTGAACAGCCTGCTTTGCTTGGTTTCAGTGAGGAGTAACAATACTAACAATAACAATATGAATAATAACATGCCTACGTTGTGAAATGTAAGTACTTGCCACCCCCCCCCCCACCCCCCCCCCCCCCCCACCCCCGGACACTGGCAAAATCCCAGCAGAATGTCCCCATCTTCGCTGACGATTATGCACAGTTTATATGAGGAAGTGTGCAGGTAGGTTGTCTGCCTCTGTGTCGGTTTTACCTCCGCGGTGTAGACGAAAAACTTGTCCACTTCTGCACATGTATGTATCTCAAGTTGAGCACATGGCCATAAAAAAGGCGATATATCTTCAAAGGATTTGTAAGTTTTCGCCTTCTTCTGGTCGAAATCGTTCTTTTTCTCAATCAGATAGTTCAGGATGTCAACAACACCGATCCTGGGTGCGTTTGATGGGTCACTTTTTTCTTCGGATGTAAAAGGATCGCGTGGTGGAAATCCGATCTGTCGAAGTTTTTCGGAAAGTTTTTCTTGCACGTCCTGTCTTGTAAAATCCGGATCGATCGGTAGTTCCAACTGCTGTGCAGTTTTTACAAGTTGCAGCAGACCATCTCGTCTGTATCCAGTAACAGTATCGACAGCGAGTTTGCCCGTACCCAAGGGGAGTAACTCGAAATGACTCAGCGCGCGGTCAGCTGTAAAAGGCCCTATTGCAAGGTCAAATGTTTTGAAAAGGGGAATGGTGCAAGAGAATGACTGTAATTTCCTATTGCCGTTTGAGTGGCTTGCATTGGTGAATGAAAATTGAAACTGAAAGGCTGAATGAATGTTTACACTTTTTTTTACAGTTACAGATCAAAGGTGTTCAAATAAAAATGAGAGAATGAACAATTTGTAATGTCTGTTTATTCTAAACTGCACGGAATGATGCACCTGCATACTCCAACTACAATCAGCAGTAGCTTTGTTTAGGTCAATAGGTGTGGCACTACTGGCACTGCCAGTGACAGACGACTGTTTTGGCTGCTATCATTGTATTAACCATCATGCAAACACGGAGAATTGTCGTCGATGGCCTATGCTCCCCCGGGGGTTCATAATGGCCTAAGTAAGTAAGTAAGTAAACAGGCATTTTAGAACCAGCATAACATACTGTGGCGGATTGTAAATGGCCAACAGTTACTGCTCTCCAAAAACGGCGCAGATCGGTTCTACTGGACTTTTATATGATTTAAAATTCAACTCAATCTAACCATCGCCGGCTAATCACTTGCTCCAAAATGCTCGTTTTTGTCTAGCACATGATTCTGTGCCTAACGATTTCCGAACTGGACAGCACCAATACGCATTCAGACAGACAATCAGAGCGACAGAATTAATGAAAATACCATTGAGAACAAGGCTGTCGTTACACAATTTCAAAAAAATAACAAGACAGAAAAAAAGTGAACCGGTAACACTGACGACAAATTCTACCGGTGACAGCACGGCTGACGATCAACTGTAACTTACCACGGTGCGTAAAACTCGACAAGAATCACATTATGGTCCTGGATTTCGCTCTTGAAGTTGGAATCTGTGAATTCAAGTACATTTGCCTTCACGGCAAGCACAGCAAACGAAAGAACAACTAAAGCTCGAATCATGGTTGCAGAACGAAGTGCAAAGAAATGAGAAGCAGGCGACACAAGAGGAACATGTAAAGCCTCTCTGTGCTGTCGAAATTTGATTGGTCCACGCGTGTGCTCCCTCGAAAACTGCTTCCGGGTTAAGGTCACACCTGTTGCTGTCAGAGTCACACCCCCTCCTTCTAACCTGAGAAAACCAACGAAAACAAATATCAACTGTTAACCAGCAAAAGCTCTCCGCGTGCATGGTATACAAACTGACATTTGATGCAAAAAAACTGTAGTTCGAGAACCTGTGTGTATACTTAGTTTGTCAAAGAAATTATTCGTACTTGGACTTACTCGCTAATGCCGTTTAGTCAGGAAACACATGTTGTATACACGTGTATTAGTTGAAATACATTGCCAGTCTCAGGGATGAAGGGGCCGCTTGGCCATAATCGTCAATTATCCGAAAATGTATACATTTCTCTTTCCTTAATATTTAAATGTGTGTGTGTGTGTGTGTGTGTGTGTGTGTGTGTGTGTGTGCAGTGCGTGAACGGTGTGTGTGTGCTGGTGTGCCGTGTGTGTGTGTCACAGTGTGTGTGTGTCAGTGCAGTGTCAATGTGTGTGTGTGTGCTGGTGTGTTTGTGTGTGTGCCAGTGTGTGTGTGTGTGTGTGTTTGTTTGTGTGTGTGTGTGTGTGTGAGTGATAAATACAGTTAAACTTGGTGTTTACTGTGTTTTTTTCTAATTAATTAAATACAGTTAAATTATCAGTTCATTCTGTGCCACGGTTTTCTTTTTTGTCATTTAATATCTGGAAGCAAAAATATAAAACTTCGATTGGCATATTTACCAAAGAGGTGTGTCGCGTGTGTGTGTGTGTGTGTGTTATATCGAACTCCGTATGCACTGTGCTTACCGAAAAAAAAGGTCACGGTATATTACAGCATACTCAGTCACAGCCTTGGTACGTGTGTACTGTGTCAGTTTCAGTCTGAGGTTTTTACGGCCATATAGCTTGTATATAATTATGCAATGTCACAGTAAATAAAATAAAAAAATACTTTTTAAAAAAGTTGTCTTTTCATTTAGTCTTTCTGGTTTGCTTTTAATGATCCTCTCCCTCTGTCACATCCAGGCTAATTTGCTTAATTGCTTTCGTTTGCATTCAGCGGCTGTAACAATATATGTAGT
The DNA here is from genome assembly GCF_037325665.1 of Littorina saxatilis. NCBI lineage: Eukaryota > Metazoa > Mollusca > Gastropoda > Littorinimorpha > Littorinidae > Littorina > Littorina saxatilis. The sequence goes on from NC_090245.1 coordinate 68,704,301, forward strand.
TGATATCCGGTGCAAGCAAGATATGACCGTCAAGGTAAAACCGCTTTACATTATTGCTTCCGACCTAAATGTCACAAGATTCAGTTTTAACTCAGATGTTGACACGAGGCGGTGGGTGCTAGGAAAAATAATGTTCCGGTGTAACACGAGAAAATTACTCCCGCGAGATTTTTACTCCGGAGTAAACATTTCGTACGAAAACATGATTTTACTCCCTTTACGAAAAAAGCACTCCCCCATTACACGAGAAAACTACTCCCCACGACAGGTGAGTTCCGAGTAAACATTTCGAACACAAATGTTACTCCCCAGACGAATAAAAAAACGAATAAATTACTTCACCCAAACACGAGCAATTTAACTTCCTATGTCAGGTGTGCGAAATTTATGCTCCCTTGTCCCCTGTTAGTCTTGGTGGTGGAAGGGGTGGAGGGAGGGTAGCGCGACATTCGTTTGCGCGAGATCACATTATTGGCATTATCCCTCGCCCGCATCCCATTTTCGCGTACGAGATTTTTACTGGAAGTAAACAAAATGGGGAGTAAAAATTTCGTGGAGGGAGTAATTTTTTCGTGCCTTGGGGAGTTCTTTTCTCGTACGAAAAATTACTCGGAGTAAGAATTTCGTACAACATTTTTACTCCGGACTAAATTTTTCGTGGAGTAAAAATTTCGTGTTACACCGGCGTTACATTAATAATTTGCTGTGAGTTGCCTCGCTTGAATGGATCAAAGTTTCCCATTATGAGGTTGATGAATTGATGGATGTTACAATATTAACTGCAGTAGATTGTAAGTAGAAAGAGTATGCGGCCGGACTCTATCAGCCAGATCTGAAGGGTACTGCTCAATGTAAATTAAAGCAGTATAAAAGTAGACTCAGTCAGATTGCATCAGTTTTCACCAATTCTTGTCCCAAATAGAAACATTTTCTGAGAGGACGTTAACTCCCCCCTTTAGTTAGTAGTTGCATTAGTGTAAAGATCATATCATTGTGTGATTATAGAAACAGCAGTAGTAGGCCTATGAAACCCCTCCGTCAAATCAGTTTGATGAGCTAGTTAATTCATATTACATTGGTTTTCAGTAGAAGCCTTTATTCGACAACTCCACGTGTAAACGTACGGTTTGTGTGTGTAAAACGTGTGGCTCACAAGATTACGGAGGATCTTTCACTTCAACCAACAAGAAGCAAATCTAGCTAAATAATGTTTTAGTTTATAATTTAGTCGGTCGGGGTAGAACCTTTTTGCTGCATGTCGGTCGTAATGTGCAGTTCATATAACCAACATACATGTATTAAACACACACAGACACAGACACACACAAAGACATACACACACACACACACACACACATCATACGCACGCATGCCGACGCACACACACACACATACACGCACGCACGAACACACACACACACACACACACGCACGCACACACACACACGCGCGCGCGCGCTCACACACTGATGATGCCACACACGCACACATGCCGGGCACGCATGCACACGCACACACACGTACACTGTGACTCGCACGCATGGATGCACGCACACACAAACACACAATACCACCCACATAACCTCACTGTGACACGCACACACACACACACACACACGCGCACGCAGGCACACGCACGAACGCACGCACGCACGCACACACACTGACGCACGCACGCACACACACACTCACACCCGCTCCCCCCCACACACACATATACACACACACACACACTCACACACACATGGCTTAACAGAAATTGTTTACATAGTCATAGCTAAGACATAGTGCGTTCATATGTTTCGACAGAGCAGAGGGCTCCCAAAACTGTGCGTCCCGAGGCTGTTGTCCTGTACGTTCTAGAAGCAGAACAAAACGTTCTAGAAATTCTTGAAGGGTCCCGGTCCGTGATGCACTAACTTTGAAAAGAGCGGGTCCCGGGACGCACCAAATGTGTGTTACTATGCGTAGTATACCGTCTGTATTGATTTAATTGTCTGCTATAGTTTCCATAAAGAATAGACAAGAACCTACTATTGTATTTCGAAGACGAGGAATGTCCTGCAGTATCTCTGCCGACCTAAATTTACGGAGTTAATCAACCCGATAATTATGACAAATTACACGTTGTGCCAAAAGTCCTCCCGGTTTTGGAACCCCCTAAAACTTCGATGAAAAATTATAATTGGGGTCCCAGGAGCCTCCAGATAGAGCGTCGGCCGGCGGAGAGCCCTGCAGGGCGATATTACTTTGGCAATGACGATGGAAATGAGAAATTGCAGGCGGATGTACTCGCTTTCTTTCTTGATTTATTCGCCAAGATGTTGCCAGATTGTATGACAATCAAACAATGTGACTGTATATTGGATTGAGCTATAATGTATTCATTGGATGGCGCTTTTATTTTTCTATCGATGGTAACGGCATTGTGTCTCTCTTTTTCATTATTAAGCTCTGTGTTTATGTGTTTGTTTATTGATTCACAAACCCACGAGCGCAGGAATAACCCCAAACCACTTGAGTCGGATCCGTTGGTAAACAGTCGCCTTGATATAAAATAAAAATCATTAAAGAAGGCATAATCTTTTCAGAACATAGTGAAAATCTGGGAGACAATGATACAGACAGACAGACAGACAGACAGACAGACAGACAGACAGACAAGAAAGACAGACAGACAGACATACAGACATACAGACAGATTGATACAGACACTGAGCGGCTCTAAGTTACGCGTATGTCTTATGCTCAGTTTGAAGCTTCCTCAGAAGCTAGACAGCGAATCAAGATTACGCTTTTAAATGTTTATGTTCTTATAAATTCGAGACACATTCATGAAGATTGTGAACATTAAACAATTTCAACGAGACACGCGTAATATGTCAACACGGATTACGTTTCATTTTTCAAAACCTCAGGTACATAAAACTGATTTGTGAGAACATTGTCAACAAGTCCGTAAACAGGCTGTTACTTCACTAATGCAGTCTCTCTCCCTTGACATAAAATACACGGCAGCTCGTCAATGGGTCCACGTGGCCCAACGGTTTAACTCCTAGTCAACAGTGGTTTAGGGTAGAGGGGAGGGGAGGTGGTAGTAGAGGGAAGGGGGGATGCTTCCCAAGAGATGAAGTTCGTTGTAGGCCTAGAAGAGCCGCCGTCGACATCTGTCGCACCGCAGCGTGTGCACAGTCTGTGGCCATGCCCTTCACTTTTATGTCGGCGTTTTATCGGGTTGTTCAGTTCGGCAGGGAAATGCACAGCCCTTACCATGTTAACCCTTCGACTCACTATCTTAACCGATCTGGTTAGGCTTTTACATGAGATAAGACCATTCTTCCACTTAGACTGTGACAATGCATGCCACCAAAAAATCGACAGGCATGAGTATTTTCGGTGCAGTGGGATTTTCAGTTTGTGTGTGTGTCAGTGTGAATCCATTTTTAAACGGACACTAGTATCAATCTAACATTAATTTATAAACGATTCTCTCTCTGCACATGAAGCAGTCAGGATGTTGAGTTTTGGTATGTGTTTGACTGGCGCAGTGTGGCTTGGTGGTAAGACTAATCGGGAGGTCGTGAGTTAGAATCCCGGTCGCTGCCGCCTATACTGGGTTAAGAGTGGAGATTTTTCCGATCTCCCAGGTCAACTTATGTGCAGACCTGCTAATGACTTAACCCCCCCCCCCCCCTCTTTGTGTGTACACGCAAGCACAAGACCAAATGCGCACGGAAAAGATCCTGTAATCAATGTCAGAGTTCGGTGGGTTATAGAAACACGAAAATACTGACCCAGCATGCCTCCCCCGAAATCGGCGTATGCTGCCCGAATGGCGGGGTAAAAACGGTCATACACGTAAAAATCCACTCAGTCGTGCTAAAAACATGAGTGAACGTGGGAGTCTAAGCCCATGAACAAAGAAGAAGAAGAAGAAGAAGAAGAGAAGAAGAAGAAGAATTAAAGGTATGTATTTAAGTGGAGGGATGGTCTTTTCCTGTGTGAAAAGCCTGGGCAGTTCTGATATGTTTTCACGGGAAGGAGTTTGCATTGAAGAAAGTTGCCCACAGACCCTTTTCGTGTGAGTTACGACAGGCAGCACGGCGTGACACATTGCAGGTAGATCTGCCTTGACATCAAAAACGAAAAGACAAGGAAAAGACATGCAGGTTGAACTGAGTATAGAAGGCATTATGAAACAGATGTTCCAGTGACGGACTGCATAGACGTTCCTAAAATGACACATACGCACGCGCGCAGACAGACAGACGAGACAGAGAAAGTCACGCACGCGCGCCTATACACTGTGACATACACGACACAGCCAGCCAACCACACACACACACGCACGCACGCACGCGCGCAATACAGATACGACACACACTCTCAAACAAACAGACAGACACACAGATATACAGACAGGCAGATATGACGTCAGAAAATCTAATAAGCCGCTTAGATCTTGCAGTAGTTTAATAAGCACAATGAAAATACAATGCACCAAAGTAATAATCAACAATAAAACGCGGTCGGCTTGTTACCCAAACCCATCCTGACCTCAGGTCAAAATGAGTTCGGCTCATTCTCTCCCTGACAGGATGCCTCGAGTTTCCTTGTCTGGCATAGCGCAAGGAAACCGATTTTTTTTAAAAACATATTTAGAGCTTTTTGTAATGTATTATTGATATAAGCAGATTCGCGATCGTCGATAATGATTTTTCATGGTGTTTTGTAATTTTTAAATTACAGAGGAATTTTTATTTTAGACAGTTTCAAGCGAGCTATTTTTTGCGGGTGTATTTACTGTGCAAACAACTCTAAATATGGCATAAGTGTCACGTGGTAATCAACCGTTTGGTTTCGCGCTCGCTGGAGCAGACGATTTTTTTGACAGTGATGCAACCATATATTACGGTCTCCTTCCGGCAGCAGTCCCAAAATTTCGACTTGTTTGACCTTAGAACGATGTCTTTATCATAACTGTGAAGAATAGAACGGAGATCACTGTCGAAGTCGGCCAATCTGCAATCATTTTCGTCTCGCGAACACTGATTTCAAATTTAGATCAGTGCTCGCGAAAAACATATGGGAGATAACTCTTGTATTCTTTGTTTTGATAGATTCGCGTAGGACTGTAGCGTTCGGTCAGAGAGACAACTGGCGATAGCCGTGGAGCGAGGATTATCAGAATGACCCAAACCGCCAATAATGCAATTAAGTATCTCTCTCCTTGTGTGCGTGCTTGTTTGTGTGCATGTGTGCATGTGTGCATGTGTATGTGTGTGTGTGTGTGTGTGTGTGTGTGTGTGTGTGTGTGTGTGTGTGTGTGTCAGTGTGGGTGGGTGTAAAGAGGAAACGAGCGCTTAGTATTTCCCGCATATTCATTTGAATAGTTCTCATATGAAGATTCTTTCAAGACATAAAACAACAACAAAAAAAGAAAAAAACAACAAAAAAACACTAATAAATTCAGTTTAACAAATATAAACCTTCACTATGCATCTTAACGTGAATTTAAAAACAAGAAGAAGACATATCTAGAGAATTGACCTTTTGGTTTAAAATTCAATTTCCCGAAATGTAAAATCGTGTTTTTCTCACCGCAGAGAACACATCTGCAGCCACGATTTAAATGACGCACCCACATTATCAAAATCCTTTTCTCGACAGAAATCATTCAAGTGAACTGCGGCGCGGGAGTTTTACGCCCGGTCGGGTGATAAAACCAGCGTGCGATGTGTAATAGCTATAAGTATGTTTGCGTCTTATCCTTTTTCAGTCAGTACGAGAGAAAGAGGAGAATGCAAGGCACTTAAACGTCTCTCTCTCTCTCTCTCTCTCTCTCTCTCTCTCTCTCTCTCTCTCTCTCTCTCTCTCTCTCTCTCTCTCTCTCTCTCTCTCACAGGTCCTCCCGATCTGAATGTATGGATCTGAGCTGTGGGGATTCCAAAGGTTTGAAGCTCTTGAGAAAGCCCATTTGTTTGCATGCAAGAAGTTTTTGTGTGTAGGACGACAAATCACCAAACAAGATGGTATATGGTGACTTAGGCCGCTACCCACTTTATGTCACTTTGTCGGTTCACTGTATTAAGTATTGGCTGAGAGTGTTACATTTGCCAAGCGAAAGACTCCCAAGGAAAGCATATGACATGATGAAACATTTACAGGGTTATGGCAAAAAAACATGCATGGTCTCATTATTTGAAAGAAATGTTATGTATGTACGGCTTTGGAGATGTCTGGCTGTAACAATGTGTAGGCGATTTGAATCGATTTATAGCAGTATTCAGACAACGATTGTTTGATTGCTTCCAGCAAGACTGGCACGGCAGCATCATGAACTCGGAGCGATTTGAATTTTATTCGCTCTTTAAACAAGAAATTCGCGCTGAAGTGTATATAGACCATATTCAGCTCCGCTGTTTTCGAGATGCATACATACAATTTCGATTTGGTATTTCACCCATAAACTCTCAAAAATGCCGCTATCGAACTGACGTTGTACCGGGCCTTTTGATTTGCCCTGTATGCAGAGAGGACGTGGAAGACGAGACACATGTATTGTTTGTATGCAAAGGATATTGTGATTATAGACTTGATGTCAAAATATTAAGAGAAAAAACACAGAGTGAAGATGCGAACAGTATTATACGTGTTATGTCTGGAGATAAAGGGGATTCAGTGGTGCATGTGGCCAGATTCTTATATCGTGTTTTTTAAAAAAAAGAAAAAGTTTTTTGGACTAGTTACCCAATGTGGAACAGGTGAACGAGACGGCGATGTGTTATACATAGTTTGTGCCGTGGAATGTTAGAGCAGGTTTGATTGCAAATAATGTATGCAGGTGTAGTATACTTGTGTTGTTGTTGTACCTATTCAAATTGTTGATTTTTGTGCTGGAAATGTTTCTATGTTAGAAAGAGAGAGAGAGAGAGAGAGAGAGAGAGAGAGAGAGAGAGAGAGAGAGAGAGAGAGAGAGAGAGAGAGAGAGAGAGAGAGAGAGAGAGAGAGAGAGAGTTTGTGCCGTGGAACGATAGATTGAAAGCCGATAATGTATGTTAGCACTGTAAACTTGTTTGTCGTTGCACCTATCCATATTGTTAATACATGCGCTGGATATATCTTTAGGTTTAAGAGAAAGAGAGGGAGAGAGAGTGAGAGCGTACGTGCGTTCGTGTGAGTATATGTTAGAGAGAAAGAGATAAAACCGGGTGATTGTCCATAAATACAAACACACGGCATGTATTACTGAAACCCCCCCCCCACACCCCGTTGAAATGAACCTTGTGTGTTTAATCAATAAAATTTCTTACGTCTCTCTCTCTCTCTCTCTCTCTCTCTCTCTCTCTCTCTCTCTCTCTCTCTCTCTCTCTCTCTCTCTCTCTCCCTCTCTCTTTTTCTCTCATGAAATTTAACAATCAAACGACACGAACACTATCAGAATCTGACCTAAAAGACCCGCGACAAGAATTGCTAAATTCACCATCCGTGACCACAGTGAATTCTGGCTCCACGTTGAAAATGTCCAGAGTTTCATATTGGGGGATTTTTCTTCCTGGCCAGTTCATGTTCCTGTTTCGATTTCCAACTGCCGTGTAATCGTCGTCCGACGGAGTTTCTTCGGCGGCACTGGTGGGTATCTGTGATTTGTTGGCGTATTGGTAACTTTGATCAAATTCCTCCTCTGATGAAGTGGAACTTGATTTATCTTGAGAGAAAAATAAGATACGAAGACATTTTCTTAAAAACAACTGAGTAAGTAAGAGGCCTGGTTAACTTAATGGCGCATGTTGAAAGCAGTTACTTATGCACGTTGCACATCTCACTTTTGACCAAGAGTTAAAGATAAATAGATAGATACATGTGGATAGATAAAGATACAAGGACACCTTTCTGTATATAAAGCGTATTTGCATGTCAAAGCCAGTAAAGTTGGACACACAATGCGACGTCCATAAAATGTCAAGCTGTCAAGAGCATCTGATACACGACAGATTTATAAATACTTTCAATCCACGACACACTGAAACAGACAAAAACCGGATCGCTTTCGATAGCATATTCCCTATATTACCTTCCATCATATCGATGCATGTGTTAAAGTGTCTGGCTAAATAAATCAGCATTATTACAAAAGCCACCTGTTGTGATGAAGTATGTATAGGTAATAGTGCTGTCGCAAATATTGATGAAGTGTACACAGACTCGTGTCATTTGCGATAAAGTGGAACATGTTCGCCTCTGTATGTTTTTCTGTTTGTTTGTCTGTCTGTCTATCTCAGCCTAGTGGTAAGGCGTCCGCCCCGTGATCGGGAGGTCGAGGGTTCGAACCCCGGCCGGGTCATACCTAAGACTTTAAAATTGGCAATCTAGTGGCTGCTCCGCCTGGCGTCTGGCATTATGGGGTTAGTGCTAGGACTGGTTGGTCCGGTGTCAGAATAATGTGACTGGGTGAGACATGAAGCCTGTGCTGCGACTTCTGTCTTGTGTGTGGCGCACGTTAAATGTCAAAGCAGCACAGCCCTGATATGGCCCTTCGTGGTCGGCTGGGCGTTAAGCAAACAAACAAACAAACAAACTGTCTATCTCATTGATGTTTGTTGTGTGCCTTGAATGGAATTAGGGATCCCACTTTAGATGTGTTCCATATATTCGACGATCATTCTTTTTCTCTGAGACCACTCAACGGCAGATATAAGTACCAGTGTCACTCTCCCCTCAACCAGTGCAACCAAGAAGAACTGAGAAAAAGAAGAAGAAGAAGAAGAAGAAGAAGAAGAAGAAGAGAAGGAAGAGAAAGAGGAGGAGGAGAAGGAAGAGGAGGAGATGGAAGAAGAGGAGGAGGAGGAGAAGGAGGAGGAGAAGGAGGAGGAGAAGGAGGAGGAGGAGAAGGAAGAGGAGGAGGAGGAGGAGAAGGAAGATGAGGATGAGGAGGAGGAGGAGAAGGAAGATGAGGATGAGGCGAAGGAGAAGGAGGAGAAAGAGGAGGAGAAGAAGGAGAAGGAAGATGAGGATGAGGAGGAGGAGAAGGAGGAGAAAGGGGAGGAGGAGGAGGAGAAGGAAGAGGAGGAGAAGGAGGAGGAGAAGGAAGAGGAGGATAAGAAGATGAGGAGAAGGAGGAGAAAGGAGGAGGAGGAGAAAGGAGGATGAGGAGAAAGGAGGAGGAGGAGAAGGAGAAGGAAGATGAGGATGAGGATGAGAAAGAGGAGGAAAAGGAGGAGAAGGAAGAGGAGGAGAAGGAAGATGAGGATGAGGAGAAAGAGGAGAAGGAAGAGGAGGAGAAGGAAGAGGAGGAGAAGGAAGAGGAGGAGAAGGAAGATGAGGATGAGGAGAAGGAGGAGGAGAAGGAGGAGAAGGAAGAGGAGGAGAAGGAAAATGAGGATGAGGAGAAGGAGGAGAAAGAGGAGGAGGAGAAGGAGAAGGAAGATGAGGAGAAGGAAAATGAGGATGAGGAGAAGGAGGAGAAAGAGGAGGAGGAGAAGGAAGATGAGGATGAGGATGAGGAGAAGGAGGAGGAAGAGGAGGAGAAGGAAGAGGAGAAGGAAGAGGAGGAGAAGGAAGATGAGGATGAGGAGAAGGAGGAGGAGAAGGAAGATGAGGAGAAGGAAAATGAGGATGAGGAGAAGGAGGAGAAAGAGGAGGAGGAGAAGGAAGATGAGGATGAGGATGAGGAGAAGGAGGAGGAAGAGGAGGAGGAGGAGCAGAAGGGGGAGGAGGATAAACACCCCCTCCTTCAGAATCGACAGCTACGTAGAAAGAAGAGGATACAGACCTGCAGACTGATTAGTATTACGATCTCTCTTGCCCCCAGAATGTCCCTTCTTCAATAGAGGATCTTGGGCTCTATCATCCTCATCCTCGTCATCATCATCGTCTTCATCATCACCATGCTGTATCTGTTTCAGCGTCTTGGAATCCGGAACGCCGAAGAGTCCCTTGAATTGAGCCATCGTGTTCTTGGGCTCTTGCTCCTTTCTGTTGGCCTCAAGTTTGGCCCGTCTCTCCTTGGCCTTACGTTTCTTGAACGCCACAATTTCTTCGTCTTCGCTGGAGTCCATCTGTTGGAAGCGAACCAAGATGTGTAGCTTTCATGTTCTGTCATGATTATTATTGTCATGCAATAGTTACTTGCAGTTGTCATTTACAAAATTATTATTGAAAAACTCTTCTCAATGGCTACAGATGGGAAGGGCCTTGGTTAGGAATATAAATGATATCTATAACATTAAACTTGGTTGAATTCTTCGGTGAGACTACTAATTACTTGGAGACTCGAGAAGAGCATAACGAGAAGAAAAAGAAGAGGAAGTACAGTCAACTACAACACCGACGCAAAAACGACAACGACGACGCCAAGAAAGGAAACATTAGCTCTCTGATTCATTCAAAATATTGGCTCAGAAATAAAGTCATGCTCTACATAGATATACAAGTCAAACTGAATGTCAAAACCTGACCAATTCTTATAGCGGTCCTTAATTGATCCCGAAGTCGACTTCGCGAAGTCGTTTTACCGAAAAATCACGACTAAAGATCCGTGCGGCCAGCTTCAGTTAAGGAAACATTTGACCATCACCTCATCGCTGGCGTCCGACAGGTCACCATAGTCCACAGGGTTCATGCAGATGGAGCACATGTTGTTGAGGTCCACAAAGCACTCGTTGCAGTAGACCGCATTGCACCCGTGGTTGGCACAGTGCGTGAAGTTGTCCATGTCATGAGGCTTGCCATCCTTGCCACACACGATGCAGTTCTTGAAGTCGTACCCACACATCTTCACCAGCTTGCCCAGGCGGGGACACTGACGCACTATTCTCCCGCGAATACTCACTTTCTGTGAGAGCATTGTAACACAAGGTATGGGTACGTATATATTTTTTTCGCTCTAATTTTTACAATATATGATAACAGTACAAGTACAATAACATAGCTACAAGGGAGAGAACAAAAAAAAAAGGAGAGGGAAAGACGAGATAAAAAAACAAGAAGGGCAAAGCCCATACGACTCACATGCTTGACCTTGACCTTTACATGACCTTGACCTTCAGAGTCAAGGTCAAATAACTAAACCTAGCAATGACATCATACACTAAGAACTGCTTTACACATTTTTCCTACCAAAATACATGTGACCTTGACCCAAGGTCAAGGTCATCCAAGGTCATGCAACACAAAGCTGTTAATTCAAGACATAGGAAGTACAATGGTGCTTATTGGCTCTTTCTACCATGAGATATGGTCACTTTTAGTGGTTCACTACCTTATTTTGGTCACATTTCATAAGGGTCAAAGTGACCTTGACCTTGATCATATGTGACCAAATGTGTCTCATGATGAAAGCATAACATGTGCCCCACATAATTTTTAAGTTTGAAACAGTTATCTTCCATAGTTCAGGGTCAAGGTCACTTCAAAATATGTATACAATCCAACTTTGAAGAGCTCCGGTGACCTTGACCTTGAAGCAAGGTAAACCAAACTGGTATCAAAAGATGGGGCTTATTTTGCCCTATATATCATATATAGGTGAGGTATTGAATCTCAAAAACTTCAGAGAAAATGGGAAAAATGTGAAAAATAGCTGTTTTTTAGACAACATTTATGGCCCCTGCGACCTTGACCTTGAAGCAAAGTCAAGATGCTATGTATGTTTTTTGGGGCCTTGTCATCATACACCATCTTGCCAAATTTGGTACTGATAGACTGAATAGTGTCCAAGAAATATCCAACGTTAAAGTTTTCCGGACGGCCGGCCGGCCGGCCGGCCGGACGGACGGACGGACGGACGGACGGACGACTCGGGTGAGTACATAGACTCACTTTTGCTTCGCATGTGAGTCAAAAAAGCAACAAGATGTCCCACAATATAGTGGACAGTTGAAAACAATAGCATAACTTCACGTGCAGAGAGAAGGGGTAAGGAGATATGTAAAAGGCGGGAAAAGAGGGAGGTGGGGGGTCTATTTCAATAGCTTATGAAGAGTACATTTTTGACGGGCGCAGTGGCGTGGTGGTAAGACGTCGGCCTCCTAATCGGGAGGTCGTGAGCTCGAATCCCGGTCGCTGCCGCCTGGTGGGTTAAGAGTGGTTTGGTTTGGTTTTTGGGTTTTAATGTCCCTTCAGCAGATGCTAGCTGCTATTCGAGACCGGTTAAGGGTGGAGATTTTTCCGATCTCCCAGGTCAACTTATGTGCAGACCTGCTAGTGACTTAAACCCCTTCGTGTGTACACGCAAGCACAAGACCAAGTGCGCACGGAAAATATCCTGTGATCCATGTCGGAGTTCGTATGGGTTATGGAAACATGAAAATAATATATACCCAGCATGCCTACCCAACAAAAGTGGAGTGAAGCTGACTATGCTCTCAGAGTATAGTGTGGGGAACCCAAATGGGCAAACAAGCTCACACGTCACCAGCATTTCTGGAAGAAGAAGAAGAAGATGATGGAGGAGAGACCGAGGGCTCAAAACCTTCAACCTAGTTCTGTCAGTGTCGCTTTTGTCCCTCTTCGATTTGGCGCCTGGTCCGCTTGATGCGCGCGCGAGATTTCACTTGTTTGCTCAATCAGCTCATGGGAGAAAATAATGCTTGGATGGCCGAGGCAGAGCTCCGTGTGAAGCTGAACAAACTTTCATCGCTGTAATGTTTTTAGCTGCTCCCTCTAGTTCTCACGAAGGGCACATCGAATTGTCGTGAGCCATCCTTATCCTTCTCCTTCTTCTTCTTCTTCTTCTTCTTCTTCTTCTTCTGCGTTCGTGGGCTGAAACTCACACGTACACTCGTGTTTTTTGCACGAGTGGAATTTTACGTGTATGACCGTTTTTTACCCCGCCATTTAGGCAGCCATACGCCGTTTTCGGAGGAATCCTTCATCATCTTGTCGTTTTAAGCTCTATCTGGGAATTAGTTACAAGTGTCTGTGAGTGATGCTCCTGAGCACGTGAAACATTCGTTGTGCGGCCCGTGTTTCACACTACCATAGTTTACGCGACTCATCATGTTAAAGCTACCTTGTGTGTCTGTGTCCTTGATGCTCTACACAACAAGTACGTCGCAACACTATCCTTTTCCACAGACCTGTATCTCCTTGTCGTCCTTGTACTTCCTCCGGATCTGACGGCGGGCGAACTTGAAGAAGGAACCCCTCTTGAAGAGGATCTGGTTGTAGAGCCACACAGCTCTCTGCCTCTCCCTCTTCGGGTAGTAGCAGGCCGCTACGGCTCTCCGCAGCCTCATACCATACGCCTCCCCCACCGCCAGAAAAAGACAGATGATGTTGATGACGACGATGGTGCGGTAGGCGTCCAAGTTGGGCTTGCTGGGGATGGGCAGGCAGGATGAAGTGTCTATGTCCAGTCCGGAGTTGGCTAGAGGGTCGAGAAGGCCTACCATCGTCCGGTACATGTCTGCTAGCGGCCCTTCTCCTGAAAGGGAAACAATAAAGAAGGGTTTCTCCCAGAAAGGTGAGGTTTAAGCCTTTGCGAAGTCTACTTCAAGAAGCTCGAAGCACGAACCTTTGGCACTGCATGTTCGATAAAAAAAAGAAGAAGACTGTGCGTAGTCGGGCTCAATTAAAAAAGGCCTTTCCTGCTTGTACACAACGAACTACACATTTCCAACATTTGTTCTTCTGGTTTATTCTTGTCAAGTCCACCATCATGGAGGCTTGTGTAATATTGTAATGTTTTGGTCACGTAATATATGCTTGTTTGCTAGAGTTCGTGTCCTTCCCAGCCAGCAAAATTACGCGCAGCGAATCGCGGCGTCTCGCAGTCGCCAAATAATGCGTTCTAACTGCGAAAGACGCACTCGACACGCGCGCGTTTTTGCAAATCGAAATCAGCGCGTGACGAATTCGTTTTCCCTCAGATAACGAAGACCATACGCGCCCCCAGCGCACACTTATGCAACATGAAGACTAAGTATGCGCTCTCACGCAGACGTCACGATCGATTGCTTTACGCACTCACGCAGGTGACACAACTTAAACTACTTTACGCACTCTCCACGCAGATGTCACGATTGTGTTACGCACTCCCACGAAGTTGACACGACTACTAATTGTTGCATACTGTTAATTGTAACATGTCATGTATTTTGAATACAATGATGTTTGAACCACATTTTTAACATGACAACTCCTTACATTTTTAAAAGCTGGTACACCTCATGTCATGTATTTTAAATACAATTATGTTTAACCCACATTTCTAACATGAACACTCCTTCCATTTGTTAAAAGCTCTTCATGATCAGTCGAGAGCATTTTTTTTTTACCATTTACATGGAGCTGCATGAAAGGCGGAACGGCGGCTGTAGTCTTGACGTTGAGATGTCTAGAGACCATGGCCAGAAGCCAGTACAGCCCGTAGTCCATCAGTAGGTAGAACCCAGCATTGTAGGCGCCAAGAAACCAAAAGGCAACACCCTGAACAGTACATGTAGGGCTATGAGGATCCGCTGGGTTTGGGCAAAAAAAAGCGTGACATGACGCATACGTTGTAAATTAACACAGTACCATATATCTAACAAAGTTTGACATGTCTTCCGTTAAAAAGAAATAGCAAACACCTTTTAGAGTCACCCGCCGGTGGCTTGATTTGCTTTTAATTGACTATTTAAATTGAGAAAAATACCGTATCATCATTCGTTCTTATTAATGTTACCGAGTGGCGATAAACAACAATCACCTTTGAAGGCGAAGCCCCGTTATGTGTTGAGAATCATAGAGCTGAATTAATAGCCCTTAAAAATCTGTCGTGGGCACGTAAAGTTTTGCTAGATCGTAAGGACAGCAGAAAACCTTATCACAAACAGAACTCTACAATTCACAGGTGTCTGCTACGTAGAAGAAACATCGAGCTATAAATAGCTCACTCTTTAACGGCAGACAAATGTAGAGTCTGCTACAAAGGGTGACGCAGTAGTCTCTCTGTCACAATATGATTCGTCAACTTGTAGGACTCTTAGCCCAAAGAACCCAAAGAGGGCTGGGTCAGTAAAATGTATATCTAGTTATGATTCCGTCTTTTGTAGATGTGACAATGCTTTTTTGTGATCCCACATTAAGTCCTAACTTGTTTTAGCGTAATGTGTCGGTGCGTATGAGAGAGAGATAGATAGAGAGAGAGAGAGAGAGAGAGAGAGAGAGAGAGAGAGAGAGAGAGAGACAGAGAGACAGACAGAGAGACAGAGAGACAGAGACAAAGAGACCGACCGACCGACCGACACACTGTGCGAGAGCATTGCAAGTTCAAGTATTTTCTGACAATTCTCAGTTTACCTTCATCATTTTACGCATTTCTTTTCTGGTGAGGTGACGGTCGAATATGTGGATGTATTTGCCCTGTTCCTGGACCTTTAGGGGAAAAATGGTGTCCCTTCTCAACTCTTTTCTCTTTTCTTCGATGGTGTACACTTGCTGTGTTATGTAGTAGTTGTCGAAGCTAGGAAACGAGAAGATAACATCCAATGTAGTAGTAGTAGTAGTAGTAGTAGTAGTAGTAGTAGTAGTAGTAGTAGTAGTAGTAGTAGTAGTAAGAGGAGGAGGAGGAGAAGAAGGAAGAGGAGGAGTAGTGGTAGTAGTAGTAGCAGTAGTTATATTTACATATATAAGGTAGCAGCAGCAGCAGCAGCAGCAGCAGTAGTAGTAGTAGTAGTAGTAGTAGTAGTAGTAGTAGTAGTAGTAGTAGTAGTAGTAGTAGTAGTAGTAGTAGCAGTAGTAGTAGTAGTTGTACTCGAAATCAAATGAGGATTTCGAGCTCACAGACAAACTAGTAGTTTTAAAACAATGCTATTTCGTTTTGCACTGAAATTTTCCTTTCAAGATTGTGTCAGATACCTGTAAAACAGATACCACTCTGTAAAGCCGCATAGCATGAAGAGAAACAAGGAAGAGAAAGTGAGGACGAGAAAAAAACTAGAAAGACACTGAAAATGTAGACAAACTCACCCGTCCTTCGTGAGATAGCCTTGGCGATACCTCCAGGCCTTGACGAAGACGTAGAAGACCATGACCATCATGATATTGTCCACTACACTCAGGATGCCCGAGTAGCCGGACACTTTGGCCGAGACTTCGGCCATGATGGCGTCCTTGATCTCCGTATAGGGCCTCGACTGGTTCATGTTGTAGTTGTAACGCCTCTCGATGTCGATTTCGAAAAAAAACATTTGCTGCAGGTCGGTGATCTGAAGCAAGTAACATAATAATGTGATAGATGGCATATGGTACGTTTTTATATCGCATTTTACAAATCATGTTCTTTTATAGGTCTTGTGGACTCATTACATTTAGTCAAGTTTTGACTAAATGTTTTAACATAGAGGGGGGAATCGAGACGAGGGTCATGGTGTATGTGTGTATGTGTGTATGTATGTGTGTGTGCGTGTGTGTGTGTGTAGAGCGATTCAGACTAAACTACTGGACCGATCTTTATGAAATTTTACATGAGAGTTCCTGGGTATGATATCCCCGGAAATGTTTTTCATTGTTTCGATAAATGTCTTTGATGACGTCATATCCGGCTTTTTGTAAAAGTTGAGGCGGCACTGTCACACCCTCATTTTTCAATCAAATTGATTGAAATTTTGGCAAAGCAATCTTCGACGAAGGCCGGACTTCGGTATTGCATTTCAGCTTGGTGGCTTAAAAATTAATTAATGACTTTGGTCATTAAAATCTATAAATTGTAAAAAAAATTAATTTTTTTATAAAACGATCCAAATTTACGTTCATCTTATTCTTCATCATTTTCTGATTTCAAAAACATATAAATATGTTATATTTAGATTAAAAAAAGCTCTGAAAATTAAAAAAAATTAAAAATTATGATCAAAATTAAATTTTCGAAATCAATTTAAAAACACTTTCATCTTATTCCTTGTCGGTTCCTGATTCCAAAAACATATAGATATGATATGTTTGGATAAAAAACACGCTCAGAAAGTTAAAACAAAGAGAGGTACAGTGAAGCGTGCTATGAAGCACAGCGCAACCGCTACCGCGCCAAACAGGCTCGTCATTTTCACTGCCTTTTGCACTAGCGGCGGACTACGTTCAATTTCATTCTGTGAG
Organism: Littorina saxatilis; assembly: GCF_037325665.1. NCBI lineage: Eukaryota > Metazoa > Mollusca > Gastropoda > Littorinimorpha > Littorinidae > Littorina > Littorina saxatilis. The sequence continues at coordinate 68,721,380 of NC_090245.1, forward strand.
TTCCACAGCTTAACTAAATGTAGTAATTTCGCCTTACGCGACTTGTTTTTGTATTAGCATAAAGTACGCAGCATGCACATTTTGGAAAACGACGGCCTGCGTATTTCAAACGACAGCAGTCCGCGCCCTGCGCATGTTGTGTATATACGCCTTTATGGCATCAACAGCGTATTATTCTGATTCAGATTGAGACACATCTTATCCCAGGCATTCTTACAAAATGAATACCAAGTTAAGAGCTCTTGCGAGCTACCCCGTGACCGACTCCCGCCCCCCCCCCCCCCCCCTCAATCTCTAACCCTCTTCATTCATGACGTCATACCGATCCCACTGTGGCCTTCTTCACGGAGTCGAGCGCTACGTCTTTGATGGCTCCACCAATGATGCACAACAGTTCTCCGATGCGTGCAAGCTGACACAGGTGGGAGGCAGCCGTGACAATCTCGCACAGAAAGCCGAAGATACCCAGACGGTCTCGACAGTCATCATAAGCATCGTCAAAAGCCTTCTTGCACTTGCGGTACGGCGCTCCCATTGTTTCGTTGCAAATGTCCACCAGACTGAAAAGCCATTTGAACATCTGTCGCAAAGGATAAGTCAAATAGAATGAATAAGTTAGTAACGCCCAAAGGTAGTTCAACTTACAAAACACCACACGAGAAACGCAGACACACACAGACACTAACACACACACACACACACACAAACACACACCCACACACACACACACACAAACACACACACACACACACACACAAACACACAGGCAGGTAGGCAGGCAGGCAGGCAGGCAGGCACACACACACACGCACACACACACACACACACGCACACGCACAAATCCCACCCGATTAAAAAGGCATGTTATGGGCAAGGCTCTTTCTCCAAGTCTTCGTCTTTCATTCTGTAACCTAATCTCTATGAGGCCAAAAAGAAAAAAATATGTCTGTTTCCGGTAACCCGACCGACCTTATTTTTAAGCGTCGACCCTAAAGTTTTTTTTCGCTTTTCGCACAAAAACAAACAAACAAAAAAAACCCCCCAAAAAAACGGGAGGTAATCGGTCGATGAGACTTCACAATCGAAGAGACTTACCTCCCGTTTCCGTCGTCACGCGAAAAAAACATGGCGGCCAATGGCGCCGGGGGGAAAAAAAAACACGTAAAAAGACGTTAACAAAACGTAAGAAAAAGGTAAAAAAAACAACATTAAAATTTTTTTTAAAAAAAGCCGACCGACCGACCCAATTTTTTTCGGCGATGTTACCGGAAACAGACATATTTTTGGCTCACGTAAGTGTAGCCTACGCGATGCTAACTTTTGTCTGTCTGTGCGTGCGTGCGTGCGTGCGTGCGTGCGTGCGTGCGTGCGTCTGTCTGTCTGTCTGTCTGTCTGTCTGTCTGTCTGTCTGTCTGTCTGTCTGTCTGTCTGTCTGTCTGTATGTATGTATGTATGTATGTATGTATGTATGTATGTATGTATGGATGGATGGATGGATCCATGTATGTATGTATGTATGTATGTATGGATGGATGGATGGATCCATGTATGTATGTATGTATGTATGTATGTATGGATGGATGGATGGATCCATGTATGTATGTATGTATGTATGTATGTATGGATGGATGGATGGATGGATGGATGGATGGATGGATGGATGGATGTATGTATGTATGTATGTATGTATGTATGTATGTATGTATGTATGTATGTATGTATGTATGTATGTATGTATGTATGTATGTATGTATGTATGTATGTATGTATGTATGTATGTATGTATGTATGTATGTATGTATGTATGTATGTATGTATGTATGTATGTATGTATGTATGTATGTATGTATGTATGTATGTATGTATGTATGTATGTATGTATGTATGTATGTATGTATGTATGTATGTATGTATGTATGTATGTATGTATGTATGTATGTATGTATGTATGTATGTATGTATGTATGTATGTATGTATGTATGTATGTATGTATGTATGTATGTATGTATGTATGTATGTATGTATGTATGTATGTATGTATGTATGTATGTATGTATGTATGTATGTATGTATGTATGTATGTATGTATGTATGTATGTATGTATGTATGTATGTATGTATGTATGTATGTATGTATGTATGTATGTATGTATGTATGTATGTATGTATGTATGTATGTATGTATGTATGTATGTATGTATGTATGTATGTATGTATGTATGTATGTATGTATGTATGTATGTATGTATGTATGTATGTATGTATGTATGTATGTATGTATGTATGTATGTATGTATGTATGTGTGTCTGTGGTAGAAACTTTTACATTTGACTGAACACCGAAATACTAATTTTACCTGGTTATTATTCAAGCAACAGCTTCAAAGTATTAAAGCAATGATCAACATTTCGTCGGCACGTATGTAGTTAAAGTGTGTATCCAAAGAAAACGGGTGGTGTTTTTGTTTTTTTTTTTTTTTTGGGGGGGGGGGGGGTAAAAACAGGTGACTGGTTTGTGTCGTGTGTGGTATGTAGACCAGGTCAGGGGTCAAGGTTAGGTCTGATCGCGTGAAGGATTGTGGTATAGATACAGTTATCACCGAGCTGCAGTTCGCCGATTCGGAGAAGACGATTTCACATTGTTCGGTTTCGTAGCTCCAGAAAAATAGATAAAGAAGATACCATCCGGCAGTCGTGTCCCCGTAAGTAGGCTACAGACAGACAGATCTAGATCTAGTGTCTCGCACTCTTGCACCGTGTCACCTATGCTTACTGTGTGTGTGTGTATGTGTGACGGAGGGATTGAGTTTGTGTTACTGTTTGTTGATTTCTTACGTGAGCCTTGAAGGCTTCGCCTCTTGTTCTTTTTGGCCTGAACATAATTAAGGTATAAACTTAACCTATAGTCTTCGACCGTGGGAGTTGAAAAGACATTTCACTGCTTCTAAGACCCCGCAAACAGACCTTGTTCCCAGACCTAGCCCGAAACCAGATAACATTTCATAATCATATTAAATAGGATCGGTTCTTGGTGTACAAGGAATGTTGGCGCTATAAAAAAAAAACCACGAATTTCCCTCTGCCTTCCTGCATCCTGAGAACAAGTTGAAGCTGAACAGTGAGAAGACAGAGGCCCTTCTCGTTGGAACACGACAGAAGATTGCTTCCCTCACTGTGACTGACCTCCAGCTGGATGACGCGACTGTTCCATTCTCCCCTGCTGTCAAGAGCCTTGGCATCTTTCTCGACTCCACTCTCTCCATGCAGACACACATCTCCTTCATCATCAAGACCTGCTTTTTCCACCTACGACGCATCGCCTCCATCCGTCGCTACCTCACCCACGACGCCTGTGTCAAGCTGGTTGTCTCCCTCATCTTCAGTCGTCTGGACTACTGCAACTCCCTTCTGGCTGGCCTCCCCGCCTCATCCATTCATGGCCTACAACGAGTCCAGAACGCTGCTGCCAGACTGACGTTGAGGAAGACGAAGCGAGACCACATCACCCCCCTACTTCGCTCCTTGCACTGGCTCCCTGTCAACACCCGAATCTCCTACAAACTGTCCACTCTGGTCTACATGTGTCTCAACGACTCTGCTCCCGAGTACTTTCAATCCTCCCTGGACCTGTACACCCAGCCCTCCGACCGTCCCCTTTGTTCTGCTGCTGACCCACTCCGCCTTCACATCCCTCGCTCGAAACTCGCATCTGCTGGTCAGCGTGCATTTCCCTCCGCGGGCCCCTCCGTCTGGAACTCCCTGCCGCTTGAGCTTCGCCAGAGCCCCTCTCTTGACGCGTTCAAGAGTAGGTTGAAGACTCAGTTCTTCCCGTAGCTGGCTGCGACTTTCATGTTCGACGTGATGTGTTGTGCCCCAAAAGATATTCTTGTGCTGTGCTCTGTGAGAGGTGTTTTCTTTGTGCTTAATATTATTTTGTTTGGACCTAGCTATTGATGTGTACATTGTTGTTAAACAGTTGTTTGTTGTATGTTTATCAGGGTTTGCTAGTGTGTGATAGGGTTCGTGTCCGTCTGTAGATGTTAGTTTCTTTGTTAGTCCTGTGTTGACAACTCTTCGACAAGCGCTTAGAACTGTACCCACGGAATACGCGCTATATAAGCTTCCTGTTAATTGATTGATTGACTGTCCACCATTGATTGTGTCTTCCATCTCTCTTTGCAACTTCAAACTACCCTCTCTCTGTCTGTCGTCTGTCTTTTTGCCTCTCTTTCTCAGAGCTATTATTACATCACACCTTAAATCATCATTTTAATATTGCATGAAAGAGCGCAAACTCACCGCCCCTATTGTAGAAACAGAGTCAACCCACCGCCCCTATGGCAAAAAAAGAGTCAACCCACCGCCCCTACGGCAAAAACAGTCAACCCACCGCCCCTACGGCAAAAACAGTCAACTCACCGCCCCTACGGCAGAAACAGAGTCAACCCACCGCCCCTACGGCAGAAACAGAGTCAACCCACCGCCCCTACGGCAGAAACAGAGTCAACCCACCGCCCCTACGGCAGAAACAGAGTCAACCCACCGCCCCTACGGCAAAAACAGAGTTAACTTACCGCCCCTATGGCAGAAACAGAGTCAACCCACCGCCCCTACGGCAAAAACAGAGTCAACCCACCGCCCCTACGGCAAAAACAGAGTCAACAAACCGCCCCTACGGCAGAAACAGAGTCAACCCACCGCCCCTACGGCAAAAACAGAGTCAACCCACCGCCCCTACGGCAAAAACAGAGTCAACCCACCGCCCCTACGGCAAAAACAGAGTTAACTTACCGCCCCTATGGCAGAAACAGAGTCAACCCACCGCCCCTACGGCAAAAACAGAGCCAACCCACCGCCCCTACGGCAAAAACAGAGTCAACCCACCGCCCCTACGGCAAAAACAGAGTCAACCCACCGCCCCTACGGCAAGAACAGTCAACCTACCGCCCCTACGGCAAAAACAGTCAACCCACCGCCCCTACGGCAGAAACAGAGTCAACCCACCGCCCCTACGGCAAAAACAGAGTCAACCCACCGCCCCTACGGCAAAAACAGAGTCAACCCACCGCCCCTACGGCAGAAACAGTCAACCCACCGCCCCTACGGCAGAAACAGAGTCAACCCACCGCCCCTACGGCAAAAACAGAGTTAACTTACCGCCCCTATGGCAGAAACAGAGTCAACCCACCGCCCCTACGGCAGAAACAGAGCCAACCCACCGCCCCTACGGCAAAAACAGTCAACTCACCGCCCCTACGGCAAAAACAGAGTCAACCCACCGCCCCTACGGCAAAAACAGTCAACCCACCGCCCCTACGGCAGAAACAGAGCCAACCCACCGCCCCTACGGCAAAAACAGAGTTAACTTACCGCCCCTATGGCAGAAACAGAGTCAACCCACCGCCCCTACGGCAGAAACAGAGCCAACCCACCGCCACTACGGCAGAAACAGAGTTAACTTACCGCCCCTACGGCAGAAACAGAGTTAACTCACCGCCTGTACGGCAGCCACGACTTCCTTGACGGCTCGAATGAGGACCTTGAAGGCCGCCATGAGGGCGTTGGAGAAAGCCTTGATGTTGCGGTACATCTCCTCAAGCGCGTCGACGGCAGCGGCCAGCGGGTCTGTGGCCAAGGCCATCAGCTGACTCGTCTCGTTCATCATCAGGCTCTGCCCGCACGTCGAGCTGTCCGTCATAATCTGAACAGGGGTGAAGAGTGTCGAGGGAAAAGCAGGTTTACCTTCAGGTAGCTCTTTAGCATTAATTAACTCATTTATTTGTCCCAACAGATCGCGGCTCTTGATCTGGGTCCATGGCCATCAGCTGCTTTTTGACTCACATGCGAAGCAAAAGTGAGTCTATGTACTCACCCGAGTCGTCCGTCCGTCCGTCCGGACGTCCAGACGTCCGTCCGGAAAACTTTAACGTTGGATATTTCTTGGACACTATTCAGTCTATCAGTACCAAATTTGGCAAGATGGTGTATGATGACAAGGCCCCAAAAAACATACATAGCATCTTGACCTTGCTTCAAGGTCAAGGTCGCAGGGGCCATAAATGTTGCCTAAAAAACAGCTATTTTTTACATTTTTCCCATTTTCTCTGAAGTTTTTGAGATTCAATACCTCACCTATATATGATATATAGGGCAAAGTAAGCCCCATCTTTTGATACCAGTTTGGTTTACCTTGCTTCAAGGTCAAGGTCACAGGAGCTCTTCAAAGTTGGATTGTATACATATTTTGAAGTGACCTTGACCCTGAACTATGGAAGATAACTGTTTCAAACTTAAAAATTATGTGGGGCACATGTTATGCTTTCATCATGAGACACATTTGGTCATATATGATCAAGGTCAAGGTCACTTTGACCCTTATGAAATGTGACCAAAATAAGGTAGTGAACCACTAAAAGTGACCATATCTCATGGTAGAAAGAGCCAATAAGCACCATTGTACTTCCTATGTCTTGAATTAACAGCTTTGTGTTGCATGACCTTGGATGACCTTGACCTTGGGTCAAGGTCACATGTATTTTGGTAGGAAAAATGTGTAAAGCAGTTCTTAGTGTATGATGTCATTGCTAGGTTTAGTTATTTGACCATGTCAAGGTCAAGCATGTGAGTCGTATGGGCTTTGCCCTTCTTGTTCTCGCTTATCATCAGGATTTGCGAGCACGTCGCGCTGTTCGCCATAATCTTTTACAGAGGAAAAGAGTGTGAAGGGAAACAAGGTTTACCATCATGATCTTTAAGCATTAACTCAATTATTTGTTGCAACGGACCGCGGCTCTAGATCTGCGGCCATGGCGATTAACTGATTCGTCTAATTTATCATCAGGCTCTGGGCACATGCGGCGCCGTCCGCCATTATCTGTGACAGGGGCAGAGAGTTTTGAAGGAATACAGTTTATTAAAGGATTAATAACAGTATCAGTCGTGTGAACAGCGGGCCCTGGCGACACGTCGCGCTGTCTGCCATAATCTGTGTTACGAACATTATGTAGGTATTTTTTTATACACACAATTACACACACACAGACTCACTGGTATAAGGGAGGTAACAACATGATTATTGTGTCATTACCTCCCTTAGACCGACTCACCTTGAGGTTGGTTGCAACGTTGGTGGCAGGGTATGTGAAGACCAGAACAGTGGCGTAAATGACCAGCATGTTTCTGCCCTTCTTGGAGAACATGGAAGGGAGAGTGAGGAACACCAGGCACCGAACAGTCTTGGCGAAGGCCATCCCAAGCGTCAGTGGCACGCCCACGACACAGCTGGGAAAGGGTATGAAATAAATGCGGAGATTATCATCATAATAATCGTCATCAACACAATTCAAGGGTCAGTAGCACGCCAACGACACAGCTGGGAAAGGGTATGAAATGAATGCGGAGATCATCATCATCATCATCATCATCATCATCATCATCATCATCATCATCATCATCATCATCATCATCATCATCATCATCATCATCATCATCATCATCACCATTCAAGGGTCAGTATCACGCCAACGACACAGCTGGGAAAGGGTATGAAATGAATGCGGAGATTATCATCATCATAATTCTCATCATCACCATTCAAGGGTCAGCATCACGCCAACGATATAGCGGGGATTTTTTTTTATTGAAATGAATGCGGTGATTATCATCCATGATCGTAATCGTCATCATCACCATTCTCTTCGCTGTCGTCGTCTTCACCGTTTTTCGTTCTCTATACTTTTTTTTGAATGTACGGACGAACAAGGAGACGCGCAGAGAGAGAGAGAGAGAGAGAGAGAGAGAGAGAGAGAGAGAGAGAGAGAGAGAGAGAGAGAGAGAGAGAGAGAGAGAGAGAGAGAGAGAGAGAGAGAGAGAGAGAGAGAGAGAGAGAGAGAGAGAGAGAGAGAGAGAGAGAGAGAGAGAGAGAGACAGAGAGAGATAGAGAGAGAGAGAGAGAGAGAGAGAGAGAGAGAGAGAGAGAGAGAGAGAGAGAGAGAGAGAGAGAATTGAATTGAATTGAACTTTATTTAACAAGGATTAAGATTAAAGGCTACGCCTTTTCTTACAATCTGTCCTTGGGACGCACAGACACACAATGATAAAATTAAAAAAAATTAAAATTAAAAAGTTAAAAAGTTAACAACAAAAGGAGGTCGGAAAACTTCAGCACGTGTGAGAGATGATGATGATGATGATGATGATGATGATGATGATGGAACTTTATTTTTCAAGGATAGAGGTTTAAGGCGACGCCTTTTCTTACAACCGGTCCTTACTTCTAATACAAATGTCTAATAAATGATAAACAAGTAAAGCAACATGACAAATAAACAAATTAAACGAACGACCCAGCAAACAATCGACAAGTAAGCAAACAAGCAAATAAACACAAACAACAAAATGACAAAGTAAGCAACATACAAATCAAAAGCGAAACATGCAACATGTTAATTGAGGTTACACATGTAAAGTGATCGACGGTAAAATTCACACAATACCAACGTTTACACTAATGCTTACAATGATTATATGGTGTAAATGATGAAGATGATGAAGATGATGATGATGATGATGATGATGGAAAATCGCAACATAAATTCCACATAATACATGTAATAAAGAACATATTTTTGTAATTCATATAGCTTTGCCAATTGTTGACAGCTACTTGCACATGTTAAGACTAGTAGCCATCTAGGTAGACATATAATGATTATGCAGAGCTTGTTTAAAACTCTTTAGTGAGGTTAATGATCTTATTACAGACGGAATGGAGTTCCACACCATAGAGCCAGAGAAGGCTTTAGTTTTAAACAGATCAATCCTGGGTATTGGTGGTAGAAAATTGATAGACCCGTACCTTTCAGTGACTCTGTGAAATAGGTCCTGAATATAGTTGGGCACTTCGCCATGATATACTTTGTACATCATTACAGTCTTATTAAACTGTAACTGTTTAACTAGCGGTAGGTAGTTTAGATTCTTTAACTTCAAATCCGCTGATAATTGTGGACCATTTAACATGATTTTAGCTGCCCGACGATGTAGAGAGTTTAATTTTTTCATGTGAATATCAGAGACGCCATCCCAAAGAGTTGATGCGTAATTAATATGGGATAAGATGTGGGCATGATAAAATAGTTTTAGTGTTGCGATATCGACATATTGCTTTAACTTTGATAGCAGAAACAAATTCTTGGATACTTTTTGACAAATATAATGTACAAGAGATTGCCATTTTAATTCTTGATCGACTATCACACCCAAAACACGATGTTCCGTTACCTGCTGAACAGGTTGTGATTCAAGAGAAATATTTAAATTAAGAGGTCGTGATTGGTGTTTTGTCTTGTTGTAATAATCATGCTTTTTGTCTTCCCTGGGTGCACTATCATAAAATTCTGGTTACACCAATTGTTGACTTCATTCAGACTAGACTGTAAGGAAACTTCAATTTCTTGAACAGTCATATAGCGTGTGTGAAGCGTCGAATCATCTGCAAAAAATTCCGTTTTAACTTTTGAATTAGATATATGAAGGGGGAGGTCATTAATTAATACACAAAACAAAATAGGCCCTAAAACTGACCCCTGGGGGACTCCACTCTTTAAACATCCTTTGGGAGAGGTTTTACCGTTTATAGAAACATACTGTGTTCTGTTGACAAGATATGATTTAAAGAATGAACACGTTGCGGGATTGTTCACGTACAATGCGAGTTTATGTAAAAGTAATGTGTGATCTACAAGATCAAAAGTTTTCTTAAAATACAGAAATACAGCCCCTGATATGTCCGAACGATTAATTGCCGATAGTCAGTTATCACATAGTGATGAAAGAGCTGTACTACAGGAATGTTTCGGACGAAACCCAGATTGAAAGTTGTGAAATAATTTGCACCTTTCCATGTAGTTCAGAAGATTCTTCTGGATGTGCTTCTCTACAGGCTTTGATAAAATAGGAAGCAATGAAATTGGCATGACGTTATTAGGGTCAGACACATCTTTATATTTAGGAAGTGGAACGACCTTTGCGGTTTTAAATGCATCAGGAAAAATATTTTGTTCAATGCAAAGATTATACACATACGTTAGGGATTCCACTATGTACGGTAGGGCTAATTTAAGCAACGACGGGGGGATTTTGTCAGGCCCCATGGATTTATTATTCTGAAGGTTTTCTATAAATTTTCCAACTTCATGTACGGCAATAGTTGGGATAGAGAATGAATCTTGTGATTTCAATTTATGAATACAAAATTCTTTTAATCTAAACAACAGGGAGTCCCCACCCTCGACTTCTTCATTTACATTTTTAGATTGTTTCAATCGATCAGCCAAACACAGAAAGTGCTCATTGAATTCGCTATTTAATCTGCTATTTCTTCTTTGGGATTTACCTAACACTTCATTTATGGCTTGCAAAAGCGTGGCAACATCCTTTTTGTCTTCAACCAATTTATGAAAATGATTACTTTTTGCCTGGCGTACTAACTCGGTAACTCTATTGCGTTGTGCTTTAAATTCTGATTTCCTTTGATTTTCCTTAAAAAAATCACGTAATGCCATAGCTTCTACAATCTCAGGAGTAAGCCATGGTGGTAATGTAGGGGATTTTACTCGGTGTTGCTGAGAGGGGCATGCTTATCAATAATCGGGTAGAGAATACTTGAGAAACAATTAAGCGCCTCCTCAGCCTCAGTACAATTTAACACATCATGAAACGGAGCTGAAGATAAGTCTATGAAAAACTTAGACTCGTGAAATTTTTTAAAGTTCCGATATTCGATGGTGTTCTTTTTTTATGACATTTTGGGATTATATAGTTCCATGAGCAGCAAGTCACGTAATGATCACTAATGCCAGAATTTACCACATTAACATTCGAAACCATTGTTTTTCTATCCGTGGAGAGAGAGAGAGAGAGAGAGAGAGAGAGAGAGAGAGAGAGAGAGGGAGAGAGAGAGAGAGAGAGAGAGAGAGAGAGAGAGAGAGAGAGAGAGAGAAAGAGAGAGATGGAGTGTTGGTGCAAGGGAAGTAACTTCACCATAAGAACATTTATGCCTGCAATGACTGATTATCTTCCTTAGACCAGAAACTATATCAAATTAATGCTGCTAACCCTCAACATGAATGATCAAAGGCCTTAGGCCTAAGAGAACTTAGCAACACCGACATGCTATTAATGCCTGTTTGGCCATATATTATGTTTACTAATACTATGGCGTGTTCAATTTATGTTGATATTTGTAAACACTCACGCACCCAAGCAGGCAGGCAGGCTGGCACGCAAACACACACACACACACACACACACACACACACACACACACACACACACACACGATTCACACTACCTGTCGGTTTAAGAAAAACAGTTAAATAATCTGCTTAATATGTTTCATCCTCTACCTGATGATCGCGGCCTGCAATTTGGGGTAGTCTTTCTGTAGGCACAGCCAGGCGTAGAACAGCACAGTGAGAACCACACCCAATAAGAACCCAAGAAAATTCTTCAACACCTCATTCTCGTAATCACCTGAAATACACAATCATAATTTATATAGACTCGTTAAAGCTACATAACTTCTCGTGCAAGCAGTCATGTTGCCCAACGCTGATCTTTTCATGCTTCCACGTGGAATAAGAGCATCATTACACTGTGGTCAGTGCAGAGTTTGATTTGAGAGACATTGATGGACGGATTGATGGATGTTTTATTGTACTAATCAATGGAATGATTTTGACAATTTTCAGACAAATGAATTTGGTGCATACAAATTACAATCGAAATAAGTACGGAAAAAAACATACAAAATGCAAATTAGTAAGGCAAAATAAAGAAAGCACCTGCGAACAAGGAAGAGGGTAGGACTTGTATGGAAAAGTGCAACGCGGAGTATATTTCTGGACGACGCAGCTGTGACTGTCGACTGCTTTCTGCAATTAGCAGCAATTAACTGTGCTTCTACTGACAACCACTCTGCCTTAAACTGTCCACACGATCTCTTTAAATCCCCCAAGGTCGACTTCTTAAACCTTAGATGAGCCTTTCAAATCTTCGATGATCTTTTCCCAACAGACAGTTAACGGATTACAGCTGTGAGTAGGTCTTATTTTCCACCTGATTGTCTGTCTGTCTGTCTGTCTGTCTGTTTGTCTGTCTGTCTGTTTGTCTGTCTGTCTGTTTGTCTGTCTGTCTATCTGTCTGTCTGCTTGACTGATATCTTCTTTATCTCTCCCTCTGCACCCGTCTTCCTCTTTAGGCCAAACAAAAATATATGTTGGTTTAGGGTAACGCGACCAAAAAAGATAGGGTCGGTAGGTCGGCTTTTTTCTTTTCTTTTCTTATTTATAATTTTTAAATTTAGTCGATTTTAAAGGAGGTTACTTTCCTTAGTCTTGGTATGGTTCGCAAAATATGCCAACAGTTTTGTTTTTTGATAAATGAAAAAAAAGTGTTAGGGTCCGCGGGTTACCAAAATATATTTTTATTTGGCCTTATGCTTTAAGTTTGCATCTGCAAATCACTCTGTCAGTCAATCTGTTCTTGTGTGTGTCTGTCTGTCTGAGTGCATTTCTTGCTTAGCGGACGGTACTGCAACGGCTAACTGTTAAAAGACAGTTAATCTGAGACACTAAACTTGAATTTTACCCAAAATGTGTAGGACTACCACTGCACCGGCACTTGACACAGGGTGGGTAGAAGCTGGGGTGAGTTGCGCCTCCATGACTGAGCAATTAGGAAAGCTCACACCACACAGCCTGCTCCCCCCGCCCCTCCAACCACCACCCCCCCCCCCCTCGAGTCTAATGCCGGTTGTGTGTACCTTCATAGAAGCACCGCCCACAGCAGGTCGTCCTCGGGCAGAAAAAGGACTTGAAGCGGAACCTTCCCACGAAGCACGGGCAGAATCCCCTGCAGATGGTGACGCGAAAGGTCGCCATGCAACCTCCGTAGCAGTTCTCCCACCACGACTTGAGAGGAGGATAGCCGGCCAGTTCTCGGAGGGTGTTCTCTTTCGTTCTGGCCAGCGCGAACATTTTGCGTCGGACGCGCAGAGCTTTCTTGACCATCGTCCATGCTGGTCCGCCCATGTCTTCTAAACAAAACGGAAGATTACACTGTAGAAAACGCCCCCGTGAAAGATGTCCAACAGTATTCAGATTCTGTTCATACCATGCTGTTTATGACTTTCGAAAGTGTGATAAGATCTTCGGTGAATTTGTTTTTCACGTGATGCAGGATGACGTCATTTAAGGCTATATGTGACGAAAGTCCATTATACGTCAGTAGAATGAACACATGAATCGTCTTACTTCGTGACTTAGTGAGCTTCGAAGCCACAATGAATTAACAATGGCAGAAATCACAGAAACAGCAATGAAAAACAACATAGAGCTAGACAACCCATTTGGTGAAAATAAAACAATACGAAATACCCAACAAGCAGGTCCGTGAATAATGATTATAAAAAGACTTGTTTGATCGATCCGCAGGTAACAAGGGTTGAGGTTGGGTATGGGGTGAGGGGGGAGGGGTTATTTTGATTTTTGTGCGTTTTGTTGTATTTGTTGTTGCGATGGGACCTGGCGGTTTTGCTACACAGCCAAAAAAGTATGTCTTCATGTGAGCGGCAGCCATGAAGTCCCCATGGGCGCATCCGTCAAAAAACCTTTTTAACTTTCTTGTTCGTTTCCGCCAGGCAGTTCACATTTTGCTTCGGTGGCGTTCCGCAGCTTCATCAGAAAAGAAACAAAAACAAAAGTAAAGTGACGTAAAAAAAAAGACACATAAATATGCATTATAAAAAGGAGATTGCTGTATACGATATTCTATTTCATTCCGTTGACTAACAGACATAAGAGTTTACTAGTGATACTGAAGTAAAAATTCGGGGGAAAGCAAACAAGCTATCTAGCTGGGTCTTCTCCAGACTCCAGAAGCAGAACCTCCCAAGGCGACGAGCCTCGAGAGTGCAAGCTTGCAGGCTTCCCCTGGATTACTGCATGCCGGCTCATGTTGGGGAAAACATTGTTCTCAAATTTGATAAGAAACTCGAGGGAAGCTCTTTGCAGCTTACAACGCTAGTCAGCGAGAGCTGTGCTGTGCATATCTTCTTGTACCTTCTGGAATAGGTTGCATACAGGCAACAAACATCTCCCATCCATGGAGAGTTGTGTATACTGATCTCAACACCCTAAACCCCTCCCTTGACTCCGTGCAGCTTGGACCATTATCAATACTGCTTTGAAAGTGGATAAAATGCACGTTGGGAAGACCTGTATGCATATGTACTCACATGCCACCAACTGCCAACTGTGTCTAAACTTGTGAAAGACATACATAATTATAAATATAAATGAGTTATGAAGAATTCTAAAATATGAGACTATGACATTTTTCAACGTTTAAAATACACCTTTCATGTCAGATACCCACATCAAACTGACTTTTGTGTGTTTAAAAATTGTTCGATGTAAGGAAATTGGGCTAATCAGGGCACTATGTTGCAGGGGTTGGTACAGGAATTCTACAGACTAACAAACAAAAAAACATGTTCTCAGTCTCTAGCTGACGATATACCAGACAGAAAACTGCACCATTACTGAGTGCAATGACTATTTCACACAGACAGTGATGACACATTTGTGAAGAAAAACACGGGTGTGCAACGTAGTCAGTACAGTTGCACGTCTATGGCGTAGAACATCTTCCGAAAACGTTTTGGAGCAATGTGATCTCGAGACAGATCTCAGAAGAAAAAAATCCACCCTGAACTATATACTTGTAGCAGTCAGTTTTGAGCTCGCGCCAGACACCGTTTTCTTTGATGCTGTCAAACTGAGTGTAACTTTCTCGCACGTGCGAAAGGTTTCTGCAGTAGTGTTGGGGCGCACGGTCACTGCAAGAATCACAAGAACCCACCTTGTCGTCGACAGCTGCGAAAACAAAAGCTAACAGCGATAGCTAGAGTATAAGCTAGAGAACAAAGATGGCTGCCACAACAACCTGTAAGTCAGTCACGTGATCGTCTCGGTGATGACAGCTTGTTCTGTGATTGTGGCGCCATGGATTTGCTTTGGTGATGCAGGATGAAAACATGTGCCGTGCCTCAAGTTAGAACCCTCTGTCTTTTCAGTAAAGAAGGAGACGTAACAGGAGAGAATAGATGCTTGGATGTGTTCTTTTGTTCCCTGTGCGTGTGATGAGAGAGAAAGAGTGCCACCAACAGGTCTTCCCAACGTGCATTTTATCCACTTTCAAAGCAGTGTTGATAGTGGTCCAAGCAGCCCGGAGTCAAGGGAGGGGTTTAGGGTGCTGAGGTCAGTATAGACAACTTTCTAAGGATAAAAGATGATTGTTGCCCGTATGCAACCTATTCCGGCTCGTTTTTGAGTAATGCCGCAGTACATGTACTATAATAGATTTTGTCGCCTCTTTGTGTGTATGTGTGGGATGCGCATAGTATGTGTGGACGCCTTTTAACGTCAATATCAGGATGAATTTCCAACGTCAAGTTGGGTATAATATTCTGTAGTCTGTGACAGAGCCTTTGTACAAAACAAGCAATAAACCCATACCTGTAGCGCTTTACTTACAGTGAAATTAACGTGATAGTAGACGGTTGACGATCTGAACATGGATACCAGAAGAAGCAGAGTGTCCAAAATTGACAAAGATCGATTCAAGTAGTTTTCTCAGAATCGCTCTACACGCGCGCGCGCGCGCACACACACACCGTGCACACACACACACACACACACACACACACACACACACACACACACACACACACACACACACACACACACACACACACACACACACACCCTACCACCCTCGTCTCGATTCCCAGTCTACGTTAAAACATTTAGTCAAAACTTGACTAAATGTAAAAAAGAGTTAAGCACCTGCTATCACTAAGAAATCAGTGTGAACTCGAAAACCGCTTTAAAAAGATCGTCCTTGTCGAAGCACAGCCCAAAGAGTTCAGTTCATGTCAGTGTTTGTTGAAGTATCGCAGTATTATCATAATGTTTATCGAAGTATCTCAGTGTACATCTACTGAAAGGCTTTTAAATTTACAAGTAACCGTGAAACGCTCTGTCTGCGGCAACACTAGGTATTTCCTCTTGATACAGGAACATGCCTAACGAAAAACTATCTTGATAGGTTCTCGTTGTTTGTTCGTTCTAGACACGCGTTCCATGCCACCCCGCCCATTTGGAATTTTCATTCCGTCAAGGCCGTTGTTTGTTCGTTCAAGACACCCATCCCATGCATTCCGCCCATTTGGAATTTTCATTCCGTCAAGGTCGTTGTTTGTTCCGTTTTGTACTGTGTTGTAGCAGTGGCAGCTTTTGCAGGCATCGTTTAGAGAACAATGAGTTTTGGAAACCACGCGTGGTTCCTGAGAGAGGTACCTGCTGGCGTAAATGTCTGGCCCATCTGTGAGTCTCGATATTATGATGATGGTGTTTCTACTGCATGTATCGTACTTACACAGTGCCGTTAGCAAAATACCGCGATAATAAAGGCAACCGATGAACTCATCATCGGCATACTCCTCCTGCTCCTGCTCCTCCTCCTTATCATGATCATGATCATGATGGTCATGATCGTGATCATGATCGTCGTCGTCATCATCATCATCATTATTCGTCATCATCATCATCATCGTCATCGTCATCATCATCATCATCCTCATCATCATCATCCTCATCATCATCATCATCATCATCATCATCATCATCATCATCATCATCATCGTCGTCGTCGTCGTCGTCGCACATCGTCGTCGCCGTGGTTCTTCTTTCCTTCTTCCTCCTCTTAAGCGTTATCGTCATAATTGTCCTCACCATCTACGGATATGCTGCTTTGTTTTTTCGCAAAATATCGAGGTCAAATCTCTTTCGATGTACGTCTGTACACATTTTGTATACACCCATTTTACAGTTCACCTTAGATTTTTTTCTTACACAATTTTCCATTGTATTTTTTCGAGTACCAAAGCTATTGTATCCAATCTCACCAAGCTTTATTCGCATGGATGAAATGCACCACAAAAGCTTTCAAAATAATTGTTGCAGAGTTCTGCTTTTTGAATTAGATTCCTTGTAAAACTGCTTTCCCACCTGTCAAAGTAAAAGGCGCGCGTTTTCATTGTGCATAGCGACAAAAAGTATTTCTTGGTACATCCTGGCAGTTTTGATGCCAAAGTGTGATCAGTGCCAAGAATAATCTCTCCCTCACGAAACGAAGTGAATGTAATTTTCCCGGGTGAATAGAAATAGCTGTGGACGTCGTCAAGGGAATTTACTCTCGGAAAAAAATGTTCTGACCAATGTTGTTCCCCTTTACATCCTCCGTTGAAAACTAGGGGACACTGAAAGTTAAAACGAAATTGTAGGACCTATTTAATAGAAAAAGAGGAGTTCCTTCCAAAAGTCGCTGTTTGTTAGCATACGAGCGTCTTTCCAGATGTTTCAAGAGGCTCTCATTCTACATGACAGGTAGTGGAAGCATTGGCCAAATTTTAGTCATAGTGTCGGCTTTTGCCCCTGTTGTCGTTTATTGAAACATCATGTCACTGGTAAGGACAGTCTTTAATCTTGGTTATGCAAGTGTTTCTACCACGTCTGCGTGCATCTGATCATCAACGAAACCTAAGAAGGGATGGAATGACGCGTATCAAATGTAACCATACGTTTAACAACTTTTACTCTATTTGTATGGCACACTAATGTTGTTACATACACCATCATGTTCATTCGTGCGATTTTGTATTTGGCCACGTATGATAACGCTCTTGCTTTGAAGAGTCAGTGCTCTAATTCTTTTGCTAATTATTGTTTCATGGTACTTAAATACAAATGCTACCACCGTCATTTTGTGTGTGGAAAATACACAGCTGCAGAGACTTATTTCTTTCTGTGAATTAAATACACGTGCAAAACGACGTTCACCTCTGTGATGCCTGTGCTCACGACACAGGATAGTTTAGTTCTTGGTGAGTGCACACCTTTCAAGTCCAGGGGGTCCTTGGGACCGAGATAAAGTGACACCTAGGTTTTTAGTGTTTGGATCTGCAGAGGCGGTACATTTTAATTAGTGTTCGAGTCAAAAGTTCAGTGCGGTCATTCCGCCAGTGAAGTTAGTGTTCGAAGCCTAGCCATGGTTGTTATATTACACTGAGTTTTGGAAACCACGGGTCATCTGGACGGGTTAAATAATAAATAAATGATGATGGTGATGATGATGAAATTGCTGTGTGTGTGTGTGTGTGTGTGTGTGTGTGTGTGTGTGTGTGTGTGTGTGTGTGTGTGTGTGTGTGTGTGTGTGTATGTGTGTGTGTGTGTGTGTGTAAGTGCGATGCTGAAACGTTCAAGAATACAAGAATTGAAAACAAGTCGCGTAAGGCGAAATAACAACATTTAGTCAAGCTGTGGAACTCACAGAATGAAACTGAACGCACTGCTTTTTTCACCAAGACCACATACTCGTAGTTTCGTCAGTCCACCGCTCGTGGCAAAGGCAGTCAAATCGACAAGCCATGCAGAATAGTGCGGTAGTGGTCGCGCTGAGCAGGATTACACGCTTTTCTGTATGTCTATTCTTTTTAGCTTACTGAGTTTGTTTTTCATCCAAACATATCATATCTATATGTTTTTGGAATCAGGGACCGACAAGGAATAAGATGAAATTGTTTTAAACTCGATTTCGGAAAATTAATTTTAATCATAATTTTCATATTTTTTTTATTTTCAGAGCTTGTTTGTAATCCAAATATTCATTTCATTTCATTTATGCCTTTGACCCCCATCCGGGGCTTAGGCCGCCAACAAGAGCTCGCCAGGCACTCCGATCCTGGCCAATCTCTCCAGTTGTCTCCAGGTGTAGCCGATGTGTAAGAAAAGAAAGCCGATGTGTTTCACCTCTGCCTCCAAGTCACGACGCCAGGTGTTTCTCGGCCGGCCTCGTCTCCTCTTGCCCTGCGGGTTCCATGTGAGGGCCTGTCGCGTGATGCTGGTTGTCGTCTTGCGGAGTGTGTGGCCAATCCACCGGAAGCGTCTTTGCAGAATGTCCTGCTCTACGGATAACTGTTTTGTTCGCTGCCAAAGGTCTTTGTTGCTGATGGTGTCAGGCCAGCAAATTCGGAGGATTCTTCTGAGGCAGCTGTTATGAAGGTCTGGATTTTTCTGGTGATGGCAACTGTAGTTCTCCAGGTTTTGGCTCCATACAGCAAGACTGACTTCACCGTGGTGTTGAAAATCCTGAGCTTGGTGTTGATGCTCAGGTCTGCTGATGCCCATACGTTCTTCAGTCGAAGGAAAGCTGCTCTTGCTTTGCCAATCCGGACTCTAACATCAACGTCCGTGCCACCCTGCTTGTCGACAATGCTTCCGAGATAGGTGAAATTGTCTACCTCTTGCAGTGCTTCACCATCCAGCGTGATGGGGGTCGTGTTGGCTGTTGCGTTGGTCCTAAGGACCTTGCTCTTCCCCTTGTGGATGTTGAGACCAAATTTAGCGGAGTTGTTGGCCACAGTGCTGGTCTTCTCCTGCATTTGTTGTTGGGTATGGGAAAGAAGGGCCACGTCATCTGCAAAGTCCAGGTCATCCAACTGTGTCCAGAGTGTCCACTGGATTCCGTTTCGCTTCTGGGCTGTGGATGCCTTCATCACCCAGTCAATCACAAGAAGGAACAGGAAAAACACGCCTGTTCTGACTTGGAAGGCATCTGTTAGTTGACAGCCGTGGACTACTCTGCAGGTCAAACCCTCGTATGAGTTCCTGATGATGTTGGTGATCTTTTTCGGCACTCCATGATGTCTCAGCAGTTTCCAGAGGCTTTGTAGGTCAACGCTGTCAAACGCTTTCTCGTAGTCAATAAAGTTGACATAAAGAGACAAGTTCCATTCCTGTGACTGTTCGAGGATGATGCGCAGCGTTGCTATCTGGTCCGTTCATGACCTGTCTTTTCGGAATCCTGCTTGATGGTCCCGCAGCTGTGGATCGACAGCATCTTTCAGTCTGTTCAGTAGCACCCGATTGAACACTTTGCCTGGGATAGACAACCATGTTATCCTTCTGTAGTTTGAACAGGCGCTCAGGTCTCCTTTCTTGGGCAGTTTGATAAGGTACCCCTCCTTCCATTCTGATGGAACTTGTTCTTCTTCCCAGATCTGAAAGAAAAGGGGATAGAGCATCTCCACGCTGGTCGCCAAATCAGCCTTTAGCGCCTCCGCTGGGATACCGTCAGGTCCTGCCGCCTTGCCGTTTCGCAACTGTTTGATGGCCTGGCTGATCTCCTCTTTTGTCGGCGCGTTGCAGTTGATGAAGAGGTCGCCGTTGGCTGGTGGGATGTCTGGTGGATCCCGTGGAGCTGGCCTATTTAACAGCTCCTCAAAATGTTCCATCCATCTTTTCCTTTGTCCTGCTTCATCAGATATTGACTTGCCCTCCTTGTCCTTCACAGGTCTCTCAGGCTTGCTGAACTTTCCGGACAGCTTCTTGATGGTGGCATAAAGGTCCCGCATGTTTCCATGGTAGGCGGCTTCCTCTTCTTCTGTTGCCATCGTATCCATGTAGATTTTCTTGTCGGCCTTGATGCTCTTTTTGGCGGTTTTGTTTGCGCTTGTGTATTTCTTCTGTGCTTCTGCTTTTCCCGTTCTGGTGCGGCTGTTGTTGATTTCTGATTTCTTCAGCTTTCTATCCTCAATCTTTCTCATTGTCTCTTCTGTGATCCACTCGTTGTGGCTGCGTTTTAAGGGACCTAGCACCTCTCTGCAGGTTGATGTGACGGCCTCCTTCACTCCCTGCCACTGCTTGTCTATAGTCTCTTCCTCAAGTATCTCCTGCAGGACCTCAAACTTCTTGAAGAGAGTGATCTTAAAATCCTGCATCTTAGTGTTGTCTTTGAGGGCCGTGGTGTTGTATCGCTGACGTTGGCTGGAACCCTCTGTCCAATTCCTTCTCAGCTTCAGCCTCAGTCTGGCAACTAGGAGCTGATGGTCGGAAGCAACATCTGCTCCTCTCCTCACGCGGACATCCTGAAGTGATCGTCTGAACTTCGTCCCGATACACACGTGGTCGATTTGGTTTTCCGTCGACAGGTCCGGTGATATCCAAGTGGCCTTGTGGATTCTTTTGTGTTGGAAGAGACTCCCTCCATGACCAGGTTGTCATTCATCTCTCCTAAACCCTGTTGCCCCATGATCTCCTCATAGCCTCTGTTGTCACTGCCGATCTTTGCATTCAAGTCTCCCATGACAATGATGATGTTACGACTTGGGCATTTCTGGATTATGGTGGCCATTCGGTTGTAAAACTCCTCCTTGTCTTCCTCCTCGGTGTCGTTGGTGGGTGCGTAACACTGGATGATGGGCAGGTTAATCCTCCGCTTCTTGGTTCTGAAGGTAGCGGTGAGAATCCGTGGTCCGTGGGCTTCCCATCAAATGAGCGCTCTCTGTGCCGTCTTGGACAACATCCAGGGCCACTCCTCTGGTGTGTGGAGCACCCTCTTCCACGTGGCCCGAAAACAGCAGCATCTCTCCAGTAACGAGTTTTCTCTGTCCGGAGCCTGTCCATTGTGACTCGCTGATTTCCAGGATGGACAGGTTGTAGTTCCTCATCTCGGCTGCCACTTGCGCAGTCTTGCCGGTTTCAACATGGTCCGGACGTTCCATGTCCCGAGAGTGGTGGTGGTCCTGGTCGACATGATGGTCGTCGGCTCGGTGGTTTCCACAGGCATCTGGCTTTCGCCACCGTGCTTCATAAGCTCTCCAGCTGGAGATCCATCTTCTCCCAGGGCCGACATGTTCCTTGTATCTCTTGTTGACGTTTCTGTAACGAGTACTTTTTTCCATGGATGAGTTGTTAGCCCTTCGCACAACCCCCAACCTGGAGGGCCAGGGTGTATACTTAGTCTGGCCCCATTCACCTCAGACCTGTCCGGCGTGGTTACACCTGCCAGGAGCACTATGAAGGCTCCGGCCGGCATAGCTCTTTGGATCATCAGGGCACGCAAGCTGCTACGCCACGGCAAGGCATATACACCAGTAGCAGTAATCCAAATATAACATATGTATATGTTTTTGGAATCAGAAAATGACGAAGAATAAGATGAAATTATTTTTGGATCGTTTAATAAAAAAATAATTTTAATTACAGGTTTCCGATTTTTAATGACCAAACTCATTCATTAGTTTTTAAGCCACCAAGCTGAAATGCAATACCAAAGTCCGGCCTTCGTCGAAGGTTGCTTTGCCAAAATTTGAATCAATTTGATTAAAAAATGAGGGTGTGACAGTGTCGCCTCAACTTTTACAAAAAGCCGGATATGACGTCATCAAAGGTATTTATCGAAAAAATGAAAAAAAAGTCCTGGGATATCATTCCCAGGAACTCTCAGGTCAAATTTCATAAAGATCGGTCCAGTAGTTTAGTCTGAATCGCTCTACACACACACGCGCACAAACAGACAGACACACACACACACACACACACACACACACACACACACACACACACACACACACACACACACACACACACACATACATACACCACGACCCTCGTCTCGATTTCCCCTCTATGTTAAAACATTTAGTCAAAACTTGACTAAATGTAAAAAGAGTGCTGACTTGAATCTGAGTCCTGAGTATTCTTCAATTGATCAATGTGTGAGAGCGTGAGCACACGTGGAGGCGTCTGTCCATCGTCTGTAGCTCCCCAAAACGAAACCGTACTATACCTCAACTCTTCTCGTCGCCCAGGGCTAAGGTACACGAACCGAAAGTGGGTGCTACCCAACCAGGAGAGAACAAACCGCGGGGTCTGATTCGCTGACATCACAACAAATCTCTATTTCAACCAATCCAACGCCGGGGCTGGCTCCCACTTGGTTGGTAACTTTCTCGTGTACATCGACCAAGTACTCCCATGCCCTAATACAACCCACACTGGCTGCAGAGCAGCTGGGTCTGCCCCCACTCCCGTGTCAAAAAAGTCTAGGTCCGCAAAGTTACTTCGTTAGAGAGTCGGAAAGCGGTCTTCGCGGGGGTTGAAAGAGACCCGACACGTGAAGCCTGGTGTGAGAGGCAGGACCCAGGAAGGCCCGACAGACACAAGTGACAGTTTCCATTTCTCAGCTTTCTAACGGCTGACCCCAATCTTCGCTCCTTGCCGTTCTCCTGGCTATTGCTTCTTGATCCTTTAGGGGCTCAGTGCTAGAATGGTGTGACT
Source organism: Littorina saxatilis (assembly GCF_037325665.1). NCBI lineage: Eukaryota > Metazoa > Mollusca > Gastropoda > Littorinimorpha > Littorinidae > Littorina > Littorina saxatilis. The sequence continues at coordinate 68,744,627 of NC_090245.1, forward strand.
CATTAAGCTTAAAAAGCTTGGCTTAAATTGTGTTTCTTGACCCCTCCCCCCCCCCCCCCCCGTCCCCTCTCCCACCGTCTACCCTCTTTTTTTGTGCTTCTTTCTCTCGGCAAGACTTTTTTGGGTGTGTGAGTGGGGGACTGGAGAATTGTCCTTTTTTGGGGGAATCAGGTCAATATAGAGCGTGGGAGTGTTGCGAAATGGTATTCCCGCACTGTCAGCCGAAGGATTATTGTAGCTTTCATATACAATGTCATACTTATGATTGTTACTTTGATGTTTATGCAAATGGTTGAAACACTGATTCAGACCAAATGGCAAGTCCGTTCCCTGCTGTGACGTAAAGACAACGTGGTACAGTATACCGTTGCATGATGCGCCCCAAGATAAAGACTACGAGACACCTGGTTTTGAATGACCGGATGCGCGGTTAATATACCATGCACCTGATACAATTAAGGAAGGGATGGGAAAGTGAGATGGTGGTTTCCCGCATCGCTGTTTTAAAACGTGATTGTTGTCGTTCTGGGCTGTACGTGCACCCCATATATCCGGGGAAATGGAGAAGGGGGTGGGGGGGGGGGGGGGACTAATCACGGAATTATGAAACAAAACAAGCAAAACAAACAAAATACCCACCTAAAAAAAAAAAAAACCTTAAAATACCCCCCTCCAAATACAAAAACCAACAAGGGGGACTGATCTCGGAATTATGTAACAAAACAA
>NC_090245.1:68750352-68762852 GCF_037325665.1 Littorina saxatilis
TCTCTTCGTTTTAACTTTCTGAGCGTGTTTTTAATCCAAACATATCATATCTATATATTTTTGGAATCAGGAACCGACAAGGAATAAGATGAAAGTGTTTTTAAATTGATTTCGAAAAAAAAAATTTTGATAATAATTTTTATATATTTAATTTTCAGAGCTTGTTTTTAATCCGAATATAACATATTTATATGTTTTTGGAATCAGCAAATGATGGAGAATAAGATAAACGTACATTTGGATCGTTTTATAAATTTTTTTTTTTTTTACAATTTTCAGATTTTTAATGACCAAAGTCATCAATTAATTTTTAAGCCACTAAGCTGGAATGTAATACCGAAGTCCGGGCTTCGTCGAAGATTACTTGACCAAAATTTGAACCAATTTGGTTGAAAAATGAGGGCGTGACAGTGCCGCCCCAACTTTCACGAAAAGCCGGATATGACGTCATCAAAGACATTTATCAAAAAAATGAAAAAAACGTTCGGGGATTTCATACCCAGGAACTCTCATGTCAAATTTCATAAAGATCGGTCCAGTAGTTTAGTCTGAATCGCTCTACACACACACACACACACGCACACACGCACGCACATACACCACGACCCTCGTTTCGATTCCCCCTCGATGTTAAAATATTTAGTCAAAACTTGACTAAATATAAAAAGAGAGAGAGAGAGAGAGAGAGAGAGAGAGAGAGAGAGAGAGACAGAGACAGAGAGAGAGAGAGAGGAGAGAGAGAGAGACAGAGAGAGAGAGAGAGAGAGAGAGAGAGAGAGAGAGAGAGAATTGTCAACAAAATCCAATGAAAAGAACTCCTAGAAACTAGGTCCGCTTCGGCGTTTCGGAATGCGCGTAACAAAATTAAATTTTCCCGCTTCGACAATCAAACAGAATATCTTGATCAACACACTGACGCTGCAGAAATGAGTGCATTTGCGTTATTCCTCATGAATATACATCAACTCGGTGGGGGGACTTCGTTTCCAGGATCTGTTTTACAAACGGACAAAAGAATTGCCCTCCAAACGTATTACATATTTTCAGTGAAATTCGGTTGGCATGGTCAATACAACATAGTCATCTATTTCACTGAACTCAGAATCTGATTGCTTCCCCAGATAAATCATTTAACACACCCTTTGAACGCTATACGCACAACACACCCAGCGAAAACAGCATGAATCCTTTGATAATTGAGGGCCCCAAAGGGGGGGTATCATCACGATCACGGGAAGGGAAATTTTAGCTTTCACGATCACAGTTACCTTGATTTTTGTTTTCACGATCACGAACACCAGTGGCAAATCACGATCACGGTAAAAGTTGCAGGTACAGAAAGCACGTGTCAAAGTAAACACAACCACACAGTAATTCGCTCCTCTGGACCTATTGTTTATTCAACACGAAGTGACAACTGTTGCACTTTTTTATTATTCTTTTGTAATTCTCTTTCATACACACATAGAAATACATATCATGATTTGTAATCAGTAACAAGAATGTTGATTTCATTGTTTTTTCTCTCGCTCTCTCTCTCTCTCTCTCTCTCTCTCTCTCTCTCTCTCTCTCTCTCTCTCTCTCTCTCTCTCTCTCTCTCTCTCTCTCTCATACACTGAGACACTCACAGGTTAGGAATATACACTCCAGGGGCCGAGCAGTTAAGCCAGGGGGGGGGGGGGTTACAACCTGGGGTCCAGGGCAAGGCCCCGTTGGGGGGTCTGGGGGGCTTAGCCCCCCAGAAGCGGATGAGATTTAGCTATTTTATTAACAATGTATGGCTTATCCTTGATTTTAAACATGATCAACTGGTGTCAGCAGCCACTCATTATTTCTTTTAAAGTTATTATTATTTTTTTTGACAGCCGGGGGGGGGGGGGGGGGGGGGGGGGGGGTTCCGGAACCCCTGTAACCCCCCCCCCCCAATCCGCCCCTACACTCATACACATTCAACTCCCACACCCTCACTCACACACATGAATATATACTTGCACAATTTCACATTTCCAGAGCTTTTTATATTTAGTCAAGTTTTGACTAAATATTTTAACATCGAGGGGGAATCGAAACGAGGGTCGTGGTGTATGTGCGTGTGTCTGTCTGTCTGTCTGTCTGTGTGTGTGTGTAGAGCGATTCAGACTAAACTACTGGACCGATCTTTATGAAATTTGACATGAGAGTTCCTGGGTATGAAATCCCCGAACGTTTTTTTCATTTTTTTGATAAATGTCTTTGATGACGTCATATCCGGCTTTTCGTGAAAGTTGAGGCGGCACTGTCACGCCCTCATTTTTCAACCAAATTGGTTGAAATTTTGGTCAAGTAATCTTCGACGAAGCCCGGACTTCGGTATTGCATTTCAGCTTGGTGGCTTAAAAATTAATTAATGACTTTGGTCATTAAAAATCTGAAAATTGTAAAAAAAAATGAAAATTTATAAAACGATCCAAATTTACGTTCATCTTATTTTCCATCATTTGCTGATTCCAAAAACATATAAATATGTTATATTCGGATTAAAAACAAGCTCTGAAAATTAAATATATAAATATTATTATCAAAATTAAATTGTCCAAATCAATTTAAAAACACTTTCATCTTATTCCTTGTCGGTTCCTGATTCCAAAAACATATAGATATGATATGTTTGGATTAAAAACACGCTCAGAAAGTTAAAACAAAGAGAGGTACAGAAAAGCGTGCTATCCTTCTTAGCGCAACTACTACCCCGCTCTTCTTGTCAATTTCACTGCCTTTGCCATGAGCGGTGGACTGACGATGCTACGAGTATACGGTCTTGCTGAAAAATGGCATTGCGTTCAGTTTCATTCTGTGAGTTCGACAGCTACTTGACTAAATATTGTATTTTCGCCTTACGCGACTTGTTCTTCTTCTTCTTCTGCGTTCGTGGGCTGAAACTCCCACGTACACTCGTGTTTTTTTGCACGAGTGGAATTTTACGTGTATGACCGTTTGTTTACCTCGCCATTTAGGCAGCCATACGCCGTTTTCGGAGGAAGCATGCTGGGTATTTTCGTGTTTCTATAACCTAACCCACCGAACTCTGACATGGATTACAGGATCTTTTTCGTGTGCACTTGGTCTTGTGCTTGCGTGTACACACGGGGGTGTTCGGACACCGAGGAGAGTCTGCACACAAAATTGACTCTGAGAAATAAATCTCTCGCCGAACGTGGGGACGAACTCACGCTGACAGCGGCCAACTGGATACAAATCCAGCGCGCTACCGACTGAGCTACATCCCCGCCCATTTCCAGAGCTAAATCTTTTAAACCCATTTTCTCAAAAACTATTGGGTGGATTGAAATTAAAGTACATGTATGTGTGATGGTAGAGTCTATAATCCTGACTAAAGGTCAGTCTAGGAATCATGAAGGTGGGTGAAGGAATATACACTCATACACATTCAACTCCCACACCCTCACTCACACACATGAATACAATATACTTGCACAATTTCACATTTCCAGAGCTAAATCTTTTAAACCCTTTTCTCAAAAACTATTGGGTGGATTGAAATTAAAGTACATATATGTGTGATGGTAGAGTCTATAACAACAAAATCCCCAACGAACATGACTTTGGTCGACTTTCACATGAGGATCAAGTGACCCAAACTGGCACGTCTCCCCGCCATAGTTCCTGAATTTAACCCATTGTTGATAAGTTTACAGGCGCTAAAATAAATCCAAGCTTAATGCAAAGAAGCGACAATTAGAATCTATGCCAAGCGTGTCCACGTTGCCGGCTGGGATGAAAAACACATTTCTAGTTTCGGTTTTGGCTACACGCAGACGCAGTCGAGGTCACACTGAGCGAGTGACAGCCGGACGTGGCAATGTCGACAATGTCAATGATCTCAATCAAACTCAAAGATCTTGAACAAATTCCAAGATCTTTGCCTACATTCAGAACAGTCATAGAGCAACATAGACAGGGCCGGACTAGGGGGGGGGGGGGGGTTACAGGGGTTGCGCCCCCCCTGGCTTAAGCATGTTCCTCCCAAACGCTTTTTTGTTTTTGTTTTTTTGTGGGGGAGGGAGGGGGGGGGGGGCTGCATCTGAATCATCATGAAATCGAGGAGAAATCGCACCTCTCACCCCCTTTCGAAAGACATTTTTCTTCAACGATTTTTGTGATGAAAAGTATGAGTCCTTACAATCTCAATTCTTCTTCATGGCCTATACAGCTTGCTGTCGAATTTACCTTTTTCGTTCAAGGAGAGGCTTCCTTTCCCTCCAGAAACATAAAAAACGTTCAGCTTCAAGGGGGCTTTGCCCCCTGGACCTCCACCAAGGGTCTTTCCCCCTGTACCCTCATCTGTAATCCCCCCCTCCCCCCCCCTAGTACTTACCTAGTCCGGCCCTGATAGATGACATACCTTGACATTTCGTCTTCAGAAAGACGGACCCGTAGCCTGACCTTTCCACCAAGGAAGGCATTCTTGCCGCCTGCTTTGGTCTGGCTTGAATCCACAAAATATAACAGAAGTTCGATGACAGTACCGCTGCACGCCATTTTTGATCTTCGAATTCGAATTTGACTGAATGCACTCAAAACTTTAGCACGAAGCCCTTCCATTGGATGAAGTTTGGCAGACTTTTGCAATTCGCCTTCTGATTGGATCTCTTTTTTTTGTGATTGGTTCTCTTAAAGGGAAGCACTCGCTGTCAAAATCATATTTCTGAATGTTATATGAAGTCTTATATCGCGGTCGTATCTCCAGACTCGGACTCAAGGCGCAGGGATCTATTTATGCCGTGTGAGACAATACATCACGCATTCACATCGACCAGCAGATCGCAGCCATTTCGGCGCATATCCTACTTTTCACGGCCTATTATTCCAAGTCACACGGGTATTTTGGTGGACATTTTTTATCTATGCCTATACAATTTTGCCAGGAAAGACCCTTTTGTCAATCGTGGGATCTTTAACGTGCACACCCCAATGTAGTGTACACGAAGGGACCTCGGTTTTTCGTCTCATCCGAAAGACTAGCACTTGAACCTACCACCTAGGTTAGGAAAGGGGGGAGAAAATACCTAACGCCCTGACCCTGGGTCGAACTCGCAACGTCTCGCTTCCGAGCGCAAGTGCGTTACCACTCGGCCACCCAGTCCTTATTGTGTTGTTGCTTCCCTTCAATCGGGATTAGCTCCTTGACGAATAAAGGATCATACTCATAGAGTGATACAGCTGTGAACAATGTACGTTGAAAATAAAATGCTTTGCAATAATGCCCATCACGATCACAAAAACAAATGACGATCACGATCACGAGACTTGATTTTTGTGTCATCACGGATCGCGGGCAAAGTCCCATCACGATCACAGAAATGGAAATTTCGGCAATCACGGTCACAGAAAGGTCAAAAAACACCAATCACGATCACGATTTTAAACCCTTTTGGGCCCTCATAATTAATGGCAGATAAACCAATCAACGGTATTGAAAACGACAATTTCATGACCTTCCAATTGCTGCTTTTCCACATCAGTTTGCTATCCAATGTGTGTCATTTAAAAGGCCCTAGGCATTATATGAAAACGATATTAGATTATACTCCTTTCATTAAGATGCTCTATCGTCATCAACATTTTGTCAGGCTCAGGAATTTCACTTGACAGAAAATGGACGTTTTGTCAATAGGGTAAAAACTAAAATAGAAAAGCGTTTTTTCTCATTTGCTTTGTTTTTGTTGTTGCGGCTTTTGCATTTTATTTGTTGTTTTTGTTGTTGCAGCTTTTGCATTTTAGTTGCTGTTTTTGTTGTTGCGGCTTTTGCATTTTAGTTGCTGTTTTTGTTGTTGCGGCTTTTGCATTTTAGTTGTTGTTTTTGTTGTTGCGGCTTTTGCATTTTAGTTGTTGTTTTTGTTGTTGTGGCTTTTGCATTTTATTTGTGGTTTTTTTTGTGGCTTTTGCATTTTAGTTGTTGTTTTTGTTGTTGCGGCTTTTGCATTTTATTTGTTGTTTTTGTTGTTGCGGATTTTGCATTTTAGTTGCAAGTAAACACACAAACAAACAAATAAACAAGCACACAAACATACAAACTAACAAAGAGTTGATCCACTGAAGAGTCTGAGCAGTTCAAGTTAGTATAAACAAATTCAATAGACAGCACTGACTGCAATAAAGTCAGCCCAAGAAGAAACACACACACACACACACACACACACACACACACACACACACACACACACACACACACACACGACAGAAAGACAGACACAGTGAGACAGACAGACAGACAAAGTCAGACAGCAACTGAAAGAAAAAAGACACACAGACCACACAAACACATCTACTATGACGTCAGCCTAAGAATAAACACTCACAAAAGACAGAAAGACAGATGGAATTAAGACATTCACAGTGAGACAGACAGACAAAGTCAGACAGAAACTGAAAGACAAAAAGACACACAAACCACACAAACACAACATCTACTCCTCCCAATAAAAAGGGGAGAGACAAAGCCGCGTTGTTTGAAAGTCCTTCACAAACCACACCATACGTGCATCCACCCACCAGTTTGAATTAAGCTACTTGTGGCGTTTCAAGTCCCGACACCTACATCGAGTATACCACACGACGTGCAATGACACCAGCGTGTAATATAATCACTTATATTCCACAATTATCACTCAGAGTCGGTAGACTGAACGCGAATAATTGCCTTGATTACTCCTATTCAAATACGGATACGCCTGTCCACCCGGCTTGAAGGAAAGTCACGTACCCTCTTCTTAGCCGTATCTTCCTACAAGTCAAACATCAACCGCTCTGACACCTTACAGCCACACACGGAGAAGCGACTAAACGAGGGCTTAGCAAGAGCTCCCTTGAGGCGCCATTTGCAAAAGCTTAGATGCTTTGTGTGAATGTTCTTCATAATGTTTAAATGTGTCCAATTCAAGAATCGGCTACGCTCTGGGAGAACGCGGACTACTCAACGATATTGTTCAAGCCTAATTTTGCCACAGGAGCTTGTATCAAAGTGTCTGTCTGGGGCTGGTCGATTAAAGCAATGTACACTATGTTGAAATATCGACTTTGGTAGCTAGTATACTTCGATGGTAGGCATTTTAATACAAGCTCATGTGTACAGGACCGCTTAAGAATTTTTGTGTGTGTGTGTATTACTGGATGATGAGGAGCCAGTTTTGGTTGGAGTAGATATTTTAAGCATTGGTTTAAACTGTTTTATTTAACGTTTGTGCATTATTTACAAAAAACGCATATAGAGTAAACAACAACAAGCATAATGCTTATAGTGGTGTTCACTATTTCTAGAAAATTACATATAATATAAATGGCGGCTATTGTACAGTTTACAAACACGAAAAGAAAATTGAATGAAAATTGTACATCAAAACAAAAATCCGTTTGGGAATACATATATAATATTTATGGTGTTTGCGAGTAAGAGATAGGGAGGGAGAGAGGGAGGGAGAGAGGGGGAGAGTGAGAGAGAGAGAGAGAGAAAGAGAGAGAGAGAGAGAGAGAGAGAGAGAGAGAGAGAGAGAGAGAGAGAGACGAGTAGACGTGTCGATTTTGCTTTCACTTTACATGTTTATCTGTTCGAAACGGCCGGATTGTCCAATAAATTCCTGCACTGTTAAAAAGATTTTTTTGTTAATTTTTGTTTGCAAGGAGGGGTTTCCATGAAGTAGAATATCTGTGTGTATGAAGTTGTTGGTTAGTTTGTTGATTGTGTTGTTTCTTGCAGCTAAGTGTAAACGGCATTCTAGTAAGAAGTGTGTTGCAGTTTCTGTTCCATCACCACAGTCGCATACGCTGTTTTCCGCAAGGTGTCGCTCAACTAAGTCTTTCTTTAGATCACTAATATTAAGTCTCATTTTTGTGTGGATTATTTGTGTTTGTCGATTGCCACTGTAGAAGTAAACGGGAATTTGTGTGTCGTCTTTTGTTAAGTAATGTTTAAATTCCCCGAGGGAGTCAGTTAACTGTATTTGTTCAGGTAGTTGGTTCCAGAGTACTGTTGTCGAAGGAAAAAAGGATGTTTTGTACGTTTCTGTTCGATGTGGGGGTATACTTCGTTCTAAGGGGCGGCGTCTGTGGTAGGGGTTGTTGGCTGCTACGAGAGGTGGGAGTGCTGCTTGTAGGTATGGGGGGGTCTTGTCGTGAATAATTTTATGGAACATTGTTAGTTTATGACGGTTACGCCTTTCAGATAATGATTGGAGTCCAGATTCTCCGTAAAGCTTAAAGTGACTGGTTCCGCGGACAGCTCCGATGATTGTTCGTATTGCATCTAGGTTTAACTTTTCGAGTTCATCTGTTAGGGTTTTGCTACAATTGTCCCATATTATGTCGCAGTAATCAAAGTGTGGTAGAATGAAGGATTTAAACATAATTTCCAATGATTTTCGACTCAGTCTATATTTGTATGTACGCAAGCAAGCTACGAGAGTTCTGCACTTTGCAACAAGAGATTTTATATGTTCATCCCATTTACAGTTGTTTTGTATTATTATTCCTAAGTGTTTGTGATTTGGGGAACTTTCAAGGATGGTATTGCCAAAGTTTAGATCTGCGATATCAGGGGTTCTTTGTGTACAAAAGTTCACCAATTCAGTTTTTGCATGGTTAAATGCTACCTTCCATGTTTCTGCCCAATTTACAATTTTTTCAAGATCTGAGTTTAAAATTTCGGCACGGATGTTGTGATTGGCTAAAGACAAGTACATGCTAGTGTCGTCAGCAAAAAGCTTAATCGTAGATTCTATGTCACGTACAATGTCGTTTACATAAATTAGGAAAAGCAAAGGTCCAAGCACTGATCCTTGAGGAACTCCCGCTACTACTGGAAGATAAGTTGATTTACTGCCTTTTAATACAACTGCTTGCTTTCGATCTGTTAGGTAGTCTGTAAACCAGTTTAATAATGGCCCATTAATTCCAACGGCTTCGAGTTTATGCAATAAGCCCCGGTGCCAAACTCTATCGAATGCTTTGGATATATCAAAGAAGATTGCTTGGGTAGTTATTCTATTATCGAGTGATTTGCATATGTCATTGTATATTGTAAGAAGCTGGTAAACAGTTGAGTCTCCAGGGATGAAACCGGACTGCGACTCTGTAATGATATTGTTTTGTGTTAAGTAGTCAAAGACATGAATTTGTATGCATTTCTCTAGTGTTTTGCCAACACAGCTTAGGAGGGAGATTGGACGATAATTACTACATGTATCTTTGTTTCCCTTTTTATGAACTGGTGAAACGTGGGCTATTTTCCAAACTGACGGAAAAAGTCCTTCACGTAAAGACCGATTAAACAGTGCAGTTAGGCTGTCACAAATCACTTCGCAGCTCTCAATTAAAATTCTATTGTGGATTTCGTCTGGACCGACTGCTTTTGTTTTGTCTAGTTTGTTAATCGTATTTATAACTTCTTCGACTGAAAGTGTGAGAGTGTTTATTCTGCAAGGAAGCCTTGGTACTTCAGGAATGTCTGACATATCGTCTTCGACAATGGACTGTTGGATAAAGAAGTCGTTGAACAAGTTTGCTTTTTCTAGGTTAGTATAGTAGGTTGTTCCGTTTGACGTCAAAGGAGGAATTTCATTGGGGTTTGATCCTTTCTTTGATAAGAATGATTTAACTAGTTTCCACCAATTTTTAGTACCAAAGTTATCTCCACTGGATACTTTTTTGTCTAATTCTTTTATATATTCTAATTTCCGATTTCGAATTGTGTCAGTATAATTATTGCGAGTCAAACGAAAGTGTTCCCAGGCCTCAGGTGTGTTTAGTCGCACTGCTGTATCGTGAACTGATCTTTTTTTGTCGCGTAGTTTTATAATTTCCTCTGTCATCCATGGTGCGTCTTGATCGCGAACAGTTATTGTCTTTACTGGCATGCATAGTCTTGCGACACTTAACAGCTTTTCGGAAAATGACCTGGCTGCTTCGTTGACAGTGTGTACCGTTGCAATGCTCATCCAGTCGATTTTCCTCAGTTCGGTAAGGAATTTTTCTTTGTTTAATTTGGAATAGTTAAATATTGTTCTTTTAGATGCAGGAGTTTTATGTATGTGTTTCTTAATTGTTGCACATGGCACAGAATGGTCGCTGCAAATAGGGGGTAGAACGTTAATGCTTTGCACGATGTCTACACTCGAGGTAAGAATAAGGTCAATGCATGACGATGTTGTTTCTGTAACGCGGGTCGGAAGTGTAACTAGTTGTTGTAGACTGTTTAGAGTGATAATATCAAGAAGATGCTGCGACGGGTTGTTTGTAAAATCTGAATTGAAATCACCAAGAATAATAAACATATGCTCTGAAGCGGCGACATTTTTAATTGACTGATCGATGAGTTTCCAGTATTCTACATTAGAGTTAGGCGGCCTATAAAATGTACCTATTAACAACGTATCCTGGTTTAATCTAGTTTCAACCCATACGGCCTCAAGCTGGGGGATCAGAAGGTCATGCCTTGGTTTGCACACAAGAGTGTTTTTCACGTATACTGCTACCCCGCCGTGGGGGTCGTTAGGTCTGTCTTTACGAATTGGGGGGTGATAACCTTCAAGATGAATGTCGTCGTTAGACGTGGTCTCCGAAAGCCATGTCTCTGAGATCGTTATAATATCGTGGGTACTAGTCTCTGTTTCTATTATATCTAATTTGTTTCTGATACTTCTAGCATTTATGTGTATAACAGATAGCTCGCTAGGTTTCTTAGTTCGTGACGGTCCAGGGTTCGGGTGAATGTCGCCAGCAAGGCAGATCAGATAGCTGGCAAGGTTAATAAGTATTATATAGAAGAAGGATACGCTAACTGGTGCAATGTGGGTAAGTTGATTACGTGGTTTAATAGATTCGGCTTGTTGTGTCACATTCTTGGATGGGGCTGTCTTTCGACCGAGTAGATGCGATTTAAAGAATGTTTGGTTAGATAAACAATGGAGTAACAACGCAAGAGGATAGCCTTCTTTGCCCATAAAAAGCAATGCGAGAAAAGAGTAAATATTTGAAATATTCAGAAAGTTTAATTTTTTATTGGACAGGCCGACCGCTATTGAGTGATAACCCCCGATTTTAAGCATTGAAGAAGCGATATATGTATTCAGACTCGAGGCAAATTCACTTGTGAACGAACCCATCATATAATACATCATTTACGTTTTTGTCAACACACACACACAGGCACACACACGCACGCACGCACGCACGCACGCACACGCGCAGGCGCACGCATACACACACACACACACACACACACACACATACACACACATACATGGGGCATTCATAAAATGTAATCTCTTCCCGACTTTTTTTGCATCGTAAAGGAACGATCCATCAGAAATTTAAGAAATGTGGGTCGTTAAGTAGAGATAAATTTAAACAAAAGTGTAAGAAAACGAAACAAGATCTTCATGAGAAAAACACCTGACTATAGACGTTTTTAACGTAGTTCCAGCTGGACCATTGTAGAATTGCACACATGTTAAGGCTTCACAGAACATGCATTGAATGTATATAGATATATATATATACTCTCGGTGGTTTTATACTGAGGTTATTGGCACACTTCTCGAATCCACTCTCAGGTCTGTGCCAATTGACACCCCGACCTGGAGTTCGTAAGACAATATTATGACGCCCCGTTTCAAGAATGGGTGGGAGGCCTTTGAAGGGGCTCAAATTAACCCCTTCACCGATCTTAGCTCGTGTTGTGGGGACAGAGAGGTATTTTTACACCTTAACACCTGCTTAACAGTTTCCTGCTTCTGCCCTTTTTTTGTGTCTTTAAAAATATACCTATACACCGCAGGGAGTTGGAAAAGGTCTTACGAGTTTGATCAAAGGAATCCCCACTCAAAAAAGTGTTGTCCTATGAATCATGGTTGGCTGTAAATTCGAAGACCAGATCAGTTTTAGTGCACTTACGCTTTTGATAATAGTACGGGTTAGAAATGAAAGCACGACGATCCAACGATTTTGCATTTCATTTTCCTGTGTTTCAAAAAAAAAAAAAAAAAAAAAAAAGAGGAAAAACTTGAGACTCTTGGAGTGAGCTTGCTTTATTATCCACAAGGGAAACAGAGTTGATCTTTTTGATGAAGTGGTATTGCTCTTCAAAGATGTACAGCCGACGACGAACCGAAGAGCTATACGCTTTTGCCAACTGTTGTTTGCGCTATTTTGACGTAAAGATGACAAGCTGTCTTTTTTAGCACAGTTTTTTTCTTCTTTTTTTTGGTGTGTGTGTGTGTGTCTTTTTTTTTTCCTTTACAACTTTCCTCGAGTAGATTTCCGTTCGCAGGACTGCGCGTGCAGGTTTTGACGCGGATTTCCTTGAACACTGAAATGTTTGACTTATTCCCTCAGTCGGGCAAATATTATTCCAAAGGTATCCTCAGATTCCTCGGTCTGGTTTGACATCGCAGTGCTTGTTGTCATACAGAAACGTTTGGGAGAAACTACACTGTGTGGGATACTTG
>NC_090245.1:68770352-68800352 GCF_037325665.1 Littorina saxatilis
AATGTCGTGTGTAAGCCATTTTGGTTTTGGGTGTTGCTGCACACGAGAGGTTCTGAATGGTGCATGTTTATCATATACTTTTATAAACAAGTTGTACCATAATTCAAATGCTTCATCGGGGTCAGTATGATTATAAATTATTGAAAAAGAGAGAGAGAGAGAGAGAGAGAGAGAGAGAGAGAGAGAGAGAGAGAGAGAGAGAGAGAGAGAGAGAGAGAGAGAGAAAGAGAGAGAAAGAGAGAAAGAGTGAGAGAGAGAGAGAGTGAGAGAGAGAGAGAGAGAGAGAGAGAGAAAGAGAGAGAGAGAGAGAGAGAGAGAGAGAAAGGGAGAGATATAAGGAGAGAGAGAGAGAGAGAGAGAGAGAGAGAGAGAGAGAGAGAGAGAGAGAGAGAGAGAGAGAGAGAGAGAGAGAGAGAGAGAGCAGCTAGTTACACTGTTTTTGCACGTAGTTAGACGGACCGGCAGACAGAGAGACTTTTAAACATGGAGTCACATAACGCAGTGACGTATTCTTTTCTCTTTTGGTATTCCGATGCAATGGATGCTCTCCGTAAACATAGGTGGTAGCAAAACATAACAAGACTAAGGTGTTTCTTATAATATGTTAACCATGAGTGGTGCAGAAGAAAAAAGTGTTTGTGTTCTTGACTCCTTGCAGGCCACCATGGACAAAGCTGCGTTTGATCGCGTCAGACACAGACTTTTCTGCAATTTTGATCTGATGATGGTTTTGGAAGCATTGGTGCCAAGGCGTCCTGGCCGCGTGAACTGGCGTTCACGAGGAACCTGTGCTGCCAATCCTCGGTCAGTGAAAGTTGTCATGTCAGGTTGACCTCCGTCGACCTTCCAGTTCCGCATTCGTCAGCTGGCTTTCGTTAATCTCTCAGGAGTAATGTCCCTTTATGAAAAGATGCTGTGGAAATTAGCCCCCCCAAGAAAAAAACGTTTGCAGGATATAATCGAAGAAACTGGTGAAAAGGGATCGGTTTTTGGACCTGTGTTCGGAATTTCGATGACGATCGCTGGTAGAGAAAACAAGCGGAGAGGAGAGGCACGATCTCGGAAGCCTCAGCCAAGATAAAGTACACAGTTCAAAGACCTTCTGCTGCCGTTTCACTGAATGACAGACAGATGGTCCGATCCCGCTCTCTTGGTGATGCTTCACTTTTAGCTTTTCGCTGATGACGATAACATGCACGCACCTGCTAGACGTCACCGTTGTTGAACCCCCCAAGACTTTACTTTGTAACACACGCATGCACACACGCATGCACGCACATCACGCACGCACGCACACCACGCACGCACGCACACACACACAAACACACTTACATACACACATACACACGCACGCACGTATGCACATGCGCATACGCTCACGCGCTTTTTCTGACACATACACGCACACGCGACGCACGCACGCACGCACGCACACTGGCACACACATGTATACGTGTGTGTGTGTGTGTGTGTGTGTGTGTTTTCGTGTATATAATAGTGTATAATTAGACTCGCGTATAGGTGTACGTGTACTCGTGTGTGCCTTACAGTGTGGGGGTATCAGTTCGTGCACGCTTGCCCAAGTGCCTCAGTCAACGCTTCCTCCCAAAACAAACGCAATGAAGACTTTTGTCTCGAAGAATCCTAAACAAATGTGACCTTCCCTTGATCACGTGCATTCCGTAAACTGACATAGATCAATGTCCTCCGCCAACAAAATTACACTCTCACTTTACGTTGTGTGTTCGAACAAAAGCTGGTGTCGGAAACGACCACTGGGGATAAATGGAAAGACAATAAAAGTAGTAGAAAGACAAATGAGTTACAATGAGCAAGGGGAACCATCGGCGGAAGGAATAGATACGTCTTAATTCGCATGGTGCTTGAGGGCCTTCAGTGAAGTCGATTTTTCTGAATTGTACGTGTTGTCGGTGAAGGTATATGTGACCCTCCACCACAGAATGAGTCGTATGTCACCTCGCAGGGTTCTGCGCTGGGGGGTGTAAGGTATCAGTGTGAGGATCACTTAGTCACAGGCTTATAACTCAAAACGTTTTTGCTCTTTTCTAAAACGGCTTTCACCACTGGATAGAGCTTCAAAATCTCTTTAAGAAAATGTAAAAATATAAAAATCATGCAAAGGTGACATGCGACTCATTCCGTGGTGGAGTATCACATATATATACGGTGTGTGAATAGGCTCAGTGGCTCAGTGTTAGCGAACTGATGAGACTGTTTTATGTCAGACTAATCAATGGCTTATTTTGGGGAAGTTGTTTCTGTTGGTTTTCTATATGTTCGTCTGTTTTGTTGTTGTTTTTACATTTAGTCAAGTTTTGAATAAATGTTTTAACGTAGAGGGGGGAATCGAGACGAGGGTCGTGGTGTATGTGCGTGTGTGTGTGTGTGTCTGTGTGTGTGTGTGTGTAGAGCGATTCAGACTAAACTACTGGACCGATCTTTATGAAATTTGACATGAGAGTTCCTGGGTATGAAATTCCCGAACGTTTTTTTCATTTTTTTGATAAATGTCTTTGATGACGTCATATCCGGCTTTTCGTGAAAGTTGAGGCGGCACTGTCACGCCCTCATTTTTCAATCAAATTGGTTGAAATTTTGGTCGGGTAATGTTCAACGAAGCCCGGACTTCGGTATTGCATTTCAGCTTGGTGGCTTAAACATTAATTAATGACTTTGGTCATTAAAAATCGGAAAATTGTAAAAAAAAAAAAAAAATTTATAAAACAATCCAAATTTACGTTTATCTTATTCTTTATCATTTTCTGATTCAAAAAACATATAAATATATTATATTCGGATTAAAAACAAGCTCTGAAAATTAAATATATAAAAATTATTATCAAAATTAAATTTTCCAAATCAATTTAAAAACACTTTCATCTTATTCCTTGTCGGTTCCTGATTCCAAAAACATAGATATGATATGTTTGGATTAAAAACACGCTCAGAAAGTTAAAACGAAGAGAGGTACAGAAAAGCGTGCTATCCTTCCCAGCGCAACTACTACCCTGCTCTTCTTGTCAATTTCACTGCCTATGCCGTGAGCGGTGGACTGACGATGCTACGAGTATACGGTCTTGCTGCGTTGCATTGCGTTCAGTTTCATTCTGTGAGTTCGACAGCTACTTGACTAAATGTTGTATTTTCGCCTTACGCGACTTGTTGTTTTTGTTTTGTTTGTTTGTTTGTTTGTCTTTCTTTTCTCTTCCTTTTATTTTTTGAAAATATTTGTTTTAGAATGTGTTTTGTTGTATTGATAAAGGTAACTTTAACTCAGGCATACGAATCTAATTAGCAGCAAAGACACGATGAGCAGAGATGTTATATTTTCCAACTGGTTGGGGGGCCTCAAAGGGTATTGTTTTATTCTGAATCATGTGTCATGGCAGATAGTGTTAGAATTGGCGTAAAATAAGCTCACCAGAAGTAAATGAATATATCATTGGCGTGAGTCCATTTTTGATTCGCCTTTATTTTTGTTTGTGGCCTTCACAAGCAGAAGTATCATGAGTCCGACTCACTGCAAAACGTAATCGTTAATGTAACGGCAAAAAGCGTTGATATTCCCAATAACATAGGCTACTACACAATTATTGTGCATCAACGCACGCCAGCAGAGTGCGTCACGGACATTGAATTGTTATTTAAAAAGCCCAGATGATTAGGCAATATTTTAGCAGTATGTGACACATATGCGGCCGACACGATTTGTTATTTTCCGCAATAAACTACCGATTACGTCATTATTGCCAATAGGCGAATTCCGAAAATAACTCCGTCGGGCTTGTAAAACATCTTTAGGGTGAAAAAATTTAACTGTTAGTAAGTCAATAGATATAGCAGCATAAATGATATTTATATAGTCTCTATGTGATGACAACACGTTCTCTGCAAATGGTTACATAATCGTGCTTTCTGTACTGAACATAGCAACAGAAATGAAATATTTATGTGATGACAGCAAGTTCTTGGCAAATTAGTTCATATTTGTCTTTTCTGTACTGCATCACCAAAACCGCATTTTCGTTCATTCGCGCGTGACTAATAGCGGTAGAAAATACTGGCACAGAAGAAGCGTTCTGCACCTCAATGACTTCCTGAATTCATCTACTGTACGTGTTTGACACTAGGCTTGCTATTCTATGAGACTAAATTGAGCCCTTCATTGTTACGCCATATCAGAGGAAACTATCTAGATGACATTATTATTGCAAGCTATTTAACTGCGTAAAAAAGGGCACACCGAAAAGTCAAAGAAAACTGCCTAAAGGTGGTTTTATAATTGCCTGCTTTTATCTTTACGAAATTATGAAAACCAAAACTATTTAGATGACACTGTTATTTCAAGGTTTTCATTTGTGTGAAATAGGAAAAACTCGTGAAAGGAAGCTGTCATTGTTTCAAGCTTTCAGACTGCCCACACATCAGGGCAAAAAACAGTCGGTGGAAACTGTCGGGCTGGTATATGGTATATTGTTATTAAATACATATCCATTATAAAATATTGCAAACTGTATTCAAATTGTGTACATAAAGAAAACAAATTGTCAAGCTTAACTATCATGACGACATTATTATTGCCAACTATTTTTGTGTGTGAAACAGAGGCAACACGCGAACCTGGTCATTCCATTTACTAGTTTACTGTATAATATTTTTAAAAGAGCAGATTTTAGTCCTAAAGCTATACAAAAACAAGAAACCCCGTTTTTTCAGTTTGGTACTCCAACAGAAACAAAGAGACTACCACATGAATAGGTTTTGCGTTCTCATACGTTAAATTAGCTGGCCTTGAAACACTGACTGAGGTGCAGGCAAAATGCTGTAGCGGAGAGAATTGAATTGAATTGAACTTTATTTAACAAGGATTAAGATTTAAGGCTACGCTTTTTCTTACCATCTGTACTTGGGACGCACAGACACACAATGAGAGAAAGAGAGAGAGAGAGAGAGAGAGAGAGAGAGAGAGAGAGAGAGAGAGAGAGAGAGAGAGAGAGAGAGAGAGAGAGAGAGAGAGAGAGAGAGAGTACAGAATACAGAATCTTTAATTGCCCAAGGTTGGGAATTTGTGATGACAGAGAGAGAAAGGGACAGAGAGAGAGAGAGAGAAAGAGAGAGAGACTGAGAGAGAGAGAGAGGGAGAGAGAGAGAGAGAGAGAGAGAGAGAGAGACAGAGAGAGAGAGAGAGAGAGAAAGAGAGAGACAGACAGAAGGAGAGACAGAGAGAGAAAGAGAGAGAGAGACAGAGAGAGAGACAGAGAGAGAAAGAGAGAGAGAGAGAGAGAGAGAGAGAGAGAGAGAGAGAGAGAGAGAACGAACGAACGAACGAACGAACCAACTTTATTTTTCGAGGGTAATGGAGTAGATACAGCAAAGATCTTTTTTCATCCAGCCCTCGCCCAAGAGGGAATTAACTAACCAGTGCATAATATTAAAGCAGAAGAAGAAGCAAAGCAAAAACATAAAAACATGGTTATTAAATCAGACAAAGAGGAAAAAAAAAATGTTCATACCATACATGGTCATTGGTAATGGTATACATTAAAACACACACTTTGACACACACGGTCACATGCACACAGACACACACAGACATACATGCACATACAGACACACACGCACACAGACACACGCACACACACATACACACACACACACACACACACACACGCACGCACGCATACACTGGCACACACACACACACACACACACACACACATGTACACATTGTACACATAATCATTAAAAAAAAAACTTAACTGAAATGAAATGATTATACAAGTAGATCTTCATGTACTTATCAAACAGCAGTACCTGATCGAGGCATTAAGTGCCACACGACGATGAAAGCATATACAAAAAAGTATGTCTTCTAAAACTGGCAACAGAAAGTGGCTGTCTGAGAGAGACTGGTAAACCATTCCACAGAAATGGACCTGAATATGCCAGACTAGTTTGAGAGAGAGAGAGAGAGAGAGAGAGAGAGAGAGAGATCCAGCATTTGTGCTAACCCCAAAATAGGCCTTTCTTTTTTCTACGTTCCACACACTTAGTACTTGAGAGTTAAGATATTCTTGCTGTGCAATGACTATTACGCAGCCCCCATCCAAGCCGCTTTTCAATTTTGTTGGAGTGATTTGAACTGAAAGTTCGTTTTTGAGAAAAAATCCTTTGAACTGTTTGCCAAAGTGACACGAAAACAAGAGGCTGTTCTTGTTCCTACATTCAACACACTCAGTACTTTAGCGCTGAGATATTGTATAGCTGTGTTATTATTATAACTTAAACTCTCCAAAACCGCTTTTTGTGAATTTTTTTAGGGAGCGATTTTAATTGAAACAGTTCTTTTTCTAGAAAAAAAGACCCTTTAACTTTTTGTCAAAGTGACACGAACAGAATGTTAAAGCAGACAACGTCACTGTCAGAACCATGCAACTACGCATAACATTCGTGCTTTGTTCTCGCCTTACAGATCATCACCGGGAGTTAATTTACAATTTCCAGATGCAATGTGTCTGAGAACAGCTTTGCCCTGGCGTTCACCCCGAACACGGAAGTGCAGAAAAAATCGGCAGCAATTACTGCAATCATACGTTACCTGCACAGTCGTTGGTATATAGCGACCAAGAGAATGCAAGGTAATACGTACGCACCCTAGGACCTGTGTTCGATTTATCATCAGATTTTAGTAATTCATCAGTGGTGGATCACTAGTAACGTGTTATACGTTAGAAGTATTAAAATAAAGACTTGAAACTCAAGTTGAATATATGTGACAAAGACTTGACGTTAATTGTTAAAAGTCGAACCTGCCCTTGCGACCACCTCTCGAAAGCGCCCACCCGCCCACAACGATCATCCCAAGGATCCCAGACAAATTGTTCTTCTATATAATTTACCTTTCCATATTAACCACCTGTCTATAACGACGGTCCCTTGGGTGGTTGCTACAGGCAGGTATCACTGTAATATCAGCAAAGAACGCAAGAACAACTATGGTTAGAGCAACATTATGCAGATTACAAAAACATTGACATATCTTGACTAGGACTTGACAGAAATCGCTATTGTCAACAAACAGCGCCATTAGGAATTAAAAAAAAAATCAATTCACCAATTTACATGTTGCAATGATGCATGTACGCTGAACGCTTTCTCGTTCAGTCACGTTGCTGTTTCGGCAACCGTTGTCATTTTAGTCTGTCTTGCTCCTTGCTAACAACACGTAACACGCTATTTCTTACGGCTAAGAGTAATTGTGGAGGCTCGCTTTTTAGATTAGGAAGTAGGAGCGGTGTTTTTACCATTACGTGGCGGGGTTTGATTGGTTAGTTATTGCTTTTCACGCGCTCTCAACCTGAATCGGTCGCATCAGAGAAGCCAAGAGAAGTCTTGGGGTAGAAGAAGAAGAAGAAGAAGAAAAATAAGTAGAAGAAGAATGAAGAGGAGGATGAGGAGGAGGAAGTGAAGCAGTTTCAAAGAGTTCTTGCAAATAGTAGTATTTTCCTCTAAAAAGACACATTGTCATGAGCGTACAATAATGAGGCTCAGTAATCTTGCCCACAGCTTCAGAATAAGAGATCAAGGACAGATTTGGGAAATTAATGAAAAACGATCACGGGGCGGACGCCTTACCACTAGGCCAACCGTGCCGGTCTGAAAAGGGGTTCGTGTACCTGTGCGAACAAAAGTGAAAACAATACACACAACAAATTGCATCGCTGGAAAAATGCTTACATGCATACCTTCACCAGGTCGTCGGGAGGCTAGACGAGGTCTTCTGACTTGAGATACAGGCGAACGGATTCGTTTTTGAGGACATGCCTGTTATATTCTAGGTGTGTGCTATCAAAATTTGTTTCAATAGAGACGTTTTTGTGCTGCCTCGAATCTTATTCCTTGTCCCCAACAGAGACACAGTCTAACCAAAGAGTTAACCCCAGACGGAAAGACCGGGGACTGAAGTTCTTTGATACGAAACCACTGGCGCAAGGATGACGAAATACGTAACGTGGAATACAGCACGAATTTATCTTGAAAATTCTCAGTGCCAAACAATCGAGTGCGTCCTGTCTGACAGGATATCATTAAGACCTAATGGAAGTTAGAACGGGAAACAAGTGCACATGCTTTGTTCTTACCCACATTTCGGCCATGACGAAATTTGGACATAATTCTGTAAATGAGCGCAAGAAAGAGACTGACATGTTTAAATGTTTTGGAGGTTAAGTCGTCATTCTTGACACAATTATGCACCAACCATTTTGGTAGATGCCTGCATGCTTCTGTTCCTCGCCCATTGCGTTGTTTTGGATTTGTTGTTGGCAGAAGTTGATCAAATCACCTGACAAAGCGCAGCGTTGAAACCTTTCCCAGAGTTTTTTTTAAAATTTATTTTTTTTGTTTTTAATTTTTGAGTTTTTTGTTTGCAGATTAACCGTTTTGACAAGCGAGTAAGACGGGCGTAGTGGCGTGGCGGTAAGACGTCGGCCTCCTAATCGGGAGGTCGTGCGTTCGAATCCCGGCCGCGGCCGCCTGGTGGGTTAAGTGTGGAGATTTTTTCCGATCTCCCAGGTCAACTTAAGTGCAGGCCTGCTAGTGACTTAACCCCCTTCGTGGGGCACAAGACCAAGTGCGCACGGAAAAGATCCTGTAATCCATGTCAGAGTTCGGCGGGTTATGGAAACACGAATATACCCAGCATGCCTCCTCCGAAAGCGGCGTATGGCTACCTAAATGGCGGGGTAAAAACGGTCATACACGTAAAAATCCACTCGTGGCAAAACACCAGTGTACGTGGGAGTTTCAGCCCACGAACGCAGAAGAAGAAGAAGAAGAAGACAAGCGAGTAGACTTTGAAAGGTCAACACCATTCACACACATGCGACAAGGTAGATATCCCAATGCACACATTACTATTCCATCTTTATTTCTACTCACGGGCACGCGCAGCGCATCCTCATCAGAGCATTTGAAATTATTTCAAAAATTGATTCAAAAAGTTTCAGTGTCGTCTAAAATAATGTGTTGCTGAAGTTCACGAACTACAAACGCATTTTCGTTCTTGAACCCGATCTATCGCATGCATGCGTGGATCAACTTATTAACCAATCCATTGATGCATCCATGCGTCCATCTATCCATCTGGAGCACAGGAACAAAACACACGGCTTCGTCATCTTCTCGCATGGGCTGTAACGGGGGGGGGGGGGGGGGGAGAGAGAGAGATAGAGAGATAGAGAGATAGAGAGAGAGAGAGAGAGAGAGAGGGAAGAGAGAGAGAGAGAGAGAGAGAGAGAGAGAGAGAGAGAGAGAAGAGAAGAGAGAGAGAGAGAGAGAGAGGAGAGAGAGAGAGAGAGAGAGAGAGAGAGAGAGAGAGAGAGAGAGAGAGAGAGAGAGAGAGAGAGAGAGAGAGAGAGAGAGAGAGAGAGAGAGAGAGAGAGAGAGAGAGAGAGAGAGAGAAGTCTTTTCGCCGCACAAGACACATCTGCCGATTCACAGTGACCACTTCTCTTCGCTTCTTCCCTTGGCTGTGGCAAATCGAGCATCGTAATGAGATGTTACCCCTCTTCACATCGACTTCAATCATCTCCTCCTCATTTCCTCTTTCTTCTCGTCTCTCGAAGCAGCCAAGCGAAGTGTCGATAACAAAGTCTGAAGGATCCCTGAAAGAAAGGTGCAGTTTTCTTGAAACATTCAAAGTTTTGGCAATACATAATTATACTTAACCGAGTCCGCACCACAGGAGGTTCATCAAATACATCAATATTCTTGCCTTTGCACACTTGAACGTTTCACTTTGCTTTCATATGATCCGTACATATTTCGAACTTAGTCCTTACGGCAGGGCAATAACCCCTTGAAAAATACCTCGGAAAATGTTTTAATGGTTTTGGGTAGTTTAACTCCTGAAGTTTACAAATCCGCAGGATGACATCTTTAAATCCTTGGGCAAATTGAGACAAAATTAATTATAGGAAAATTAGCAAATGTTGATTTTTTTGTTTAGACACAAAAGGCATTCCATAGAAAAAAGGGATAAAATGGCGTCATAACTTCATGACGTCGGGAAAACGTAATGAGTAATTTGACGACACGTACAGTATGGCCTGTAGTGTTGTCCGTGTCCGTACTTGAGCTCCTCTTCCAAGACAAAAAACAAAGGCATTTGACGTGTTTCATTCTGCTAAATGGAAACAATTTGCACATGAGTGTGTATGGAATTACATCCAGGCTGAGAAGATGTGAAACCTGTGTTATTCGTGGACTTGTGATTAGTGCGTATGGTGTTCCAAAGCACAGGTTTCACTGTCGAAGATAAAACTTGTAAATTGATCTTACAAAATGGCGGGCGATGATCAAAGAACATCGTGAGAGACTAGTTTTTTCCGATTTGATTGTTTACCAGACGATAGAGCTATTTTAGATGGAAGCCTATGCCATCTGGTGACAGCTGTTCATTAACCAGTGTGTTCGTAGGAGTGCTTAATTTCTCTGCAGAAGATCCATGCGTGAAAATCGGTGAAGTCTTTCAGCAAATGTCGCAGTTTGTAAGCGAGTGCTACAGGTGCAAAATCTCAAACAACATATCACGTGAGAGATATGAAACCTGGCTAGCTAGAACCTCCAAGCACCAGTCCACATAAATCAAAAACTACCGCCCACATCAGCCCATTGCTGAACGTCCATCTGAAAAGGGCTGTATTGCAATTCTACGGGGATCTTCCAAATCTTGATCCGGTTGACTCTGGGTGGTTGTAGGATGGGCAGAAAACCGCCTGGAGTAGAACCTACACCAACTGAAGTCATGCTAATTTTGAAGTGTGGCTGTGGAGAAATTTACCATGTGCAACAACATGCTGTGGTTGCGCAGTCGGTCAATGTGCGTGTGCCATCTTATGTCGATGTCTACTCCTTGGAAATTGCACAAATCCGCACTGGTCATCCATCGTAGTCATCCGCACTGGGTATGTGCAACCGTCACCTTCACCGGTCACCAGCACTGGTCATCTGGATCGGTCATCCACACTGGTCATCATTTGCGGTCATCCGCACTGGTCATCCTTTTGTGATCATCCGCATCGGTCATCCGCACCGTATTCATCATTCATGATCATCTGCACTGGTCATCCGCAGAGGTCATCCTTCATGATCATCTGTACTGGTCATCTGCACTAGTCATCGTCCATGATAATTTGCACTGGTCATCCGCACTAATCATCCGCACTCGTCATCCGCACTGGTCATGTTTCATGATCATCTGCACTGGACATCCGCACCGGTAATTCGAACTGGTCATCTGCACTGGTCATCCTTCATGGTCATCTGCACAGGTCATCCACAGGCTGGTCATCCGCACTGGCAATTCTCACCGGTCACCCGTACTGGTAATCTACATGACATCCTGCGTAATCATCGGGCTTGGTCATTTATTGGTCATCAGGCATAGTCATCCGCTACCATTTCAGCAATTGAAAAAAGGATCGATGGTGGCTGCCCTCAAACTGGAAACTCACTGCATGACCATGTCATCTTGTGTGGTAAACCAGCGTGGTCATCCCGCCTGGTCATCTGGAGTGGTAAACTACACATCATCCTGTGTGGTCATCGGCGAGGTAAAGTGCATACTAACCAGTATCCCTGGTTCGTCGCCATGACCTTTACGTTATGAGATAGAGGTCTTTTGTATATGAGACATGGTACATCAGGTTTAACCTCTTGACATGACGCCTAATACACCTCCTCGGGGCGTCACTAAATGACACAACACTGTGTATATGGTGTCAATCGCTTGGCGCTGTGACACCTTACAAGGCCTTTTGTCTGATGTATACATTCCTCACCTGACTAGATCTTTTTTTTTTAAAAAGCACAAGATAACTTTAAGTTATTCTGGATATTACAGCCAGTTTTCCAGGATTAAGTTGTTATCTGCTTGCTCACCGACCAAGTCACTCATTGATTCTGGAACCCACCAGGATGGTAGGGTCACTTCAACGACGAGCGCTTCATAAGCTGTCTCCAACTCTGGCGGCTGTGAGCAATTTTTGGGAAGTTGCAAAACATTTCCCAATCCACTCTGTAATGATATCTGTCCCTCTGTTCATTTGTCTTCTCTATCTTCTCTTTCCGCGCACCATACCCTGTAAGATGGTCTTGGAGAGCCCGCCTGTTCTTGTTACATTGCCATACAATCTCAGCTTCGTCTTCTTGACAGTGATCGATCTTTGTATATAGTGATGCACGTGCTAGTGATGGTTTTGCAGACATTAAAATATATGACCTTCAAATTGTTTGACCTTGAAAACGTGTGACCTTCAGTGTTGGTGAACGTTTTTATTCATGGCAAATAGTATAATCCTTTATCATTTGAATGAACATTTGACATTCATATGACCTTGAAATGCGATGAAGGTCAAGCAAAGTGCAACAGTAATCAAAGCCCACAACACATATAAGCTTAAAAAATTAGCTGTAAGTGAAAAAATATATTGCTAAAACTAACTATATCATCCTGCTCCGTTAACCAGTTTTAACGGTCCCTCAACAGACCAGCCATTCGGGTTATAGTGTCTGCTAATCATGTAACTGTTGTTATGCATATTAACTCCCGTTTTATCTCCCGGAAAACATAAATAAATACAGTTCTGCTAGTTTATAGCATGCAGTTTCGACTATTTTGCAGTCTGGAATCCATCTTGTCCGCCATCTTGAATACATCAAAATGCCCAAGGATGACAGAGTCGGATCTGTAATCTACAGACATCACAGAGTTCAAAACAGTCAAAACATTCTCCGAGGTATTTTTTGAGGGGTTTAGGTCAAAATCGGGAAATGACGACCTGACTAACTCCTGTGGTGTAAAATGCCAAGGCCGCTCTACTTCGCTCCTGGTTGTGATGAACTATAAAAATGTGCCTAAAAAAACGGAGTGCTCACTTCTCCTCTTCAAAAATACCACACAATACAAAAAAGTCATGCAACAAGTTGCTTGCATGCAAAGTACTTGTAAGCTAAATAGAGAACAAATCAAACACGCTTGTAGGGAAACGTCACATCTGAAGCCTGATATCAATTGGGCGAAGTTGACTTCGCGAAGTATACTTCACGAAGCTGACTGCACGAAGCTTTGGTACTGAATTTTCGGTAGAAAAACTCTGCGAAGTAAATTCGGGCTCAATTAATGGCATCCTTGAAAATAAATTATCAAAACTGAGCAGAAAAAATAATGATGGCCCAACTCCCCACTAGCACAAAGTTGCTATGATTTTGCATTCCAGGGGAAACATACACATGAGACGAATAGATATGAAAACCTTCCATCCCGCGCGTACAGTTAAACAGTTTAAACCACAAAGAGTTCTGTACCTGTTGAATGCTACTTCTCCATTAGTTCAAGAAAGTCAACTCCTCATAAGTGACAAATCGTGCAGACTGTGTACGCGCAAGCTGTACGATGCTCATACACACAATTACATCCTAACTGCACGTGAGACACGCTTGTCTTCTTTTGCTGACACAAGGTGTGCAACAACACTGTTCTCAGGCGACAAGGCGAGCTGTAACTGTGGCAGCAAAGTGGCTTATCATGACACCATCGAATGCCGGATGACAGAAGACTATTTCTCGTTTTCGTCGAGGGATGACTCAGTGTGTGCTGCAGCTAGGAGAACCCTGGGAATGAACCTGAGGAGGTGAGGGCAAATGCATCTCGGGTTTAGTAATATAAGCGTCTCAGTTTTGATTCTCTCACTCCGTTTTCAAGTCCAGGTTTGAAGGCTTAGCATACAGACAGACAGACAGACAGACAGACGGCACAAACACACGAACGTATAATCATGCACGCCAGCTACCACGCTCAAACACCAACACATAGCCAACAGATACACGCACGCGCTAGTATGTGAGCAAGCACACAGACATACAGATAGACAAACAAACAGACAGACAAACAGACATACAGATAGACAAACAAACAGACAGACAGACAGACAGACAGATACAGACACGCACGCACGCACGCACGCACGCACACACATACACACACGCACACACACACACATACACACACATACACACACACACACACACACAAACACTTGCATAGCTATACACTTAATACAACAAGTGTTTGGTTCTTGTCGAATAGGCTAAATTAGCATCTATTCGTCCCCCTTTACACATACACTATGATAAACCTTTCTAATTCTGCTTTATTTACCCTAAAAATAAAACCAGCAGCAAAATCCTGGCGACTCTGTGCCTCAAAAGCCAGACAAAACTAAATGTGATTGCATAAGAAAAGGCCAGCATATTGGGCCACTGGGGAAATGGACCATCAGCCACGACATATAGGACCATCTTCCTTGCCAGTCCCAGACGGAAAACAAACGTGCAAAGCCTTCCAAGCAAAATATTGGCCTTCTCCGTTCTGGGTCGGTCACTGTTTGTGCTTCAGGGTTTAGAACGCTGGACTACCTCCATGTGTAAGTGAAAGGCACTATTTAATGTACCAAAAACATACCATTATGTCTTCGTCTCTGGCTGTGCCAACAATTGCTGCTGTCCTGTCTGATCTGCTGAAGCTCATTGTGGCGGCAAGCATGATCATGCTTGATACCTGCTTGAAATGTCAAAATAGACGGGAACACAAACGTGCAAAACATGTTCAGCAAAACATGGGGCCTCTTGATCACTGTTATTTGTGCTTCAGGGTTTCGAATATATGAGATGTTTTGCTTGTGTAAAAGTAACGAGAGAGAGAGAGAGAGAGAGAGAGAGAGAGAGAGAGAGAGAGAGAGAGAGAGAGAGAGAGAGAGAGAGAGAGAGAGAGAGAGATGATGATGATGATGGAACTTTATTTTTCAAGGATAGAGGTTTAAGGCGACGCCTTTTCTTACAACCGGTCCTTACTTCTAATACAAATATCTAATAAATGATAAACAAGTAAAGCAACATGACAAATAAACAAAGTAAACGAACGACCCAGCAAACAATCGACAAGTAAGCAAACAAGCAAATAAACATAAACAATAAAATGGCAAAGTAAGCAACATACAAATCGAAAGCGAAACATGCAACATGTTAACACATGGAAAGTGATCGACGGTAAAATTCACACGATACCAACGTTTACACTAATGCTAATAATGATTATATGGTGTAAATGATAATGATGATGATGATGATGATGATGATGATGATGATGATGATGATGATGATGATGATGATGATGAAGTGATGATGGAAAATCGCAACATACATTCCACATAATACATATAATAAAGAACATATTTGTGTAATTCATAAAGCTTTGCCAATTGTTGACAGCTACTTGCACGTGTTAAGACTAGTATAGCCAACTAGGTAGACATAAAATGATTATGCAGAGCTTGTTTAAAACTCTTTAGTGAGGTTAATGATCTTATTACAGACGGAATGGAGTTCCACACCATAGCGCCAGAGAAGGCTTGACTTGTTTTGAACAAATCAATCCTGGGTATTGGTGGTAGAAAATTGATAGACCCGTACCTTTCGGTGACTCTGTGAAATAGGTCCTGAATATAGATGGGCACTTCGCCATGATATACTTTATACATCATTACAGTCTTATTAAACTGTAACTGTTTAACTAGCGGCAGGTAGTTTAGATTCTTTAACTTCAAATCAGCTGATAATTGTGGACCATTTACCATGATTTTAGCTGCCCGACGATGTAGAGAGTTTAATTTTTTCATGTGAATATCAGAGACGCCATCCCAAAGAGTTGATGCGTAATTAATATGGGATAAGATGTGGGCATGATAAAATAGTTTTAGTGTTGCGATATCGACATATTGCTTTAACTTTGATAGCAGAAACAAATTCTTGGATACTTTTTGACAAATATAATGTACATGAGATTGCCATTTTAATTCTTGATCGACTATCACACCCAAAACACGATGTTCCGTTACCTGCTGAACAGGTTGTGATTCCAGAGAAAGATTTAACTTAAGAGGTCGTGACTGGTGTTTTTGTCTTGTTGTAATAATCATGCTTTTTGTCTTTCCTGGGTGCACTATCATACAATTCTGGTTACACCAACTATTGACTTCATTCAGACTAGACTGTAAGGAAATTTCAATTTCTTGAACAGTCCTACAGCTTGTGTGAAGCGTCGAATCATCTGCAAAAAATTCCGTTTTAACTTTGGAATTAGATATATGAAGGGGGAGGTCATTAATGAATACACAAAACAAGATAGGCCCTAAAACTGACCCCTGGGGGACTCCACTCTTTAAACATCCTTTGGGAGATGTTTTACCGTTTATAGAAACATACTGTGTTCTGTTGACAAGATATGATTTAAAGAATGAACACGTTGCGGGATTGTTCACGTACAATGCGAGTTTATGTAAAAGTAATGTGTGATCTACAAGATCAAAAGCTTTCTTAAAATCAAGAAATACAGCCCCTGATATGTCCGAACGATTAATTGCCGATAGCCAGTTATCACATAGTGATGAAAGAGCTGTACTACAGGAATGTTTCGGACGAAACCCAGATTGAAAGTTGTGAAATAATTTGTACCTTTCCATGTAGTTCAGAAGATTCTTCTGGATGTGCTTCTCTAAAGGCTTTGATAAAATAGGAAGCAATGAAATTGGCCTGAAGTTATTAGGGTCAGACACATCTTTATTTTTAGGAAGTGGAACGACCTTTGCCGTTTTAAATGCATCAGGAAAAATATTTTGTTCAATGCAAAGATTATACACATACGTTAGGGATTCCACTATGTACGGTAGGGCTAATTTAAGCAACGACGGGGGGATTTTGTCAGGCCCCATGGATTTATTATTCTGAAGGTTTTCTATAAATTTTCCAACTTCATGTACGGCAATAGTTGGGATAGAGAATGAATCTTGTGATTTCAATTTATGACTACAAAATTCTTTTAGTCTAAACAACAGGGTGTCCCCACCCTCGACTTCTTCATTTACATTTTTAGATTGTTTCAATCGATCAGCCAAACACAGAAAGTGCTCATTGAATTTGTCAGGAGAAATGGCGCTATTTAATCTGCTATTTCTTCTCTGGGATTTACCTAACACTTCATTTATGGCTTGCCAAAGCGTGGCAACATCTTTTTTGTCTTCAACCAATTTATGAAAATGATTACTTTTTGCCTGGCGTACTAACTCGGTAACTCTATTGCGTTGTGCTTTAAATTCTGATTTCCTTTGATTTTCCTTAAAAAAAATCACGTAGTGCCATAGCTTCTACAATCTCAGGAGTAAGCCATGGTGGTAATGTAGGGGATTTTACTCGGTGTTGCCTCAGAGGGGCATGTTTGTCAACAATCGGGTAGAGTATACGTGAGAAACAATTAAGCGCCTCCTCAGCCTCAGTACAATTAAACACATCATGGAACGGAGCTGAAGATAAGTCCATGAAAAACTTAGACTCGTGAAATTTTTTAAAGCTCCGATATTCGATGGTTGTGTGTCCTTTTTTATGACATTTTGGGATTATATAGTTCCATGAGCAGCAAGTCACGTAATGATCACTAATGCCAGAATTAACCACATTAACATTCGAAACCATTGTTTTGTTATCCGTGTATATATGGTCAATTAATGTCGCTGTTGATGCAGTTATTCTTGTTGACGTTTCAACTAGTTGTTGAAGGCCAAAGAGGGACAAAGTTGTGCACCAAGCTGTCTGTGGTTTATGCAAATCGATATTGAAGTCGCCTAATATTAATATAGGCTTATTTTGGCTCTTGATACTGTCCATTAGGTTGATAAAATCATCTGTCCAGTTTGACAATGCAGCAGGGTTCCTATACAGGAAACCCACGAGCAGAGGGGTAGACTTATTAATTTTGATTTCAAGCCACAGGCACTCAACATTCTCAGCTTCCAAATCAGGTCTACGGTGAGTGTAATTAACTAACGATTCGTGTACATAGGCGGCGAGGCCAGTTTGCTGCGGTCTCACACTGTCACGCCTGAATATAGAGTAATGGGGTACATTCAGAAAGTCATCAGAAACATTCGAATCAAGTCTCGTCTCGCTTATGCCTAATATATGTAACGGTTGTTTGCCCTGATTCAACAGTACACATATGTCCGCGGTTTTGTTACGCAAGTGATACACATTCAAGTGAGCAAGGCGGAGATCAGATAACGCACTTTCCTTGGGCATACTTATTGCCTACAAAAGTCTGTTACCAAAACAATGTTGAACCTGCAGAGTGTTCTTTGCAAATCAGGATCAGCGTAGTCAGCAATATCTACTGTTAAAAAAGATAAGCGTATTCAGCAATATCTACTGTAAAAAAAAAAAAAAAAAAAAAAAAAAAAAAGTCCTTGTTGCAAGAAGGCGCAGAAGATATGCCTTGTCACTCAAAGCTATAGAGCTTTACGCCCGTTCACTCATACTCTTTTAGTCTCAAGAGGAGAGTCCGTATCGTGAATCACTTCAAGTCAGTCAGTTTTCGATTTGAGGAAAGTCTGTATATATCTAGTCACTTCAAAACAGTTTTGCTTCACGGCTCGTTACTGACACACAACCGAAGGAAGCTCCATAGAGAGAGAGAGAGAGAGAGAGAGAGAGAGAGAGAGAGAGAGAGAGAGAGAGAGAGAGAGAGAGAGAGAGAGAGGGAGAGAGAGAGAGAGAGTACGGTTCTTGCACTGTTTACTGTACCATCGTTAGCTGGTATCCTTCTTTGCGCACCCCGCTGAGGCCTTTTGCAGCAAATATAAGCTATATTATACCGTTTAGATACGTCAACATATTAAGGATTCCCAGACGGGAAACACACATGCAACCTCTCAAGCCAAATAATGGCTCTCTGGTTCAGTGGTTCCTGCAGACTGTTTTTGCTTCAGAGTGTAGAGTATACAGCACTGTCTCTTTCTGTCACAAACACACCACACGCATTCACTATTTGCACTAACAACTAGAGTAGCTCAAACATATATTGCAGTGAGCCATCACCTTACTGTCATATAGACACGCAAACACATACAAGTCACACTTTTTGGTCTTCAAACGTTGGTGGAGCACTGGACTTGTGATCTAAGGTCGCAGGTTCGAATTCGGGCACGGATTAACTTTATGCGCAGATCCGGAGACGGAAGCCATGTCCCACCCCCGTATTACCACAATGGCACGTAAAAGACCTCGGCCATTCTGTCATAAGTGCAGATGGCTGATACCACCTAAACACGCATTCACTTGCGTAACTCATCAAAAGCCGTGAGGGCTTAAAACTCGAATGATCCTATAACCCATATCTGGCCCTTAAGAGGCGAAATATTTAGCCTGTAGGACATGAGGCATTCTCTCTTTCTTTTTTTTCAAACGTGGTGTCAGATTAACATCAAGGTTTTACATTGTTATAAAACCTTTTTTGTTCCGCAACTTGCACAAAGTGTAGCTCATGACAATCACCTGGGATATCTCGCATGACATCCGACACATTTGGGCAAGTCTCATTGCTATTGTGCAGCGTCAGCACATTGTAAGAAAAATGTAAGACATCAGGGCAACTGTATTTGTTCAGCTTTAAAGACAAAGCATACATGGGGGCTGGGTAGCTAAGTTGCTAGAGCACTGGAATTGTGAACCTGAGGTCGAATCAACGGGTTTGAATCCAGGCCGAGACGGACACGGGTCAACTTGATGTGCGGACTCAGAGACGGTATCCATGTCCCCTCCCGTGTCACCACAGCGGCACGTAAGTGACCTCTGTCATTCCGCCATAAATGCAGGTGCAGGTGGCTGATTAGGGGAGACCGGGGCAGGTTGATACGCGGGGCAGGTTGATACAACTTCAATATCACAATAATCTCGCTGAATCTGGCCGTTTCTCTTCCGATCCACGTTTTATCAACGTCCGACTTTTACCCTCAACCAAGATTGCGCGGGAAACAACACACGCGTACGCCGGAACCACTCGGTGAGCTGATTTAACAAGCCTGAGTAAAATTTTAACTACCTCTCTTGATCTTTATTGTGGCGCGAATTTCTTGCAGGCAAAGTTGGCAAGCTATTGAGTGTTAGTTAAGAATCTATGAACGCTAATCACACACCGAGAAAATATCTGTCTTTGATGGTGGAGTGTCTATTTGCTATTTTTTGCAGCAACACCCGTTGGGGCAGGTTGATACGGGGCAGGTTGATACATGTATCAACACCGGGATGACGGATTTCTTCACCTGTGACTTTTGCAAATGATCATATAACTCAAGTCACTTCTTATTTTTTGCGTAATATGCACTGTAAAAACTTCTTTTTCGCAACTTAAATATCATTTTATGGTTTACTTCCCATTCATGTTACTTAATGTTTTTGAAAAGTAGGCTACATGCAAATACTCTAGTCATTCAGTTGAAAACTGAAATGGTGCCTCTTGCATTTTGTTTTGTTTCTTCAAAAGCGTTGCCAATTGTGTTTCTAGTATGATAACTGCAGCATAGTTGTTGTTTTTCAGTTATTATTTTGTGTTTGTATCAACCTGCCCCAGACTGTATCGACCTGCCCCACCTTGTGTATCAACCTGCCCCGGTCTGTATCAACCTACCCCGGACATTTTTCTTTTTTAAAAACCGTTTTGTGCCAAGACAAAAGGCTAATGTTCATTTTTTTGTCAGATTTCATGATTTAAAAATGATTAAATTTTGTTTTAAAACCAATCTTGATGTTTTCCTATGGATGTGTTTCGAATGAGAGCCAAATATGATTTTTCTGTATCAACCTGCCCCGGTCTCCCCTACACTTAAAGACGCACACACCTGGGTAGCGCGACTCTCGTTACTGCTAGCTTTCCACTGGGAGGAAGCGACCCGAATTCCCCAGCACTGAGATAATAGAGTAAATACAATGAAATAAAATGAAAACGAGGGTATCACTCACTATTTCCACGTTTTCGTGTAGACTATGTCTCTCGTGTGTCGCGCTCTTTCTCTCTCCCTCTCCAAGTCTGTCTGTCTGCCTGTCTGTTTTTTTCTGTATCTGTCTGTCTCCACCTTACCTTTCTCTATCTCTCGTCCTCCATTCCATCTTTCTGCCTGTCTCTCTGTCTGTCTTCCCCCTCCCTCTCTCTCTCTCTCTCTCTCTCTCTCTCTCTCTCTCTCTCTCTCTCTCTCTCTCACTCTCTGCTTCTAAAAAAAAAGTAAAACTACTCTCGTATCACTGTTGCTGTAGTGCAGAAAGGAGGGAAAGGTTGAGGTAATAAGTCTTTTGCCAGCAGCACGTGATGACAGAGTAAGTGGCAGGCGAGATGCACCTTCGGGTCAAAGGGGTACGCTTGGCGTCAGCGCGCAGCGGCAATCAGCGAAAACCTGTCTTGGGAAATACAGCAACGACAGGCGTAATGTGTGAACGTAACGCGTATGTAGGGTTGACTGGAAAAAGGCAGTATCGCGGTGTTTTTTGGCTTTGGCGGAGACATCGTATTTTAAAGCAAAAAGTTTTGACTGAAATAAGGCACTAACGCGGTGTTTTCTAGCTTTGGAGATATCGTATGTTAAAGCAAAAAGGTTTAACTGGAAAAAGGCAGTGACGCGGTGTTTTCTAGCTTTGGAGACATCGTACTTTAACAGCAAAAATGTTGCGAACGCCAAGAAGGAGAAAACGAAGAAGAAGACAAAAGAAGGGCGAATTTTGGGCGAAACGGGAAGAGTCGACTTGGGGCGAACTGACATTGGAGTGAAGCGGAAGTGGGACGAAAGAGTTATCACCCATGCAGTGTCTGACCTGTCTGAAAACACCTGCGCGTGGAGGGGTTTTGCTGCCCGCCCAGTGAAGATAGAGGGAACATTTTCTCTGCTCGCGCGGCAGCGAGCAGGATGTCTCTGAACTGTTATGGG
Organism: Littorina saxatilis; assembly: GCF_037325665.1. NCBI lineage: Eukaryota > Metazoa > Mollusca > Gastropoda > Littorinimorpha > Littorinidae > Littorina > Littorina saxatilis. Next base: position 68,792,234 of record NC_090245.1, read on the forward strand.
GCGAAAGTTATTGATAAAGCAAAACAAAATGTGATGGCAAGTGCTGTATCCCTCGCCACAGTGCGCCTCCTTCGTTGCACTTTTCTTTGCTGTTCAGATCGTGTCCTCCTTTTGTCAGAACAAAAAAAATATTTGATTTTTGTAAATAGATGCAGCAACAACCATCTTCCTCCTCATCACGACCGTCATACCCCTAATAAATCAAAAGACTCTATTTAACATTGTAGGTGTCAGAAATGGGTAAACAAAAATGCAGCACATGAAATGCCTAATTTACAATGTGCAAAACACATTTTCTTCAACAATATCATGTATTGTGAGCACTTCGCTGGCTTGCTTAGCTTACTTAGCTTGTGAAGGAAAGATGACAAGAAAAGAAACCAGTTTTGTTACGGGCCATTTACTAATTGTTTTTTTCCAACTGAAGAATTCTTAGCATCTCGGAGCCAGGCAATTGCGATTAATGCAAAAATAATGAGATGGAACTGCTTTCCGGTTTTGCACTAGCTCTACCGTTCTTTTTACATTTTGTCAAGTTTTGACTAAATGTTTTAACATAGAGGGGGAATCGAGACGAGGGTCGTGGTGTGTGTGTGTGTGTCTGTCTGTGTGTGTGTGTGTGTGTGTGTGTGTGTGTGTGTTTGTGTGTTTCTGTCTGTACGTGTGTGTGTGTAGAGCGATTCAGACCAAACGACTGGACCAATCTTTATGACATTTTACATGAGAGTTCCTGGGAATGATATCCCCAGAAGTTTTGTTTTCTTTTTTTCGATAAATACCTTTGATGACGTCATATCCGGCTTTTTGTAAAAGTTGAGGCGGCACTGTCACACCCTCATTTTTCAATCAAATTGATTGAAATTTTGGCCAAGCAATCTTCGACGACGGCCGGACTTCGGTATTGCATTTCAGCGTGGAGGCTTAAAAATTAATATAAAAATCTGAACATTGTAAAAAAAATAATGTTTTTATAAAACGATCCAAATTTACGTTTTTCTTATTCTTCATCATTTTCTGATTCCAAAAACATATAAATATGTTATATTTGGATTAAAAACAAGCTCTGAAAATTAAAAATATAAAAATTATGATCAAAATTAAATTTTCGAAATCAATTTAAAAACTCTCATTCATCTTATTCCTTGTCGGTTCCTGATTCCAAAAACATATAGATATGATATGTTTGGATTAAAAACACGCTCAGAAAGTTAAAACGAAGAGAGGTACAGAAAAGCGTGCTATCCTTCTCAGCGCAACTACTACACCGCTCTTCTTGTCAATTTCACTGCCTTTGCCACGAGCGGTGGACTGACGATGCTACGAGTATACGGTCTTGTTGAAAAATTGCATTGCGTTCAGTTTCATTCTGTGAGTTCGACAGCTTGACTAAATGTTGTATTTTCGCCTTACGCGACTTGTTTCTTTCTTTTTACATTTAGTCAAGTTTTGACTAAATGTTTTAACATAGAGGGGGAATCGAGACGAGGGTCGTGGTGTATGTGTGTGTGTGTGTGTGTCTGTCTGTCTGTCTGTCTGTGCGTGTGTGTGTGGAGAGCGATTCAGACCAAACTACTGGACCGATCTTTATGAAATTTGACATGAGATTTCCTGGGAATGATATCCCCGAACCTGTTTTTCATTTTTTCGATAAATACCTTTGATGAAGTCATATCCGGCTTTTTGTAAAAGTTGAGGCGGCACTGTCACACCTTCATTTTTCAATCAAATTGATTGAAATTTTGGCCAAGCAATCTTCGACGAAGGCCGGACTTCGGTATTGCATTTCAGCATGGAGGCTTACAAATTAATAAATGACTTTGGTCGTTAAAAATCTGAAAATTGTAATTAAAATTATTTTTGTATAAAACGATCCAACATTACTTTTATTTTATTCTTCATCATGTTCTGATTCCAAAAACATATACATATGTTATAATTATTAGGATTAAAAACAAGCTCTAAAAATTAAAAATATAAAAATTATGATTAAAATTAAATTACCGAAATCGTTTTAAAAACAATTTCATCTTATTCCTTGTCGGTTCCTGATTCCGAAAACATAGATATGATATGTTTGGATTAAAAACACGCTCAGAAAGTTAAAACGAAGAGAGGTACAGTAAAGCGTGCTATGCAGCACAGCGCAACCGCTACCGCGCTGAACAGGCTCGTCACTTTCACTGCCTTTTGCGCTAGCGGCGGACTACGGTCATTGTGAAAAAATGCAGTGCGTTCAGTTTCATTCTGTGAGTTCCACAGCTTGACTAAATGTAGTAATTTCGCCTTACGCGACTTGTTTTCTTTCATTTGGAGTTCGCGTAACTTGCAAACATTACTTTAAATTTTCTTTCAAAATTCAGCGCCCTGTGGGTGATTGAGCGTACTGTTGCACTACCAAATTATGACAAAAATCGATGTTTGCTGGCTTGCTGTCAGATCAGGATTATTACACCCCCGGTATAGGGGTGTGTATAGGATTCGGTCGATGTGTTTGTTTGTTTGTGTGTTTGTGTTCGCATATAGATCTCAAGAATGAACGGACCGATCGTCACCAAACTTGGTGAACAGGTTCTATACATTCCTGAAACGGTCCTTACAAAAATTGGGACCAGTCAAACACACGGTTAGGGAGTTATTGGTGGATTAAGATTCTACAAGGACTTATAGAGGGACATATTAATGGTCAAAGGGAAATAACCTTCTCAGCTGGTGGCAGTGAGAATGGTAAGGACGGGGGTGTTTTTCCTACCTCGAAGGAATTTCTTGTTTTGTTGGTCCTCGGGGAGCATATCGCCTTTTGTCACATATTCATCAACCTTCGTCTATCAAACTGAAACTGAAGACGATACGGTCCCCTCGATCGGACCAACACAAAACATGGTCTGTCAACAAGCCACTAAACATCTTATCATATTGACCTGCATGTGTTAAAGCGTGTAATTGTAAAAGTCTAAACGCGTAATGTATGTGTTGCCAGCGCCAGAGATGTTTATTACCATTCCAGTGCACCATATGACTTTTTGACCAACCAGGACTGATTCTACGTGACCCTCTAAATGTTATAACGTTCAGACGGCTCATGCATGATATCTTTTTTCTCGACATGTCTGTTATTCTATGCTAACAGCCATGCAGCTGCTCTGCCGTTCCTAATTATGAACCTTGAAAAAAAAGACAGAAAAGCAGCCACGAGCTAGTCTATTGCAGTAATTTGTAAAGCAGGTATTCCCGGGCTACGGCCCACCGAATAATTAAATATCTATATAAATATCTTTCTAAATGTTGTTTCACCCTTTCAAGAGCTTAATTGTTAAAAAACAAATAGTGATGCAAAGCGTTTTCTGATTTTCAAATTTATATCTGAAGTTGCATGCCCAATCATGAGAAGCGAAGATTGAAAATGACTGTTTCCTCAGGAGGGGAAATTAGTTGATTTACTTTTAATGAGAAAGTTGGAAGACTCTTTATTGTCTCATTTGTTGTAGTCGAAAGAAACCTTTTTGGTTGGGTTCTTTTCAGTAGTCCAACATGAATATTTATCTTATTTGTAATCGTCAAAAAAAACTAATTTGATCTCAATTTGCAAAAGTAGAAACATGTTTTCGCAGCTTCCTGATCATCGTGGAAACATACGATTCTTGTTTCATGTGCTACGGTCAACAGATCTGCTTTTGTGTCTCTCATACCTCGAAATACCTGTTTGCCTGAGCTCATCTGCCAAATTTTGTGGCTCATGTGTAATAGTCAAAGGACGGTTTCTACTCTCATGTGTAATGGTGGAAAGACATTCTTTTCTCTCACCACAGAAACAATGCACGGATACTGTTAAAACAAACACTCTTAAACAGGTAGACCTTAACATGCGATGATGCCCCTGTGTGTTTAACATGCAGTGCATTCAGTGCAGGGAACGAGCGGGGGGAAGGGGGATTCTGAATTACAGGAAAATGCAATGATCTGGAGATGCACACAAACATTTCCGCTGGTGAATCGTGAATTGCAACGACGCTTTTCTTTTGGCATGAATCTGACTTTCGTTCAGCGCTAGCCACCCCCTGACATTAACCCCAACCGTCCAACGCATTTACACAAGAAGGAGGGGTGGGAGTGTGGGTGGATGTTTGTATTGTGGTTACATAAGTGATCATCCTGAAATATTCTGATGACTTCCTACCGAGTCATATGTACACATCCTCGGGGGAAGATCCGAAGCGTGTGTGCGCGTGGTGGGTGGTAGTTTGGAATATGCATGTGTGTGTGTGTGTGTGTGTGTGTGTGTGTGTGTGTGTGTGTGTGCGTGCATGTGTGCGTGCATGTGTGCGGGTGCGTGAGGGCATGTGTGTATGCGTGTGTATCAGTGTGTGTGTGTGTGTGTGTGTGTGTGTGTGTGAAAGTGCGCGTGTGCGTAGGTGCGTGCATGCGCGCGTAAATAAGCCGTTAAATATCACTAATAGATCTTACTCTTCACCAATCTTCGGGCCTCTATTCCCCCTCCCTTAAAAAAAAACACAACACTTTACTGAACGTTTCAGCAAATAACAAAAGACGCACTCTTTGTTGCCAAGGAATAGCTGCACTGAGGGCTTAGCTAAAACACTTGCCAATTAATTGCCACACAGACAGATACAGACAACAAGCACGTGAACATTGTTTTGAGTGTCTGTTCTGTAAACGCCACAAGGCTGAGGTGTCTACTTGTGCGAGAAAAGCGGAGAGGTAGCAGAAAACACTCTGAGCATTGCTGATCAAAGCGGAACTCGTTACTCTGGAACCGATATCAGTTCTAACAGCTTATCGCAAAACCACGGAACCCCCCTCAAAGGAAGAGCGTGCTCCGGTGTTTGTTCAATGCTGCTCCCTACCTCGATACAGTTACATGCGGGCGTCGCATTACACGCAAAGAATGAAGGTTTAACATGTTTGTGGAAGTAGGAACACCTAAGTGCTGCACTCACTTGACCTGTCAGCTTAAGGACAGCGAATTGTTTAGGAAGAAAGCAGATCACTCATTGCATTGTATCTTCATCAGGTGCAAGTTGACACTTCGGCCACCCCCCGCGGGTTAGGGGGAAGAATTTACCCGATGCTCCCCAGCATGTCGTAAGAGGCGACTAACGGATTCTGTTTCTCCTTTTACCCTTAATAAGTGTTTCTTGTATAGAATATAATCAATGTTTGTAAAGATTTTAGTCAAGCAGTATGTAAGAAATGTTAAGTCCTTTGTACTGGAAACTTGCATTCTCCCAGTAAGGTAATATATTGTACTACGTTGCAAGCCCCTGGAGCAATTTTTTTATTAGTGCTTTTCGGTGAACAAGAAACAATTAACAAGTGGCTCTATCCCATCTCCCTCCCCCCCCCTTTTTCCCCGTCGCGATATAACCTTCGTGGTTGAAAACGACGTTAAACACCTAATAAAGAAAGGAAAAGAAAGACACTTGCTTATGTATACTTCTTCATGGGCTGAATCACTCACGTGCACTAGTCGTGTTTTTGTTTTTGTTTTTGTTTTTTGTATGAGTGGGTTTTTTCGTGTACGATCGTGTTACTTGCACAGTAATGGCGATTAAGTCTTGCTTATTATGGCGAACAGATTGAAAAACACACAACTTGATTCTGCTGTCAGCCGAATCCAGCATTCCATGATTCAAACCAGCATTTAACAAATACAATACGCTTCCTCACCTGACGCAACAGTACTTTTCGTAAAAAAAATAACCTCATCATAATTCCTTCCATAGGGACACCGATAAACCTGCATGGCATGCCAAATTGTCATTGCAATGAGGGACTTACGCGCCATACCTGTAAGGCAACCGAGCGATGGAAGCGTGCAGTATGTGGCGTTGCGGCAATTGTCTTCACCGCATCGGAGTGTAGATTTATGACATCAATCGCCCCAGAAATCCCTCGAAATTATCTTAATTACAGAGAGAGAGAGAGAGAGAGAGAGAGAGAGAGAGAGAGAGAGAGAGAGAGAGAGAGACAGACGGACAGAGACAGACAGACAGACAGACAGACAGACAGACACAGACACAGACACAGACAGACGGACAGACGGAGAGAAAGAGAGACAGGTAGAAAGCGATAGAGACAGAGACAGACAGACCAGCCCGCCAAACAGACAGACATAGCTGGATTTATGTGCACATCGAGCTAGCTGATCTGCAGAGTACCCCGAGCAGAAAAGGGCATCAGGTACGTAAAGACCTCAACTCGTTCAAAGGTCAAAGCGCCAGGTAAATTTTATCAGCTTGCGCGCATCTTGCCGTGCATCATCCAATTCCAATTTGTTTTTGCCAGGGGACATAAAAGCTGTGAAAAATTGAAACGGTTGATGAAAGAGGCCAGTGATAAGCTGTTTTAAATATATCTCGCCGCATTTTTTTGATACCGTAAAAAACATTTTGTAAAGGAAAAGCCACACCCGCTATCGGTTTGGAAAAAAAAGTGTGTGGTAATTTTCGTTTTGATCATACAAGCAGGAACACCTATATGGCTGCACTTTTGGGTCACGAGAAAGAAATATTATGGGGAAAAAAACGCCTTCAGTTTTAGAAAAAGTTTTGGCGTTCATTTTATCATACAAACAGGAAACACTTATGCTCAAAGCAAACTTTCAAACCGCACCTATGGAATAAATACTTATTAAGGTACCTGAAGTATGCAGATATTGAAGCTTTTTTGTTTTTTTAATATTTTTTTTACATTTGTCTAGTACATTTCATGGAGATCTTAGCTTAGGTAAAAGGAAAAAAAAGGGGGAAAAGAAACAACAAAGTGAAAGATAAAAACAAATGTCAGCCAGCATTGCAGTAACATTTAGTTACAAACGGAAATACAGTCGAACCTGTGCTGGTGACCACCTCTCAATACCGACCATCTGTCCACCCCGTAGGATCCCAGACGAATTTATTCACCTTTCCATGGCGACCACCTGTCTATTACGGCCCTTTTTGGTCAGTGCCTTCAATGGTCGATATTGACAGGTCCAACTGTAATGGCTCCCAAATGACATCACAGATGGTATATGTCTAATTAGTGAAGATGCTGCAAGGAACCTAAAGTAATGGAGCATACGAACTGTCTTGGCTCATCGTAATTAAACTTCCTGCCCTTCTTTTTGTTTGTTTAAATGATTGGCATTTTGGCAACCCTGTTCCAACTACCGGAAGCTGAAGTCAGGGGTGGGATGGGAGATTTGTTCCAATAGATTTTCGCCCGGTCATCCATGAATTATGTTTGAATTGTTTCAGCAAAAGCAAAACCTTACAGGAAATAACACATTTTTCCTCTTCATAGTTGGATGGCTTATTAAAAAATACTCCTGAAATACGATTCACCGAGAGGTAACCGCAAGAGGAAACAACTTTAACAATTTCAAATTGGGCTGCTTTCTTTCCTCGCAGTTACGAGTTTGTGTTTTACGGAAGAGGTTTTAATCTCGAAGATATATTGCACGTTAACGCTGACACATGTTAGGTAGGTACAGCAGATAAAACTACACAATTTTGGAAAACTTATGTCCCTCGCGCGAAATGGAATATTCCAAGACAGCAACAAATCAAGAGTCTGCTTGCTTTTTGTGCCGATATTGATTTAACAGTATTGTGCCATGACTGCTCTCAGCTGAAAGATTTCTTTAAATCAAAGAATTTCCAAGCGACGTCAGTTGTACGCCCTCCTGGCCATGGGGTTACTGCAGTTGCAAAATTATCATTCTTCTTCGTGTGGTCCACGGTTCAGTTATATCTATATTTGTTTTCGAAGGTCAGACAGCCTCAGCAGAAATTAATGACTTTCTTTGCCCATGAATTCCTTCTTGATGAACAGCGAGAAATATTTCTGTAGAAACGATTCGTTCCCGGTATCTTCAAGCCATGTTTGCCTAGTAGATGAACGTGGCAAAGGTCGATTAGGACGCCGATATGATCAGTGCAGTTTTTGATCACTTCCGCTGTCGTCAATTACTTCGTCACTTCCTCTTCCGCCTTTCTGCGCAAACATACCGAGATAAGATAAATGTTTCTCCGTCTGAGTAAGTGGACGAGTAGGAGAATTTGGGAGGGGGAGTGAAGGGTTGGAGAGTATGTGTGAGGTATTTCCGTGTAATCCCACA
>NC_090245.1:68805352-68882852 GCF_037325665.1 Littorina saxatilis
CTGCAATTACTGGCCGTATAAAATTTCATCTCACACGGCATCACTGCAGAGCGCCTAGAACTGTACCCACGGAATATGCGCGATATAAGCCTCATTGATTGATTGATTGATTGAGTGTTTGGTGCTGGGGGTTCATTGTGATATAGGTTGTTTTTGTGTGTGCTCCTTTGCCTTGAGAATTGTGAAACATATGAGAGTAAAAGCTAAACGTTTTTCTTTGCTTTTTGTTATTTTTTCTCCCAATTATCAAACAAACATCAGAGGAATATTAATTTTGAGCTTGTTAAACATTGAGTTGGCAACGATTATTGTTTGCCTCAAAATCTACTTTTTTCCCCAGATAGATTTTGTATTACATCTTCACACTGCACTGAACCATGGAATAATCGGACGGTTTTACGCCTCTCTCTCTTCACCACGGCCTGTAGCTGTATTTAATGCATTTTTTCTGGGATGCTGTCCACTCCATGTTCGAATAAAGTGCAATTGTAATGAACTAAAGAGATGGTAATTTGCCAAAATTATCAGAAAAAAGATTAAAAAAATAAAAAAATAAAATAAAAAAAACTAACACACAACGACTCATGTTGCTTATTCAAACCTATTTTCAAGATATACTGCACTGTCATCAAACACGAATCTTCACAGGTTAAAAATCAATCTCAAAGGAGCTTCAGAGAGACATGTTTTCTGATACCGCTGGTATAAACATCAAACGTTTCGTGCATTTACATGAACTCTTTGTTTGTAATTTCCAAGACGAAGTACGCCCTTGCACCTTAATATCAAATATGTTAAATACCTACAGAACCCCAAGGAGCTTCACAGAAACCTGTTTTATCCCTAGAGTTGAGGCTGAATTACTGGATACTGCTGGCTCGGACATCAAACGTTTCGGTACATACTTTACAATTACAGATCTTGCACAGGATGGAGAAATTGCCGACTGCGTGCATCGGCGTGATCGACCCGTCTGGAGCTTACAGTGTCCGTGAAAAATTAAGTGGCCAGTCTTTTCATGAAAGCTAGAGTTCAAAATAATGTCTACACTTTCATGCGGCCTGTAGCATAGTTCTATCTGTCACTGGCGTTCCAGTGTTCAGGGGAACAAGTCTGAAAACGTCAGACGAATTCTAAACTCGAAATAATGACATTGATTGCGAGAACCCCGCCAATTGTTACATAAAGGCGGTGTACACAGTACGGTTCCTCAATCATGCCGTCGGATGGGAAGTTCCACCTTTCACACAATGATGGAGAGTGTTCTGTGTAGTAGGCCCTACATCCGAGAGTGGAACAGCCATCTAAGTGAAAATAATGAACATACTGCCGAGAAAGACACCGACATTTAAACAAGGAATAGCTGAGACCGAACATTCCTGAGTGCGTTCGAGAAGACCAAGAAACACGTTTTGCAACATTTACAGTTGAAAGATCCTGCATTTGCTCCTTCAATGTCTTCGGTACAGCCTTGCAAGTTGCATCGTCATTGTTCCATCTATCAGAAAGAATCGCAACAGGTTGGTACATCTACACTGTCCGGTGAATTTGACGACCTGAGCGCGGCCCCATGTATCTTTCCCTCTCAGCCGCAGCGAGACAAACAACGACTTCGACCGTCTCGGGAGCAACCAAAATAGGTAATGATGATGATGATGATGATGATGATGATGATGATGATGATGATGATGGTGAAGACGACGACGATTACTAAGATGACGATGATGTATGTTTACGACGACGACGACGATAATCGATGATGATGGGCGATCAACTTCAGATTCGACAACAACATGAACAGTCACATTTGTAGAGAAGACGATGATATCGTCAACAGTAATTATGGACTGCAAGCTAAGCAAAAATGCTTTGGCATCGTTCTCTTTTTCTACATTTTCCGCTTAATTTGCAAAACTTTATGTTCCTTCGAGATAAAGGGTACACTACCTTTTTTGCAATCCAACTGAAACGATATTAAGTTTTGAGTATTTGAACCGTTTAAGTGAAAAGACGGGCGTATAATGTCGCGCTTGGTCCTGGTACTATCCTTAACATTTCTTTCTCTTTCATTTCAGTAACTGTATGATGCAGAAAAAAGGTTCTTGTGGCTCATTATTCGTTTTTTCAGTACATTTCATTGCTTTAGTGCAACGCCTGTTTTGATGAACATTTCGACCTGCGCCAAAATTTAACGTATACAGCTATACTCTAAAACTCGGTATTCTCTTGAGAAAATAAGAAAAAGGAGAAAGAAAAGATAAACAAACAAGTCGCGTAAGGCGAAAATACAACATTTAGTCAAGCTGTCGAACTCACAGAATGAAACTGAACGCAATGCAATTTTTCAGCAAGACCGTATACTCGTAGCATCGTCAGTCCACCGCTCGTGGCAAAGGCAGTGAAATTGACAAGAAGAGCGGGGTAGTAGTTGCGCTGAGAAGGATAGCACGCTTTTCTGTACCTCTCTTCGTTTTAACTTTCTGAGCGTGTTTTTAATCCAAACATATCATATCTATTATGTTTTTGGAATCAGGAACCGACAAGGAATAAGATGAAAGTGTTTTTAAATTGATTTCGAAAATTTAATTTTGATAATAATTTTTATATATTTAATTTTCAGAGCTTGTTTTTAATCCAAATATAACATATTTATATGTTTTTGGAATCAGGAAATGATGAAGAATAAGATGAACGTAAATTTGGATCGTTTTATATATATATATATTTATTTTTTTTACAAATTTCAGATTTTTAATGACAAAGTCATTAATTAATGTTTAAGCCACCAAGCTGAAATGCAATACCGAAGTCCGGCCTTCGTCGAAGATTGCTTGGCCAAAATTTCAATCAATTTGATTGAAAAATGAGGGTGTGACAGTGCCGCTTCAACTTTTACAAAAAGCCGGATATGACGTCATCAAAGACATTTATCGAAACAATGAAAAAAAGTCCGGGGATATCATTCCCAGGAACTCTCATGTAAAATTTCATAAAGATCGGTCCAGTAGTTTAGTCTGAATCGCTCTACACACACACACGCACAGACACACACACACACACACACACACACACACACACACACACACACACACACACACACACACACACACACACACACACACACACACACACACACACACACACACATACACCACGACCCTCGTCTCGATTCCCCCTCTATGTTAAAACGTTTAGTCAAAACTTGACTAAATGTAAAAAGAAGGTTTTACAATGCGTAACTATTTGCACTATACTTGTTTTTGCATGGCATGTCAGTGACTTTGGTTGTTCTTTCTCTGCAGATTTTAAAACACGGGGCTATAGTTTTTTGTCAGGTCGATTTTAGGGGTGACCTTGTTTGACAGGCTGTAACGGGATGCCTATACAAATTACCACCGATCGGACAAATGATATAAACGGTGGACATAGTTACCTTTTCCAGCATATAAAGTTGAACTAAAATGGATGGGCGCAGTGGCGTGGTGGTAAGACGTCGGCCTCCTAATCGGGAGGTCGTGAGTTCGAACCCCGGTCGCTGCTGCCTGGTGGGTTAAGAGTGGAGATTTTTCCGATCTCCCAGGTCAACTTACGTGCAGACCTGCTAGTGACTTAACCCCCTTCGTGTGTACACGCAAGCACAAGACCAAGTGCGCACGGAAAATATCCTGTAATCCATGTCGGAGTACGGTGGGTTATGAAAACACGAAAATACCCAGCATGCCTACTCAACGGAAGCGGAGTGAGCTGACTATGCTCTCAGAGTATAGTGTGGGGAACCCAAATGGGCAAACGAGCTCACACGTAACCAGAAAATTCTGGAACGCTGAATAAGAAGAAGAAGAAGAAGAAGAAGAAGAACTAAAATGGATTGCGTTTTACCGCTTTTGTTAGCGTGCGAAAGTTGTTGCAATACTTTTTTGGCCAAGTTTAGATAAGTAAAGCAGGTCATAAAGACAGTTTTAATACTAGCATCACACACCCTTTGAAAAAAACTAAAACAGTACAGCTGTTTCCAGAAATTAATAAAGGTACCAACACCTTTTGCCAAGATGTAAGCATGGCATACCTGTCCTCGACTATATTACACGTAGGAGTATGTGACAGGTTTTCCCATCTTCTCCGGAGGTGCAGAAAGCCTGGAAAGAAGATCTCAACATAAAGTTTGCGTGGTAGCTAACCACCTCGACCCCTGCTGGGGCTAATTTTATGGGTGGCGTGCAATAAGTGCCTATGTCTTTCTTTTTCTTTTTCCTTTCCTCCAACCATCTCCGTTTGTTTTGGCGAGGAATTCAGAGCCGACATTTTGTGTGGCTTCTTTCCCGTTATTTGTTTGTTTTGTTCTTATTCGTTCTTCGTGTTTTACTGTTCTTGCTTTTTTCTTATTTGTCCTTCCGCGGAGGCGTGAAATGATTGTCTTTTTCAGTCGCCCTACTTCATCTTGATTGTTAAATAACTTGCTGGGGTTGTGCTCCTGTTTTGTTTTGTTTTGACTGTCTTCTTTTTTCCGCAACGAAATTTTAATTTTGAAAGATAGAGTAAAAGAGAGAGAGAGAGAGAGAGAGAGAGAGAGAGAGAGAGAGAGAGAGAGAGAGAGAGAGAGAGAGAGAGAGAGAAAGAGAGAGAGAGAGAGAGAGAAGAAAAAGAGAGAGAGAGAGAGAGAGAGAGAGAGAGAGAGAGAGAGAGAGAGAGAGAGAGAGAGAGAGAGAGAGAGAGAGAGAGAGAGAGAGAGAGAGAGAGAGAGAGAGAGAGAGAGAGAGAGAGATTCGGATTCGGATTCGGATGGTTTATTCACATAGGCCATTGCCCCTAGTGAAGGGGTGTGAACAAAAGCAAAAACATTGAATCATTTTTACATTCAGTAGACTCAAAACAGTGCATATTTTTTTCAAAAGTGGATAACAGATACATCCATGCAGACATCTACATACAAAATTACGATAACAGTGTTTCTCGTATCTTAAATGCTTTATACAAATATAAACATAAATCACGTACAGTTTTTTCATGTGTTGAAGCTAAAAGAAGGCTGAGTCGAAAAGCACTTGGTTGCCTGTAATATTTCAGTGGGATGAATTTTTCTCTCAATTTATGGAAGTATGGACAGACAAGAACAAAATGGACTTCATTTTTTCAGTTTATATTTACAAAAGGGACACATGTCATTATTAACATCATGGACTTTTTTGTAACGATGAGTGTGAACGGCAATTTCAGAGATCCCTAACCTAAACCTTATCATCATGAATCTTAAATGTCTGTCAATATTGAACAAAAGGTAAGGTTTGATTTCAGGAACAGTACAAAATGTTCTATACACAGAAAATCTTTCACTATTTTGAATATCAATCAATCAATCAATCAATCAATGAGGCTTATATCGCGCATATTCCGTGGGTACAGTTCTAGGCGCTCAGCAGTGATGCCGTGTGAGATGAAATTTTATACGGCCAGTAATTGCAGCCATTTCGGCGCATATTTACCTTTCACGGCCTATTATTCCAAGTCACACGGGTATAGGTAGACAATTATTAACTGTGCCAAAGCAATTTTGCCAGGAAAGACCCTTTTGTCAATCGTGGGATCTTTAACGTGCACACCCAATGTAGTGTACACGGGGGGGAGTTCGGACACCGAAGAGAGTCTGCACACAAAGTTGACTCTGAAATAAATTTCCGCCGAACCTGGGATCGAACTCACGCTGACAGCGGCCAACTGAATACAAATCCAGCGCGCTACCAACTGAGCTATATCTCCCAGTCTTGCCATCTGCATGCAATTAATCTATCTTTCAAAACATACACAAACTTGTTTTCGTCAACAACACCTTGATTCAACCACACAAAACCATATCCTAACTGATACAATTTACAACGCACATTTGACGCCCAATTCGATTTACCATTCTCATCCATCCTGTACAGCATTTTATATGATTTATGAGGCAATCTATGCTCAGACATTCTCAACAATTTCAACCAATATTTAGTACATTTCAATATTGAATTTACGTACAAAGGGTATCTGTTAGTTTCTCTATATACCAAATCGTTTGGTGTACGCATTTCTAAACCCAGAAACTTTTTCAATGCAAATAAATGAACCTTTTCACATTCTATGGCTGCTTTATCTAAGCCCCATAACTCTTCACCATATTGTGCAATAGGTTGCACTTGTGCATCAAATAGCTTTAGATAAACATCCAAACTAGTATTATTAATCATGTATAACTTATGTGAAATCGACAACAAAGCTTGCTTAGCTCTAGTTGCAAGATCAAAGCAGGCAGCCGTAAAACTAAGCCTGGTCGAAAAAAGTATTCCCAAATACTTATATGCATTCACTACAGGTAGAACATTCCCTTCATAAATCCATCTTTCTCTGGCAGCCAAATAGCCCCCCTTCCTAAAAACCACAATATTACTTTTACTCATATTTACTTTCAACTGGAGAGAACGAGCTGCCTTGTCCAGATTATTTAATTGGTTTTGTAAACCAACCACAGTTTCTGACAGCAATATCAAATCGTCAGCAAACAAAAGTAGAAACAACTCAAAATAATCTATCGTAAAAATGGCACCATGTTTTCCAATTTCAATAATCTGAATTGCTAATTCATTAATATACAATGAAAATAAAACAGGACTACACACATCTCCCTGCTTCACCCCAAATGTGCATTTTATACATTCAGTCAACGTAAATCCACATCTCACTCTCACCTTTACTGACTCATACATACTCTTTATACATTTGAGAAGTTTTCCCGTCACTCCATTTTTTTTAACAAAATAGGCCAAAGCAGGTTTCTATTTATAGAATCAAAAGCCTTTTCAAAGTCTATGAAAGCGACATACAGTTTACGGTTAAGGGCAAATTGTTTCTGTACGAAAGCTAACAAAGTAAACATGTGATCAGTGGTAGTATAACACCTCTTAAATCCAGCCTGGTATTCACCAGTAATATTATGTAACTCCACCCAGTCCTGCAATCTGTCATTAATTATAGAACCAAAAACTTTACTACTGACATTACAAATAGAAATACCGCGATAATTATTTGGATCATTAGCATCACCTTTTTTAAAAAGAGGTATCATAATAGACTCAGTCCAGCTTTCAGGGAACACACCTTTCGAAAACAAAGAATTAAAAAACTGTACAAAAAAAAATCAATTATTACACAATCAGAATGTTTCAAGAGCTCACCAATAATACCATCTGGTCCAGCTGATTTTCTAGATTTTAACTTTCACATTGCAACAAGCACATCTTCTCTTGAAATAGGACGATTCATAATACCATTATCATCATCAACAATATCATTATCAACATCAGCCTCACGATCAATACTTTCACCCTGATTTACACTTTTATCCAATAATGCATTAAAATGTTGAAACCATGCATCCAAAGTGATATTATTCTTCGTATGCTTCCTTTTTGAAGAACATCTATGCATAGTATTCCAGAACTCCTTTTGATCATTAACAACAGCAATAAGTTCATTTAAAATTGATTCATTATGTTCTCTTCTCTTTCTGTCCAACATATTTTTATATTCCCTCCTGGCTATACAATACGTACTACGAGAGGCGCCATCATTGGAAATGCTCGAAAGCAATCTGAAAACATTTCTCCTAGCTATTCTGCATTCTTGATCAAACCAGTCTTGTGATTTCTTGTCATGATTTAGTGGAATTATCCTTTTCATACATTCTGCACTTTCCTTAATGCAAATATTAAACAATTCTAGCGCTCTGTTAATGTCAGCCTCAATCATATCTTTTGCTAACTCAAAGCGGTTAAACATATCACGTGAACCTAACAAATTTGAAAACACATCGGAATTCTCTCCACTCCACACATACTTCTCCATAAAACACTGTTTACTATCACAAATATCGTCATGAGAGAGAGAGAGAGAGAGAGAGAGAGAGAGAGAGAGAGAGAGAGAGAGAGAGAGAGAGAGAGAGAGAGAGAGAGAGAGACAGAGACAGAGAGAGACAGAGACAGAGAGAGTAAGCGTAAGCGAAAGAGAGAGAGACAGACAGACAGACAGATAGTCAGACAAACGGACAGACAGAGACCAACAGAGACAAAGATACAGATCTAGAGATAGACAGAGAGAAGTCGGAGGCAGATTGTTTGGCAGGCAGAGCTATCTTCTTTGTACTTTACTTGTGTTTGAAACTGTTATCTCTTTTTCTTACGACTTTTTGGTTCATTTCTCGAGCATTCTTTTGATTTCCCACCATTTCCAACTTCCTATAGGCAACGTTTCCTGCAGATTGTGTCATCTCACTCTCATTTCTAAGAACATTTCATTTACATTTCTGCCATCTTTCGTTTCCTGTAACTGATCTATAAAATTGTTTTATTACTTTCGTCCTAAGTATTCCCATCATCTTAAGTGTTCATTACATTACTGTCTTCTAAATCTCCTTGTTATGAATTAATGTTATCAATTATCGGCAATTGTCTCGTCTTCCTTTTCTTTATCCCTTTCCTCACACTTTACTTTCATGTTTTACTTCTCTGTAACGCATGCTCTTAACTTGTAATTCACACAAGAACATGTTGGATCGACTAATATGCTGATATGATATGAGCATGCTTTAAAAACTCACGAGTCATTCCTTCGAACATGTTCTTGCACTTGCACTTCGACGCTTGGGGTACTACATTTTCATGTGCAATCATCGTTTCATGTGCAATCATGGTTTTTTTCTTTGTCTGGCAGCATTCTCTTGTCTGTACGGGTTTTTGATAATTTCTTTTACTTCCTCTTTTTTGAGTGTGTCAGCATGCATGTTCTCCCATTCTTTTTGTTTGTTTGTTGTTGTTGTACACGTTTTTATTTCTTTTTGGTACACGACATCAACATCAGACAACAACATAAAATAACATCAACCATACAAAACTATGCATCTTCAAAAAAAAAAAAAAAAAAACAAGTAAAAATTCAAAAAAAACAAAACAAGAACAACGGGAAAACACACTAAAGTATACAATCACACAGCCCATATTCAATACATTTCTAAATTATGTAAACAAGCTTTTCGTCTCCTTTTTACAATTAGTCAAGTTTTAACTAAATGTTTTAACGTAGAGGGGGAATCGAGACGAGGGTCGTGGTGTATGTGTGTGTGTGTGTCTGTCTGTCTGTCTGTCTGTCTGTGCGTGTGTGTGTGTAGAGCGATTCAGACCAAACTACTGGACCGATCTTTATGACATTTTACATGAGAGTTCCTGGGAATGATATCCCCGGACTTTTTTTCTTTTTTTCGATAAATACCTTTGATGACGTCATATCCGGCTTTTTGTAAAAGTTGAGGCGGCACTGTCACACCCCCATTTTTCAATCAAGTTGATTGAAATTTTGGCCAAGCAATCTTCGACGAAGGCCGGACTTCGGTATTGCATTTCAGCATGGTGGCTTAAACATTAATTAGTGACTTTGGTCATTAAAAATCTGAAAATTGTAAAAAAAAAATTTTTTTTTTTAAAACGATCCAAATTTACGTTCATCTTATTCTTCATCATTTTCTGATTCCAAAAACATATAAATATGTTATAATTGGATTAAAAACAAGCTCTGAAAATTAAAAATATAAAAATTATGATCAAAATTAAATTTTCGAAATCAATTTAAAAACACTTTCATCTTATTCCTTGTCGGTTCCTGATGCCAAAAACATATAGATATGATATGTTTGGATTAAAAACACGCTCAGAAAGTTAAAACGAAGAGAGGTACAGAAAAGCGTGCTATCCTTCTCAGCGCAACTACTACCCCGCTCTTCTTGTCAATTTCACTGCCTTTGCCACGAGCGGTGGACTGACGATGCTACGAGTATAGTTATTACGGTCTTGCTGAAAAATTGCATTGCGTTCAGTTTCATTCTGTGAGTTCGACAGCTTGACTAAATGTTGTATTTTCGCCTTACGCGACTTGTTTATGTTTCTATTTGATTATTTTGTAAAACTACTGTTCTCCCATTCTTGCTATTCATGTTCTCGCGTACCCCTCTGAACCATCTGTCATAATCTGTTTTCTTAAAGTCCTGTGTCATGCTCTTCATGTTTTTCGTAAATGTACAGTTTTCTGTCCTGGTATACATTTTATGAACCTTTTCCTTGCTGACAGCTGTTTCTTGCCTGTGGCTTCACTGTTTACCCAAAATTATACATTTTTTTATGCACATTTTATGTTTATTCTTTATTGTTCCCGTAGCTACATCTTTTCGCATACGCTTGCGTACTGTCCGTGAGCTTTTCTGTTAGTTTTCCTCCTTTTCATTCGCACCCGTGTTGACCAAAGACCCAATTCCAGAGCTTTTCTGGCCGCTCTTACCGTTTCTTCCGAGAGTGGTTTTGCCCCTTGTCCCATAACCTACGTCCTGTGACTCTTCCTCTCTGCTCTTCCGCTTTCCTCAAGTTATAGGCCTCGGTCTTAAAACCCTGTGTACGCCCCATTGCCCCAGTCATGGCGAATGAAGACATAAATTCTCCCGCGGAATCAGGCCAACGTTTTCCCCCCATCTTCTGACAATCTCCCCCTCTTCGACCATCCTATCCCCCATCCCAGCCTTACCCCCGGACCCCTAGCTTGACCCTTGAGCAGTTATGGGCATCAATCACTGGTCATCGACTCCTATAAAAGATCGATTGAGTCCAGGGAAGCTGTCAAGCTAAGATGTCTGTGCTTGTTTGTGTTGTGGCCGTACAATGAGGAGTGTTTAGGTTTGCATTTCCCTGAGTCGTTTTTGGTGAAGGTCTTGGCGAGTATTTACTGTTGACCTGATTCTTCTTGTCACTTTGCTGTTGTTTTTGGTGTTCAAAAAAGGGATGTTCGTGCGTACATCGATTATTGTTTGTCGGTTTTGTGGTTTTTCTTCGCAAAGAGAAAGGGGTTTGAGTTTGAGTTTCCGAGATTCGTTTTTGGTGGAATTCTGGGAATAAAAACAGAAGAAAAGGACTATCAGTTAATCAGTTGCTCCCCTTTCTTGTTCTCTTGTTATTTGTTTGATGATGTGATGTATGTTTATCAGGGTTTGCTAGTGTGTGATAGGGTTCGTGTCCGTCTGTAGATGTTAGTTTCTTTGTTAGTCCTGTGTTGACAACTCTTCGACAAGCGCTTAGAACTGTACCCACGGAATACGCGCTATATAAGCTTCCTATTGATTGATTGATATTGATTGATTTACAGTTTATGTGTATAACAATTACTATTTGTCAGTTGTGTTGGCTGTGGCTTTGAAACAAAGTTGTATTTGAGCTTGTGTTATCGTAATACGTTTTTGACGGAGGTTGTGGAAGAGGACGACACGTGTTATCAGTGCTGCTTTGCTTTGTTTTCATCTTCTTTTTTTAGTTTTGATGTTGCAGTTTAATGTTTATGTGTATATCATTGTTTTCCTGGTCGGTTTAGTGTTTGTGTTTAGTTAAAGAGAGGGGTGTTTGTGCTTGAGAGTTCGTTATTCGTTTTGGAAATGGTCTTGCTCTAGATTCGAATCAATATTGTCTTTATTCCTGAAAAAATTTCCAGGTCGGTTTACGACGTTCGTATCGTTTGTTATTATACATGCACAATGCCATTTTAAAAATAGAATTAGTTATGCATTGCAGCAGTCTTGTTTTGCTTCCTGTGTTGTTCTGCTAGTCAGGTCTCTAAAAATAAACTATTACGAAGAAAAAGAAACCTAAGCTTTCTCTGTCCACAATTGTTTGTTGCAAACGGTTGAGAACAACTTGATGATATATTTGTATCGCAAAGAATATGGACAATCTGTTTTGTCACAATCTCTACTGTACCCTCACCAAAACGAATTGAGTGTTGTTCACACTTTCGTTGGAATAAACACTTCAACAGCAGCTGATACCGGCACGGTTGGCCTAGTGGTAAGGCGTCCGCCCCGTGATCGGGAGGTCGTGGGTTCGAATCCCGGCCGGGTCATACCTAAGACTTTAAAATTGGCAATCTAGTGGCTGCTCCGCCTGGCGTCTGGCATTATGGGGTTAGTGCTAGGACTGGTTGGTCCGGTGTCAGAATAATGTGACTGGGTGAGACATGAAGCCTGTGCTGCGACTTCTGTCTTGTGTGTGGCGCACGTTATATGTCAAAGCAGCACCGCCCTGATATGGCCCTTCGTGGTCGGCTGGGCGTTAAGCAAACAAACAAACAAACAAACAGCAGCTGAGTGAAGGCATACAAAGAGAGCCTGCACAGTTTAACAGTGTGCTCTAATCAGTTGGAACAAATAGCCACTAACATTGAATTAAAAACAAAAACAATTACAACCTAAAGATGGAGATATTAATTTGATTTCCATTCCTTTAAAGCCCCAATATGTCTCAAATGGTTTACAAAACGATTTAAATCGTCTAATGAAAAAAGCAGTTCAAACCATATGGAACCTACTTGCAATAGTATTTAATGGCATTAAATGAAACAATTCGTTTGAATTGCTATTTAGCTCGCGCAAACCACACACCAGATTTCGTGGTTTATCTAATGAAGTCAAGTCAAGTCAATATTTATTTTAAAAAAACCACCTAGGGTTACATGAATAAAATTAAAAAAATTGCAATAAACACGACAAAAAAGATATATGTAATAATGAGACACAACACTTCTAATTAACCGAAAATAAATCAAGCTTAATTCATAACTAAATAATTGTAATCATACATTTTTTTTACAGGAATGTATATGTTTCTGTGTTCGTAGGTTATTGGGTAAAATGTTCAAATAATTTTCAAATATAAATGTATCTTTAAACAATCTGTAATTCAAACAAGTTTCTTTTTCATTTAATTCGGAAAACCACGATTGTATATATTGATCTTTTAGGCATTGCAACGTTTTCAATTTAAACCATTTTTCGGAACATCGTAAATTAAACTGGTCATGCCAAAAATCACTAAGACCAAGAGCATTTAAAGTTGTTTCAACATGTTTTAAATAGGGTGCTTCATATATGTTATTTACATAGAGGCGATGCAAAAAACGGTACAATACATTTGAAAACTTATTACTATTATTACAATCCACCAATTTAAACCAAAAACTAAATATTCTATTTTTAACGAGGACATCTAGTGGAAATTTGCCTAATTCGCCTAATACCATACAAGTTGGGGTCGACTTTCTCAATTTCAAAATAATCTTATAAAAAAGAAGCTGCAATTTTGTTGCTAAATTTACCAAATTTGGGCCCCATACTTCACAGCCATATAACATAATCGGTGCAACTATTCTATCAAACAACTCAATTTGAATATCTATGGACAACGACACTTTTCTACACTTCTTTAACAAGCTAAACATTGCTCGAGAGTCCTTATCATATAACAACTTTTGTGTTTTATTAAACTTATTATTAATATTATAATTAAAAAATAAACCCAAATATTGAAAACCAAACACGACCACAACTAATTCATCTTTGTATTTAAATAATGGCAATTTTCGTATTTTACCTCTTGAAAAAACAACTATTTTCGTTTTTTTGGCGTTCACCCGCAAATTCCACAGATCGCAGTATTCGGACAACACATTAAGCGAGCCATCGTGAACCCGTGTGATCCACTTTCCTTTTTTTTTTCTCACAATTTAGTCGTCAGTTTGTGATATCAATGCGACTGGCTGTATCTGCAATAGCACGTTATTGTGTACCTCTGATTCTAAAACGCAACAAACGGCTGCGAGTCACACGAACTTGTCGTTGGCGACTGTCTTCAAAGAAAGCGAGCGCTATGCAGAAAAATCGTCCGCTTTGAGACACGACCTTTCGTGACCCTGCTTCCGGGCTATCTTTTTTAAAACTTTCAAAACTTCGAACTGTACTGATCTTGTCTTGATGAAAAAAGAAATCTTGTATGATTTAAGAATGTGTGTGTTGCAAGCTGTCAATTTATTATTTAGATTTTAAAAGTTAGTTCCAGCGCCAAAACGAGGCGCCTGATTGTAGATCAGACGGTCCACGAAAATAAATTCTTTGACAATTTCTCAGTCTTGACGAAAAGCAGCCAGGATGTTCCCGTTCGGTGAGCGTTCAAATGGAAGGGTGTTCGTACTGTGTGTAAAAGCCTGACAGTATCTGTGATGGTTTACTGGAGGCTTACTGTGCCTTTAAATTCGACCAGCACAACTCAAAATATACTTTATGAACAAACAAACTTAAGCGTACAACCAACCTACCTATTAGCACAAACAAATTAAAGCTCACCACAAAATGCTGATTATGACCTAGCAAAGGCGATGCCAACCAAGTGCATACAACCTTCATGAAGTTGTGTACGCAAACAAGCAGGTCCTATATATAGCTCTGACATCGGAATCCGCGCTTCTGCGGATGCAGATCCAAAAAAGATTTGATTACCAAGAAAGGTCATAATATGATGAAGTGATGAATCCTAGATATCGTGCAATCGGTCAACAGGCCGCGAGGAAGGAGTTGAAGGTGTGTGTGTGTGTGTGTGTGTGTGTGTGTGTGTGTGTGTGTGTGTGTGTGTGTGTGTGTGTGTGTGTGTGTGTGTGTTTGTGTGTGTGTGTGTGTGTGTGTGTGTGTGTGTGTGTGTGACTCTAGATCTGCAAAAGCAGGTCATTGTATACCTTTGAATCTAAAATACAACACATGACTTACAATGAGCTTCAAAAATACCAGCGATTTGCAGAAACTCCGTCTGCTTTGAATGGTAAGATTCAGCTTATGTGATGTGATTGTAGCCCTGTCTCGGCAGTACGTTTTTATGCGCGCAATTCTCACACGTTAAAACAAACAAACATGCAGATAAGCCAAAGAAGCAAGACATAGACATGTACCAACGAGCTGAGAGAAAAAGAGACACGTATAAATAAACATCTGAAACACACTTATATCAACACACCCTATTTGTAATAATTTTCCTCCGAAAGTACTAGTCCACAAACTGGTATCGTCTCTGTGATTAAGTAGACCAGCTACTGACTGAAATATGGCTTTTTCACCAGTGGTGTATGAAAATATGGTAACAAGATAAACTTGGTTATAGCTTGTTTGCAAGAACCCACTAAAATACTAGAGTGATTCGTGGTGGGGGGTAATTGACTGGCGAGTCTGGTGAATCGTGCGCGAACAAACAGAGATAGTTAATGAATTCCATTGATTGGAAGTGTGAGAACACATGGATTTGTTAGCTCTGAGACCTTTCCATTACGGTGTTTCTGAGTACCTATGGGATCGTGCGGAACACAAGTGATACTGTAGTGGATGTTTTGTGTTTTGTCGGTTTGCCTATTCACTAGTCTGTTGATTTGTGTTTCTGTGGCACTCTGACAATATGGTGCAGATAAGGTACTGGAGTGCATTTCTATGTTGCTGTATTACCTTGTACGTGTCGAGGTGAATTCACGTAATTGATGATTCCGCGTAATGGGCAACATTTTTGCCCATTTCGCGTAATCGGCAAAACGCTGCCCAATACGTGAAATCGGCAGCGTTTAGCCGAAATCGCGTAAAAGCTTCTACAATTTGTCCATTTTGCGAAATCGGCAGCCACTTTTTGGTTTTGAAGTTCTCAAATGCCTGGGATATCATCACACTTTGACAACTACATACTCGAATGGCTAAATATTGCAATAATCGATAAGTTATGGCAAGTTATTGCAGAAAGTGTAGTTTTCGTGCATTTCCGGAGTTATGTTCGACACAGACCAACATGACCATACAAAACATAGTAGGCAGGTAAAGCAATGTTAATGCAATGTTCTGGTGACACAACATTTAACAGACTGGCTGTCGCTTTTGCGAAATGGGCAAATTTTAGAAGCCTTTCCCCATTTTCGGCAAAACGCTGCCGATTTCACGTAATGGGCAGCGTTTTGCCGATTACGCGAAATGGGCAAAAATGTTGCCGATTCCGCGAATTCGGCAATTCCGTGAATTCTGCACGACATATATATGCGTCTCATTTGATTCAATGACAGTCTCTGTTGTTCCTAAGATTTTCTCTCACGTGGTTTTTGTTGATTTAGTTAAAGCTGGGTATTGTCTTTTCATTGTCTGAGTATTAATTGTCTGTCGGGCTACTCGTCTGGCTACTCGTCTGGCTACTCGTCTGGCTGTTCTTTTCGCTTGTTTGGTCGTTTAATTATTTAATTATTGACAAAGCAAAACGTTACATTGACCGTATGTCCCTGTGGTCTGTGAAGGGGATAGACAGAGACACACTTAATGATACAAACAATGAACTAATCTCAAAATCGTCGATGAATCTTGCATGCAAGATGCCAGAAAGACAAAGAGAGATTACCTCGCTGGCATGTTGCATGCGAGATTCATCGACGATTTTGAGAGAAGTGCATTATTTGTAGCATAAGTGGGTCAACGTACTGTAAATGTAACGTTGTGTCAACAATTGAACGTTCCAATAACCTACAATTCTTATTTTAATTGTATTCTGAACTTTGGAACGTTAGCAGTCTATCTGTTTTTAGAGTTCGTTTCATTATTTGACTGATTGTGTAGGTGGGACTCTATCGGTCGATCTGGCTGTATCCCTGTGTATGTCTGTGAAGAAAAAAAGAAACAAGTCGCGTAAGGCGAAATTATAACATTTAGTCAAGCTGTCGAACTAACAGAATGAAACTGAACTCACTGCATTTTTACAGCAAGAGCGTATACTCGTAGCATCGTCAGTCCACCGCTCGATGCAAAGGCAGTGAAATTGACAAGAAGAGCGGGGTAGTGGTAGTTGCGCTGAGAAGGATAGCACGCTTTTCTTTATCTCTATTCTTTTTAACTTTCTGAGCGTGTTTTTAATCCGAATATAACATATTTATAAGTTTTTGGAATCAGAAAATGATGAAAAAGAAGATAAACGTAAATTTGGATCGTTTTAAAAACATTTTTTTTTACAATTTTCAGATTTGTAATGACCAAAGTCATTAATTAATTTTTAAGACACCAAGCTGAAATGCAATACCGAAGTCCGGCCTTCGTCGAAGATTGCTGGGCCAAAATTTCAATCAATTTGATTGAAAAATGAGGGCGTGACAGTGCCGCCTCAACTTTTACAAAAAGCCGGATATGACGTCATCAAAGGTATTTATCGAAAAAAAGAAAAAAAGTCCGGGGATATCATTCCCAGGAACTCTCACGTCAAATTTCATAAAGATCGGTCCAGTAGTTTGGTCTGAATCTCTCTACACACACACACACAGAGACAGACAGACACAGACACACACACACACACACACACACACACACACACACACACACACACACACACACACACATACACCACGACCCTCGTCTCGATTCCCCCCTCTACGTTAAAACATTTAGTCAAAACTTGACTAATTGTAAAAAAGGAAGTGCAGGCTGCAATTTCTTCATGGTTATTCATACCCTTGTTTACTTTTTAGTAAAGGATGCTGAGTTGCAAAAAGAAAGTCCTGGTTGCTTTTATTTCGGCATTTTTTCTATTCAAAGAGATCACGAGTTCAGGTGTTTAATTTCGTTCTTCGCGAAGGCAAACTAAATACATATTTGAAATTCAAAATAAAGAACATCTTTTCATAACTTTCGTCTGGACTGTGAAATAACTTTCAATGTTTGGTTGCACTTTGTGGCACTGATCTTTAGAAATACAATATTTGTTCGGCAAAATGTCCTTTGTTTTTTTGGTGGTTTTTTTGGCTAAGGGACTTTGGTCTACGATGCCGCAAAAGCGTTGTACTGTAATAACTGTCAGTGTACAAGACTAGTGCACTTCATGGCACTCATCTTTGAGACGCTGTTGCTCGTTTGTCACATTACAAATGTCCGTTGGGAATAGTGCTCCGTGTGCACAGTAGCTTGTGTGTGTGTCGATTCTGCGGCCAAGGTCGTCACTCGTTATACATTTGTTACCGCCGCACTGGCTAAAGTATGAATAAGGTCATCACTGTAATACTCATCAGGTTCATTAACAAGATCAATATTAAAAAGTCATTGTCGTCGCCGTCATTGTGATCATGAAAATCATCATCATCATAACATTCATCATCATCATCAGCATCATCATCATCATCATCATCATCATCATCATCTTCATCTTCATCTTCATCATCTTCATATATTCTTGTATTTGTTTTCTTCGTCTTGTGCTACGTGCTTCTTCTTGTTCAGTTTCTTCCCTTTTTTCCCATTTTTCCTGCCAGCATGATGCATTTTAGATGCTGTCATCATCACAGGTATCGTCCATAAAACCTTTTTACATTTTCCTCCTATATCATCTGCATATCTTTCGCCATTAGCTTTTTGGAATAATTTTCACATTGCCAAATAATCTATTCCTCGTTTTTCCGTCGAGTGATTTTTTTTAATGTTTTGCTCCTTTTTTTCCCCCTTTATTATTAATTTTTAGCAATATATATATATATAAACAAGAGGCGAAGCCATCAAGGCTCACGTAAGAAATCGACAAACAGTAACATAAACTCAATCACTCCGTCACACATACACACACACACAGACACACAACACACACACAGACACACAACACACACACACACACACACACACACACACACACACACACACACACACAGAAAGAGCATAGGTGAAACTGTGCAAGAAAGCGAGACACTAGATCTAGATCTGTCTGTCTGCATGTAGCCTACTTACAGGGACACGACTGCCAACTAGTCTCGGCCCGCTCAAAATAATAATGACCGAGACTTTCAGTACTTCCTTCGCGTGACGTCTAACCCTCTTACGTCATAATGTGACGTCAATGTAATGTGACGTCTTCAAATGTTAGAGTTTCTACCACAGACATACACACGCACGCACGCACGCACATACGCACGCACGCACAGACAGACAAAGTTATGATCGCATAGGCTACACTTACGTGAGCCAAAAAAGCTATGTCCTAGAATGGATCTGTCGTCGCATGCGAGGCATTGAACACAACGTGACACGCTAAGAAAAGCATGACACAGACAAATGTTGGCTCTATCAAATATTCATCTCGCGGGGGATTCCTCGGGTTTCAGCCAAGATGGCAAAATAAACAGTCCTCGTGGGACAGATAAACTGGAATTAAAAGCTGGAGGCGTGAAGTGTTAGTCCTCAAAACACTTGAAAAATCCATCAGCGATAAATTCATCGATACCACGGTGCGAGTTCTATGGCCCTTCTGCTAGCTGCGAGAGTATTGTGGCCCGCAAAAACGCGGCACCTGTTTTTAATGGTAATGAAAAGAGGTGTAGTATTTGCTAGCAGAGTAGGGTACTGGATAGGGAGGCATCATGATAATAGTATCTGTTTGCTGTCTGTGTAACCTCGAGGACAAGCGATCTGTCTGCGGAGTTTGGGGCAAAGTTGTAAAGTTGCTTGAGCACGGATTCAGATATATCACATTTGCGTTTATAACACGATATTGCAATGGAAATAAAAGGGTTTTTTCAAACTAACATTCGTACTTGGCTTACCACTGCTGAGAAACATGTACACTTGATGAATCTGCTGTATTACTGTCTGTACTATAAAGAACGCAATGCAAAAATAGAGTTTCTTGCATTGTTAAAGGTGATGTCCTTGAAACATAGAGTTTCTTTTTTTCTGCTGTCTATTTGATATTGTTCTATTTATGTTTTCTTACTTTTTCATTAGCTTGGTCGCATTTTAAACAACTTTTTCAGTAAACATTCTTTCTTTTTTTTAACATTCTTTTCAAGTACCATTGTGCAAATATAAATGCCCAAGTAAGAGGAATGTGTCTGAATGAAAATAAGAAAATGTATCTAATCAAAAATAAGATATTATGTATCACACACTGCCGCGGTGTGTGCAGACTTTGTTTGCTATCAACGTACTTTGTTTTCCGTTTCGTCGTATAAATAGTGCTTTCTGGAAGAGATCAATATGTTCAAGGTTCCTTTACCTCAACCACACACTAACATGGAAGATAAGAACAAAAAAACTCAGGAAAGACTGCTTAACAGAGAAACTCTTTGACATGCAAGTAAAGAGGTTAAAAAAAACCACACACACAAAAACAAGGATGAATGGACCAAAGCGTTCTCGTTTCCAACTACAACAGACGTGTTTGTGACCAAACGGTTTGCCGTTAAACTCAGTCTCAGCTGGGGTATTACTTTAATTTGGGCATGCGCGTGTTTATTACTTCCGTGTCCGAGCCTGTCAGTCTCCGGTTTGACCCTCGTCACTTTGCATAATGGCGGAGTCAGTCACGAGCAATTGGAAATGCGTGCTTCAGACAGGCTTTTGTAGCCATCGCGGTCGTGTTTTCGGGTCGCGATGGCGGTCGCTGGTGAGGACCAAAGTCGTCGCTGTAGTAGCCCAAAGGGTAATGAAATTTGTCTGGAGAGGAGAAAAGGATCTTTTTTCCCTGAGACACTTGTGGAAGAAAAAGTTTGTCGATAGTTGCCCCTGTTTTTTTCCACCCTTCGTTTTCTTTCCCCTTCGTTTTGCAGGTCGAGATTGTCTTGTGGAAACTGGAGGCCAGATTGCGAGGAATGGTGAAAATCACGTGCGTGGCCTTGTTGAAAAGTAGTATCGAGGCTATAACAGGGCTTGTTTTCACCACAAGTAAAGGGTTCGTAAAGGAGTTGTGATCCTTGAAAAAGCGCCGACGGTGGTTGCTGATATAGTGAATGTTGTTTGGATGGAGGGTTGGGAACTGCAAGGCTGAAACAGGAGTGAGTGGGATTCAAGAGTAGTTTGAGGATTGCATATCTCGGAACTCTGACTTTACTTTTCTTATTTCTTTTATTTATATTTTTAAGAAAGAGATATGATTCCATGACAAATGATAGTATTCGGCCGATTTATCTTTGATTGGCAATTTGCAGAAACTGTAAATATTGTTATTACCCTTTTTTCCAGATTAATTTGTGTGTGAATGAGGAGGTAAGAAAAGATCGTTCTTGCGTGTGCTTGCGTCCACGCCTAAGTGCGTCTGTGAATGCTTGCAGGCGCTCGTGAATGTACACATTTTCCACGGAGCTTATCCTCTCCCAAAAAGGTCCAAGAAAACACTGTCTCGCTACATTTGTGCCAGCGTGTCAGTCGCGTCAGCGCCAAAGGGAGATAATCCTGGACCAATCAGCAACTCAGCGACGTGGAAATAATTCCCCCCTCACGGGCCACTAGAAGGGCCGTCAATACATTCTGCGCATCCACCAACTCTTGGTCTGGCTGTAGCCTGAGCTACCACGCTCTTGGCATCCATCCTGCAATACATCCAACGGACACAAGACAGTGCCAGACACACCTCGACACGAGACGCATTGCAATTATGGCTGGAAAACAGGAGCAGACAGAAAGAGAAAAAGAGGGGGATTACATTCATTTGATGATTGACCACCTCCACCCAACTCCTCCTTCCTCTCCGTCCTCCCTCCCCTAAAGCATTCACGGTAAACCCACTCAGTCCTTCCCTATCCCTCCATAGACCCTATCGGTGTTCCAAGCTCTCGTAAGCTCTCGCAAAATTCAAAGCACAGCAAAGCATGTGGTTCGGCTATCTCGCGCGAGCTGCGAAAGCAATGTTCAAAGTTTTTGCGACTTTTGAACCATAACAAAGAGTATGTCTCGCGAGAGCTGCTCAGATACTGAAAAGGTCTATTCCCCAACACCCAAAACCTCTATTCGCTCACCTCCCCCTCCACACATACAATATCCCTTCTCAGTCCCACATCACCCGACCACACCCTTAACTCCCTCCCTTCCCCTCCTTCCACTCTTGCCCCATGGCTGACCGTTTCTCAAGAGCCCAGCAAAATGTGATTTGCTTCGTCACCTCCTGTCTGAAAATAACGTCATTGGTGTGACGCTCTGAGCACGCCTGTCGATGACAAGCAAGGACAAGTCTGGACAAATCCTGCCGTCGCAGGAGCGTAGGAAATGGGAGTGGAGGGGGTCGGGGGTTTGGTGGCACTGAGAGTTCGATGATTATTTGTATGTGTGCGTGTAGTGGAGAGGGGGGGGGGGCGAGGGGGGGGGGGGCGAGGGGGGGGCCGAGGAGGGGGGGGGGTGTTGGGGGTAGCGGGAGAGAAGTAGAGGTTACATGCCGAGTCTCAGTGATTATCAAAAATAATGGTCGAAGTTAGTGGATCATGAAAAATGCGAGCTTCAGCGAGCTTTTTCATGACCGCGAACTGAGACCATTATTTTTGATAATCACTGAGACGAGGTATGTAACCTCTTTATTCCTCCTTTCTTCAGTTATTCAAAGAAAAGAGGAGTTTTTGTGCGAAAGTTTGATCGAATCATATTCACCCAAACAGTCTACCTGCGCAGGCGATCGATTAATGCGCGGTTGCATAGTTCCGTGCAAATCATTCAATTCCGTTAACACTTTTTGTCAGTTTCCATGTTATGAACTAAAATCAAGTACACATTATGTTGTCATTCTGCTGTGGCGGTAAAGGCAGATAGTGTGTGTTCTGTTCATGGTTTGGTATCGCTCAGGAAATGTTCTTTCCTCGAATGTGACTAGCAGACGAAGTTTTACACCCGTGTTCCAACGTTAACAACTGTATGAAGGTCAGTTTTCTGGGGCAAAATAGTGTATGAAACCGCTGCATATTCTTTAAGTTGATTAAATATTTGCAATTGATTGCGTGTGATCTGTTTATAAAATGAAATATTGTTGAAAACTGACCGTCGGATTGCAGTCTTGTCGATGCAGCCGAAATCTGGAAGGGGAACTACTCGTGTCGCTAGACAAAATATGAGAGTTTGACTTGTCCTTGGAATCTTGCTAGCGATAAACGATTGTGCACGGCAGATCTGAATTCAGAAAACAACCAAACTCATGGATTTTATATTGAGATTCATGTGTTCAAGCCTGTAGTTGCTGGTTTAAATGCGGTATGGTTGTATTGTTTGCTCCAGAAATGTAGATTTTGTACATAAGAGTGTTCTGAACTTTTGAGTCGCAAAAAGTAGATCCACAATGTGTACAGTCTCTACCCATGAGCTATCGAGGATTCAGGCCCGTTGTTGGGTAAGTGATTTTGGTTGTTGGGTAAGTTACCGAAAAATAACTAGCCCTACAAGTTTACAGAGAGAAAGAAGCAGAGGGGGGAATAATGTATGAGTAAGTGCCCATGAACAAATACGTGACTTTGAATATGACGTGATTTAATTAATTGCAAACACATTCGGACGAGTTTGGGGTAGGTGAGGTCTTAAGAGTAAGTATGGGGTTGGGGGAGGGTGGGATGAATGAGGAAGTGCCAATACGGAATGTGATTTTGAGGAGTTGGGGTGGGTGT
This sequence comes from Littorina saxatilis, assembly GCF_037325665.1. Lineage (NCBI taxonomy): Eukaryota > Metazoa > Mollusca > Gastropoda > Littorinimorpha > Littorinidae > Littorina > Littorina saxatilis. The sequence goes on from NC_090245.1 coordinate 68,828,630, forward strand.
GACATGTGTTGAAATGTAGTGGGGAAAAAGGTGGGGCAGGGGGGGGGGGGGGGGGTGGTGGTATGAATGAGAACGTACGTGTCAATGGTAACACCTCCAGCCAATCTGCTTGTGACAAGCAGGCGGAAAAGCCTTGGGTTTAGCTATTTGCATGCTCAGATGACTTTCGCGAAATGCCGCAAGACTGTGTGCCTTCAAGCCTCCCGCCGCCTAGTGTAAACAAACACTGAGACCACCACGGACCTGCCTGAGGTTTATTCTTCTTCTTCTTCGTTCATGGATTGAAACTCCCACGTTCACTCATGACTGGGTTTTTACGTGTATGACAGTTTTTACCCCGCCATTCAGGCAGCCATACGCCGCTTTCGGAGGAAGCATGCTGGGTATGTTCGTGTTTCTATAACCCACCGAACTTTGACATGGATTACATGATCTTTTTCGTTCGCACTTGGTCTTGTGCTTGTGTGTACACACGAAGGGGGATAAGGCACTAGCTGGTCTGCACATAACGTACGTATCAATGGTAACACCTGGGAGATCGGAAAAATCTCCACCCTTAACCCACCAGGCGGCCGCGGCCGGGATTTGAACTCACGACCTTCCGATTAGGAGGCCGATGTCTTATCCACTAGGCCACTGCGCCCGTCTGCCCGAGGTTTAACATGGGATAGTGGGATCCTACCACTTGGACATCTTCCCCCCAAAAATATACAGGGAAGGGAGCCATCTAAGCTAAGCTTTTCACGGTGGCCATATTGAAAACAAAGAATGCAATTGACTTTCTTTCTTTGAAAATGTTGACACCAAAACCTGTCCAATTTGACCTGTGCAATTGTTGACACCTATACCTCTTTTTGCATATTCTTCTATTAAAGTACGCACGCAGGACTAACACAGTTACTACTGCATTGGCAACCGAAACTCTATTTGGGCCATACCATCATTCTTCAGATTGTCACGTGATCTCTATGACAGGTTTCTTCACTAATTCTCAAGTAAGTGACATTTTAATTTTTAAACGTAAAACGTTTAGTGTAATATAACACGTGCCTGCATACATTTGTTTCAGAAAAAAATAGTGCATTTTTTCTCAAGTTCAAACTGAAAAATAAAGTTAAATAAAAAGCATGTCCACATCCTAAGCAAATTCAAGTCGCTGCGAGAACACGAAGAAGTTTGACAAAGGGTATATTTTTTATCAATGACGCAAGGAGAAAAAAGGGCAAGCGAGGTAGTTTGAAGGGCTGTTCGGAAAAAAAGGCTCCAGGGTGTTTGGAAGAACGAGGAACCTGGCGAAATCACGCCCCCCGAAACTGTTGGGTGTCAGACACATCAATGTGTAAAGAGCCCACTTTTTTCTGTGAGAGGAGTTCGTGTGTGTGTCAATGGCCTGTTAACCTTCAAATTATTTTCTCTGTGTTCGTTTCTTTCTTGCGCTTTTTAAAGTCCTTGATGCTCCCTGTCTTGCGCGCGTTGTTTGTTTCTCTGCCAGTGTGTCTGCTGCTGTCTGAAGAAGAAACAGACGTGGTGTCCTCCTCGATGTCTATATGCGTATATATTGTCTATTTTCTTGAACTCACTGCTTACTTTGACTAGCCTTTACTAGTCTCTCTCACTTTCTCTCTATCACACACAGTTTCTGTTTTTGAAACGGACAGAGAGGCAGACAAACAGAGAGGCAGACAGACAGACAGACAGACAGACAGACGGACAGACAGACAGGCAGACAGACTGACCGAATGACATAAACACACATGCGCCATAAGCTTACATCCTTTCCTTTGGTTGCAAGTCTGCATTCTGTATGCATTAGCATGCTGCTGTTAATCTGAAAGGTCGTCGAGAAAACCCCTTGGAGCGTCCGACGTACATCGCAGACAAAAAAATAATCAGAAAAGTTAGCAATTGATACGTACGACTTTCTTCAGGCATTCCAAAACAGGTTTTCGCCATTTACAAATCATGTTCGTAAGATGGATAAGAACAGGATAAATCATCCTTTTTAAAAAGATCATTCACAGTTTTTGTGTTTGTTCCAAAGTTACGTTGGTAAAAAGAAGGGAACGCCCCGAATAAACTCTCCCACGATGTTTTTGTCTAGCACCAAGCTCCTATGTTTGTTCAACATATTTTTTTGTTTACTGTCATCGTTTAACTGTTCTATCTTCGTGACAGATAGGATAACGCACCAGCTCACCCGTACCTTAGGGGAAGATAAAATTAGATGGAACCACCCATTTTTCAGTAAACTTACCTATATATGCTCGTTTTTCAGAATGTACGTTCCTGATTTGAAGAGGTTGGGTTGCATTTAAAGATACTGTCTTTCCCGCGCACACGGTCGTGTTTAGTGTCCAACATTTTCATGTCCAGTCTTTTTCATAAGATGAGAGCATTCATGCATTTAGACTGATACTAAAAATGCAACAGCCTGACTGCTATCTGTGCAGAGAGATATCTTTTGGGTGATTTAAGTGAGCCGATTGACATTAGTCTGCCTCCAACAAAATTAATTCGTCAACAAACTCCCACTCTGCAAAGAAAGAACCTAGGAAGTAGAATTTTGGTGTGAATTCAATTTGAAGGATGTTCTTATCCCTTGTAAAAACCAAGACAAATTTGTGGTGGCTGACACGTTGATCCACACGAGAATGACGGCTGCCTTTAAGCGATGGTTCGTCCTTGTACTAGCTTTGTTTAATCACCGATTGCTGAAGCTGCAACAAACACATTGTTTCAGTGTCTGAGAGGGTTTTCGAGTCAGACGCCAGCCGTTGTAAACTTTCTACTCCGTCACGGTTTTTTTCTCCTATTTTTATTTGTTTTTGCTTAATTTGCCCTAATCTGTCAATCACAGCTTTTTGACAGTTTCCTAGTTATCTGTTTCAGACATGATCAAACAGGGAAAATTGTCAAAACACACACACGCCCAACAACGTCCAGTTGGAAAGAATCGTCGATTGTCCATGGGACTCGCTGATGTAGTTGCTTGTGGCAACCAATGATGATGGAATGGAGTGGGGTTGATGAGAGCAACACTGGACAATGCGGTACGAAGGCCCCTGCTGCAGATACATATGCTGATGCTTTCCTAAGTTCCCTGGAACTGGTAACATGGTCCCAGAAGCTGGCTTGACAGTTCTAAAAGGCTTCTTTGTAAGGGCACGTCAGTCCTGCGAGAGAGAAAAACAAACAGCAAAAGGAACACACAAGACATTCAAAGACAAGAAAAGAACTTACGAAAAGAACTTACGAAAAGAAGAAGAAGAAGAAGAAGAAAAACAAGAAGAAGAAGAACAAGAAGAAGAAGAAGAAGAAGAAGAAGAAGAAAAACAAGAAGAAGAAGAAGAAGAAGAAGAAGAACAACAACAACAACAACAACAACAACAACAACAACAACAGCAGCAGCAGCAACAGCAACAGCAACAGCAACAACGATAAACATACAAACAAACACACACACACACACACAAACAAAGAAACAGAAAATAAAACAAAAAACAAAAAAGTTAATGATCTATTGTGAAACATCAATCACATTATTTCCTTAATACATTCGTCCTTATCGTGTCAACGATCGTGCTTGCTGGTAACACATCGGTCCAGCTTTTTTATTTTTTATTTTTCACATTGGACTGGAGCATCTCTTCACTAAGGCATAATTATACCAACACTCAACAATGTGGACGCTTCCTACGCACAGTGGGATTGTTGTGCTGAATTTATTTCGCAGTTTGAGACAAGAGTCATTTAAACAAAACAAAATTGATTCAACAAAAAAGTTTCCACTCTGCACAGAAAGCGGCCACACTGAAGATGTTTGATATGTGCCCAATTGGAGGGCTGCTCTTACTCAAGGCAAAAGCCTGGGTGGTTCTATCGTGACCTGCAAGACAGTCTACACAAGAACCAATGTAACTTTAAAAGCAAATTACGTTGCATGCACTAACTCAACCATTCACGCGCTTATAGCCTGTCTACCACAGCTCAAGTTACACCCTTTAAGGATCGTCCGCGAAAACTAGAAACGGCATGCAGTGCACGCATCCTGTACAACAGGCCTTTACCCTGTGCGACATATCAGTGGGGATATTCTTTAATCAAAGCCGTTAGAAAGAACAAATTTGGTCGCACATTTTCCACTCCATCTCATGGCTGGAGGGATACTTTTCTACACAGCTAAAGGCCTCGTCGCTTTTTCGTTTTCCTTGTGTGGGGTTGCAGTCTTTATCTATTCTTCTGGTCTGTCTAATCGATACTGGCCCTCCTTCTCAGTTTCCATTTCTTGCATTGCCTTGCTCGGGATTCTTTTGTTACAATGTTAAAACTGGGTTGATTGTGGAAATGGATAAGTTGAGTCCCTCCGTCTACACTACCCCCATTCACCAGCCATTCTAGTTGTTACCCTTCCGCTTTTATTTTTGTAGCCTTGCAAAGAAACAAAAATTGGCTGGCCAACGGGGAAATTTAGCAAGAGAAGTTAAATTGCATCGACAAACGAAGAACAAGAATAACAAGTGAAAAAGTAATTGTAAAAATGGTCAGGCCAAGAAGGTCATTGACACGGGATGGATGAAGACGTTGAGAATTCTGATGATAAAAGCAGCAATGACAAAGTAAATGACAATGATGATTATTACGTCGAAAACGGCGACGGAATTGGTACGGCAAAGGATGATTCCACTGAGAAGAGTTGTCCAAAGAAAAATAATTGCAACCGTAAGTTTGCGCGGCACTTGACTACGTTGCACTAACGATTGCTTGTGAAGCCGTAACAACCCTACAGAAAAATAACAAGACATATAAAAAAAAACATTGCTGTCAGCAATTCATCAACAATTTATTTTCCTTCTTGGAGCTTTCTTTTTCTTCTCAAAGACGACTGTGATAAGCCTTTGCAAGTAGATCATACTAGTAAAAAGATGTATTTCCTTTTTTTCTTCACTGTCTCTCTTTTGTGTGTCTCTTACTCTTACTCATATCTTTTACTTTTATTATTTTTTTAATAACCGTATTTGTTATTCTCGGGAATCGAGTAGTATTGAGATAGTCTCATCACTCCTGAAATCTGTGCTCTACTTACACGTTTTTCTCTCTCGAGTTTAGTGGTCATGCACTTTTAGAAAAACTTTGTAAAGACAAACAATTGAAAAAGGAAAAGAAAAGAAAAGACAAAAAATGAATCCAAAATGCATTTCAATGATAGCTAGGGGATCTGAGAGAAAAAGTCGATGGGAATTACACTGCGAACAGTTGCGTATACTGCTTATCTGTGTCAATGTCTGTTTTCCTCTGGGACGGGGAACGATGATTTCGTCAATTTTTTTTAACAGCGTCTGCTCATCTAGTGATTTATGGGTGATTTGTTTGTGGGCCAGAAAGGTCATCACCACAAATCTGTCAAGGACGACGGCAAGGCCAATATTTTACTGTGTAGATATGGAATAATAATTATTGAGGGAAAATCTAATACAGTTCTGTTTCCATCTTGATATGTGATGTCTATGTGCAAGTCAATGTTGGCAAGAGCATTTCTGTGTTGTTTTGGTTTATATTTTTCGTTTCTTAGTTTTTGTGTTTTCTTTTGTGTTTGTTCATGTTCTGAGCAATGATACTACACATCCCTGGAACATCCATGTGAACAGAGTTCTGTATTTTCATGAGAATGTTTTTTCAGTTAATGTCATGTCATAAAGAGTTAATCCCCACATAGCAACTGTTGATATGATTACTAAAACACTTTCATGGGCAGGTATTGTTGACTACAACGACGATAATGATGACGACGACCAAGGAGACGGCGAGGATGATTCTTGCATTTACTTGAAATCAGACGAACAAGGGCGCATTAGTGAATATGTACAATGCACGGGTTGCACTCTGTTTCAAGATTGGAGACATTAAGTTCAATTAATTGCACATGGCATGCACTGGATTTACTAGCGGTTGACGGTTTTACGTCGGCGTTGACATCGATTGTAAAATGTATGGTCATCACTACTTTTGGTGACATAGATTAAAAGATAAGATTTTTAAATGCGTATCCATTAACACACATATGTATACTGATGCGTAGTTGATTGTAATACTTAATTACACAAACATCTGACCTTGAACGAACAGGAATATATGTGGTGCAATGATGTCGGTTTCGCTCGCCACATGTACATGTTTTGATTGTCGGTATCCTATTAGTTTCCGCAAGGTTAAATTAATTAACCATTGTATGTACAGTACCGTGCATAGATGTGTGTGTGTGTGTGGGGGGGGGTGGTGCGCGCGCGCGTGTGTGTGTGTGTGTGTGTGTGTGTGTGTGTGTGTGTGTGTTTGTAAGTGTGTGTTTGTAAGTGTGTGTGTGTGTGAGTGTGTGTGTGTGTGTGTGTGTGTGTGTGTGTGTGTGTGCTAGTGTGTGTGTGTGTAATTTGTCTGATATTGTCTAAATGAGTGGGTCAGTGTAAGACCGACTTCTGACTTAATTTCTCTGCTGTCCATTTAAATAGGAATAATGTTTACCGAGCAATTGCGTTGGCATTTCTTTTATGAATGTGTTTTGTACGGAACATTTAGCCATTTATACGTCCACGTGCTTTTCTTTCTTAAATGCAAAACGTGTTGGTGAATGACCATAGACCTTGCCAGATTTTTACATCCAATAATTTTCAACAATTTATCAACACAAAATCCAGCTCCGCACACGAAGCAGTCAAGATGTTGATTCTCGGTATGTCTCCATGTGTAGAAATGGCCTTACCTCATGTCAAAGCCAGGGCAGATCTGAGATAGTGAGCCAGACGATTGGCAAGGAAGGGACTGCGTCTTTAACCACACCAGTTAACATGTTAGGGATAAGAGATATCAGCACAGCAAGATCAGTGAAACATACGACCAGCAGACTGACACCGACATTCACAAGATAAGGAAGAACATCATCCCAAAAGAATAAATACTTAATCCATCCCCAGATGAAAGAGTGACAAGATTTATTTTTAAAGAGGACGCCTTGCTGATCGGATTATTACTTTCAGACTAGTTTGATTAAGGTACAAGTGCGTCGTTCAACGTCTAACATTGCTTAAGGAAACAGAAACATTGAAAGTGACTTTCAACCGATGTGCTCGATTGTCCTGAGGTCTTTTGTGACTTGATCTTGACAATAACACGATATGAACAATAGCGTTGTCTTGAGACAATAAACCTGGTTTTGTGGACGATTAACTTGCTACGTTTTTCCATCAGGATTTAATTGGAAAAGTGTCAGGAATATGCTTATTGATGTGCGCAGAACTATTCTATGTGCAAAACCCGTGTTTTGTTAAAGGTGTTCTTACAGTGACAAGAAGTATTTAATCATAATCCGTTAGTATGAAAGAGCATTTCCAGACGCAAATTCTACTTTTTAGAACCTGCTCTGAACGTGACTATCAGTCACGTTTGGTTCCTTTGTAGCCTTTTCACAAGGTACGTTTGGACATATCTGCCTGATATTTTAAAATATGTCGTATTGTATAGTATGTATTAATGAACATCATCATCATCATCATCATCATCATCATCATCATCATCATCATCATCATCATCATCATCATCATCATCATCATCATCATCATCATCATCATCATCATCATCATCGTCGTCGTCGTCGTCATCGTCATCGTCATCGTCATCATCATCATCATCATCAGCAGCAGCAGCAGCATCAGCAGCATCATGATCATCATGATCATCATGATCATCATGATCATGATCATGATCATCATCATCATCATTAGCAGCAGCAACAGTACCACGACCACCATCAGCACTCACACCACTACGATCACCACCAACAACACTCACCGGTTAAACGTCCACATTGATCAACAGCCAGAAAAACACACCGGTCACACAGTACAACCGCTGGACAAAAGCGAGAGGGTTGCTGGTACTATTAACTTACCAGCATCTGGATTATTCCAAAGCTAGGTTAGATAGGTGCGGAAGAGAAAGGAAACGCCTTCCAGACGACTGTCTTTGGTCCGATAATCAATTCCTGCATCATTAGTCACAAAACTGCAAAGCGGCGTTTATCTGGCCATCTGTCCAATGCTCCGGGGAACATTTGGCACAGAAAAGGGCCCGGTTGTAAATATTATAGTCTATATTCTTTGCAACAAAGTGTTTTTGTACTTCATTTCCGCAGTTCACTTATTTCAATCAATGGGTGAGTGTGCGCGCTCGCGTGCATCCTGGCAAATGAGCATACCACAAGCTCCTATAGCCTTGAGGAATATTTCCCCCCTTATATTACCGATGTATTGCTTTATATTGGTTTTCTCTGAGAGACAACTGTTAAAAACCTTCAGCTGACTTTCAGGCCTGGTTGCAAAAGAGCCTAAAGTCTGCGTCCTTTCTTCCAAAGTAATAGGATTATATTCACGCCTTCTTCAATCTACATGTCTAGGCTGAATGTCTCATTTAGTATTCGCGAATTGCTCAGAAAACTTCGTACCCTCGGCCTCGAGCACTAAGCATCCTCTTCCAATGCCTCTTTTATTTTCTGTTCTGCTACAATGGAAAGCATGCACCGCTGATGATGATTTGTTTGCCTTCCAACAGACAACAGCTGAGCCAACACAATCTTCGCTACTATTTGGCGTGACGCGATGTCATACCGTCTAACGCATTCTAGACAGTACTATTTGACAAAGACAGACCGTCTGGGAATTGCGCTATTTAGAAATCGTCGCCAAAACCATTTGCGAATGACAGACCTTCTGAGAATAATACCCTTGGACTTCAGTTGGCCGACGCGTTGGAAGTGACAACATGGTGCGTTCATATCAAAAGCGTAAATGTATGCATGCGTATGACTTTACATATGGGAGAAAGTTGCAGCAAATCGCGAAACAGCTGCCATTAGCTGACTCTAAATGACTTGATTGGGCCTGGGTCTACGCACTTTTCCCTGGAGATCAGCAGTCTAGGCACTGGAGAAAAGCCAGACAGTTCACGTCTGAAAATAAAATATGATTTAAGAGTAGACATATTAAACTTTCCTCAAATGGATCGTAAAATCGAGGTCCGCAAGAGCGCATATATGCACAGTTACTGAATTTCCCAATGATAAACGTTGACTATAACGGAAAGAATAAAACATTAAAAAATCGGACTGTACGAATTTAGTGATAAACGTTTGAAACTGCATGGACTTGCTAGCCTCTCTTGACTGCATGCTCAAAACTTCGTGAATTCTTCGGGTGAAAGCATACTTCCTTATTTGAGTCGCTACTGAAATTGTGCGTGCTCCTCGGAGACAGGTTGTTTGCATCCCAGGTCATTCTCCTTTCAGAAAGTCACATTTTTCTAAAGATAAAAACAAGGACAGAGTATGTCTGATATATTTGAGTAACTGTTTGTGTCAATGAGGCGCATTCTTTAAAAAAAAATTCTTTTTTTCTTTGAGGGTATCTTTGAATGGAAAATATCTTCGGTCTTGCAGGAAATGGCGTGCAGTCGGAAAGGCAGAAATAGAAGAAAGAAAGAAAAACATTTTAAATATATTTAAAAAACAAACAAACAAAAAACCACGCGATAAATCAGTTATGAAAAGGAGTTTGAGAGCGAGAGAGAAAGAGATAATTGAATTGAACTTTATTTTACAATGATACAGATTTAAGGCTAAGCCTTTTCTTACAATCTGAGAGAGAGAGAGAGAGAGAGAGAGAGAGAGAGAGAGAGAGAGAGAGAGAGAGAGAGAGAGAGAGAGAGAGAGAGAGAGAGAGAGAGAGAGAGAGAGAGAGAGAGAGAGAGAGAGAGAAAGAGAGAGAGAGAGAGAGAGAGAGAGAGAAAAAGAGAGAGAGACATACAGGCAGACAGACAGAGAGACAGACAGGCAGACAGGCAGACAGGCAGGCAGACCGAGATTGTACAATTCGCCTTCATCATTCACTCTTTGTAATCCATCGTTTTCAATTAAATTCTTCCTCGCCCATAGTATTCACAAATCACTGCCACCTACATTTTATCTTTACCAAACACAAAGCTCCTAGCTAACAAATGATAGAAATGGACAAAAATCTATCCCACCCACATACCCTGCACATCCTGTTGAACTTAAAAGATCCTTCTGCTTTTAAAATCCTGTATCACACAGAGGAAATCCTCCACAGAGCCATAGACACCTTCTTCTTTGTAGGGGGTTCATCTCGAGACGAAATAGTTCGCATGTTGCATGCACATTATACTCTCCCTGGCACACACACGCGCACTAATACATACGCGTGCGCGCGCACACCCACACACACACACACACACACACACACACACACACACACACACACACACGCCCGTGCATGCATCCACGCACACACACAACTGCGCGCACGCACGCACATACACACAAAACCAAAAAAACAAACTATTGTACAGAAACTGCACGTGCGACACACATAGCAAAGTTTTGAATGGAAACAAAAAACTTTAGTTCACAGAAAATGGGAGCTCCCCAGGAAAGAAAGAAAGAAAGAAAGAAAGGGAAGAACGAAAGATAGGAAAAAAGACAATGAAAAAGGGATGAACGGTCACGCACGCAATTCACTGATGTGAAAGAAGTTAATAAGATGAAAAGAGAGAGAGGAGGGGAGAGAGAGGGGGCGGGGAGAGAGAGAGGGGGGGGGGGGGGGAGGAGAGAGAGAGGGGGAGAGAGAGAGATTGATTGATTGATTGAACTTTATTTATCGAGGGTACCGGTAACAGAATAAGCAATGTATACATGCTTTTTTTCATCCGGCCCTCGCCCATTGAGGGTAACTCCATTAATAACAAGAAGAAATAGAAGTTAAAACACAATTTACATAATTAACATGTCAAACAATTAAAAAGACATTTCTAAATGCATTATGAATATCAACCAATGATGAAAATAATATTATCATAGAATTAGTTACTTGTTTCCAAGAGAAACAGCATGTAGAGTTCCTTGAATGAAGTGTCTTTCTTTCTTTATTCTTTATTTATTTGGTGTTTAACGTCGTTTTCAACCGTTCAAGGTTATATCGCGACGGAATGAAGTGTCACTGACTTGCATTTTAATTATCATCAGGAATGGAGTTCCCCAATAGGGCGCCAGAATAAGACAGACTTGATTTGTACAGGTCAATTCTAGGGTTTGGGGTAATTAATTTGTCTAGTTTTCTTGAATTATTCAGTTTGAAATTTGAGGCAATGAGTGTAGGTGCATTCCCTGACATAATTCTATGCATCATTGCACCTTTGTTATAGGTAAATCTTAATCTTAAGAGGGAGGGAGAGAGAGAGAGAGAGAGAGAGACACACACACACACACACACACACACACACACACACACACACACACACACACACACACACACACACACACACACACACACACACACAGACAGAGACAGAGTGAATCAAACAGATAAACAGGCAGACTGACAGATCAACAGACATATATCATACAAATCTTAAACGAGCGCATATTACTCAGAGAAAGTCCTCCACAGACCCAAAGCTAAGAGGATACCTTTCTTCTTTGTGTGAGTTTTAGCATGTCTGCGGGATGCACGGGGTTCGCATGTTCCGAGTAGGCCTATTGTTTTTTTCTCTTTCTGGTAAAAAAATAAAATAAAATAAAATTACGCGTGCAATGCAATGCTTTGAATGAAACACACAATTTCACTTCACCAAAAGTGGGAGTGAAAAAGGAGTAAAGGAAAAAGTAGGAATACAAGTAAATACATGTCGCGTAAGGCGAAAATACAACATTTAGTCAAGCTCAGTCGAACTCACAGAATGAAACTGAACGCGTTGCATTTTTTCCGCAAGACTGTACACTCGTAGCATCGTCTGTCCACCGCTCGTGGCAAAGGCAGTGAAATTAACAATCCAGAAAAGCGCGGTAGCGGTTGCGCAGGGGAGGATAGCACTATATCTCTATTCTTTTTAACTTTCTGAACGTGTTTTTAATCCAAACTTGTCATATCTATATGTTTTTGGAATCAGAAACGGACAAGGAATAAGATGAAATTGTTTTTAAATCGATTTCGGACATTTAATTTTAATCATAATTTTTATATTTTATATTTTCAGAGCTTGTTTGTAATCCAAATATAACATATGTAAATGTTTTTGGAATCAGAAAATGACGAAGAATAAGATGAAATTATTTTTGGATCGTTTAATAAAAAATAATTTTAATTACAAGTTTCCGATTTTTAATGACCAAACTCATTCATTAGTTTTTAAGCTACCAAGCTGAAATGCAATACCAAAGTCCGGCCTTCGTCGAAGATTGCTTTGCCAAAATTTCAATCAATTTGATTGAAAAATGAAGGTGTGACAATGCCGCCTCAACTTGTACAAAAAGCCGGATATGACGTCATCAAAGGCATTTATCGAAAAAATGAAAAAAATGTCCGGGGATATCATTCCCAGGAACTCTCATGTCAAATTTCATAAAAATCGGTCCAGTAGTTTAGTCTGAATCGCTCTACACACACACACGCACAGACACACAGACACACACACACACACACACAGACACACACGCACACACATACACCACGACCCTCGTCTCGATTCCCCCTCTATGTTAAAACATTTAGTCAAAACTTGACTAAATGTAAAAACGAAAAAAAGAAAGAAAGAAAGCAAGACCAGAGACATACATTGAATCTATGTCTCTGGCAAGACATACCAAAATAAATTATAAAAAAGTTGTTGACTTTAATCGGTGTTTCTCCTTGCAGAAATCGGAAACCAACATGTATCACTCAGAAGATATCTTCTACAGATCCATAGGACGATATATATATATATACTTTTTTTTTTTTTTTTTATCTCAGTGATACATGTTCTTTTTTGAGCGAGTTTCACCTTGTCCTGTTGCTGCGTGATGCAAAGGGTTCGCATGTCGCGCGTAGTTTTTCTCCCTGGCAAAATACAAATATTTGCACGTGCAATACGCAATGCGGCTAATGAAGGAAACTTCTACTACCGCTGGAGTTTTATAGCCCAGCATTAGTGCTGGCACTCTTGCTTCTCTGTTTATTTGTGCAACAACGTGGTCGTCATTTCAGTCCTTCCTATTTTCATTGCAGCATTTGAGGATCGTGTGTGTACGAGTGTATGTGCTCTTCGTTTTTCCCATCAGTGTTATTATTGCTTTCTTTTGACTTCCAATGTTAGATGTTCGTTGTCGTATAATTATTGCTTTCCCGCATACAAATATATCTCATTGTGCGTGTTGGTAATGTTCTTCCGATTCAAGCCGGACTTTTTATTTAAATTGACAAGAAAGACAGAGAAGAAAAAATACAGCAAGGAAGATAGAACGAACAGCTGAAAGAAAGACAGACTGACAGACAAAAACAGAGACAGAATGGAAGGAATAAAATTAATACTCACTACACGAAGATAAATTCAACGAAAAAAACACACCGAAAGAGATGATATAATTGAAAAACCGAAAGTGAGAGCATGCTGTAGGCAACCTAACTGCAAACAAAAAAAACGAAAGGAAAACTGAAAAATAAGAAAGAGATTGAAGAAATGGAGAGCAATTGAGGCCTTTGCCTGCTTTTTCTCCGAAGAGACAAAAAAGGCACCCAGAATCACATACACCCACACAAGACGAGAGTATCTTCCAAATCATGTCCATCTTGGCATTTGCAAAATAATGTATGCCAAGACTTAATCTCCTCAAAAACAAATGTCTCTGTTTTTATCAAGAAGGATTCGAGAAAATTAAAGCCACACTTTCTTCTTATGATACTGAATTAACTTCCTCATTTTAGTTGTGTACTGTTTTTTTTAGTGCACTGTACACAACTTCACTGTAACTTCAAGCAGAAGATTCACGCAGTCAAAGTTAGTTGAGTTCTTCACTGTGACATTAGGAACAAGACGAATAACTAAATTGCACGTGCTCCCCGGAGACAGGTTGTTTGCATCCCAGTACAGGGACACGTACATTCCTTCAAGAAAGTCACATTTTTGAAAGATAGAATGTAGAAAGAAGGACAGAAAAAAAGGAAAAGAAGACATATCATAACTGAAGGAAAGACGGATTTAAATTCACATGAGGAAAATAATATTTGATTTTCATTAAGAGCACTTAAGACAACTAAAAAGATCAGATCTAAAAAGTGAGGGAGTTTTGAAATAGATTAAAGGTTACAAACGTTACTCACGAACGAATCGAAAAAACAACAACACAACAATACCCTTTACTCTGAAAAGGGGGAACGGTCTTCAAATAGAGAGGGTATCTTAAAGTACAGGTACATTTACAGACGTTATGAACAGCGAATTTGGAAATTAAACAAAGTCTAAAAATAGGAACAGTCTTAACCCCGAAGTAGGAGTGTGTTAAGATAGGTGTGCGCTGGAGGGGGGGGGGGGGGGGCGTGTTGGGTATGCGTGTGTGTGGAGGGGGGGGGGGAAGGGTGTGTGATCTGTTGTCCCACTGTATTTCCCGCTTCTAGGCCAAGGCCTCCGACGGAGTACTATACCACCTGGGACCACAGACGTCAGCCAAGATCTAAAATATCTCATTGGCTCAGATGTTTGGCACCACATAATGAAGTCAGCCAAAATGGTCACGACAAGCAGGCGAAATTAGACCTGACACAATCGCACCTAGGCGTTACCAGCACGAAGACCTGCTATATGGCTGGACCCAAGGCAAGAAGGGTGTGGGCTTGCAGGAGCTATAATACAGGAGCCTCGTAGTCGCAGCTCACTTTGAAGCGTTGTGAATGTGTGATCCTCGGGTCACGGGTTAGAATTCAGAACGGGACAGACAGGGGTCAGTCAACTTTATGTGTAGACTCCCGCAGAGACGCTGTCCTTGTCCCATCCCCTTGTCACCGCTGTGGCGGGTAAAAGACCTCGGTCTTTCTGTCCGAGTGCAAGGTGCTGATTATACCTTAACAGGCGGGTTTTCTGTCTGTCTGTCTGTCTGTCTGTCTGTCTGTCTGTCTGTCTGTCTGTCCGTCCGTCCGTCTGTCCGTCCGCCCGCCCGCCCGTCCGTCCGTCCGTCCGTCCGTCCGTCTGTCTGTCTGTCTGTCTGTCTGTCTGTCTGTCTGTCTGTCTGTCTGTCTGTCTGCACTGAGAAGCGACTTGAAATTTGCAGCAATGGAATACTAATTTGATATAAAATATAATTATATAGAGATGGCAAACAACTGCCTTTTTTCTAGTCTTTGTCTGTCTGTCTGTCTGTCTGTCTGTCTGTCTGTCGTCTGTCTGTGTGCACTGAGAAGCGACTTGAATTTTTCAGCAATGGAATACTAATTTGATATAAAATATAATTATATAGAGAGGGCAAACAACTGCCAGTTTTGTTACTTTGAGTTGTTGAGAAATACAACCAGAGGCACTGTTGTTTATTTGTAAATTATTATTATTTTCTACATAATCCGCGCCGTATCCAAGTGTCCATAACACATAATGTTGAATGGTAACGTGCGTCTCTCTCTCTCTCTCTCTCTCTCTCTCTCTCTCTCTCTCTCTCTCTCTCTCTCAGTCTCTCTCACTCTCTTTCACTCACTCACTCACTCTCTCTCTCTCTCACTCACGCACTCACTCACTCACTCACTCTCTCTCTCTCACTCTCTCTCTCTCAGTCTCTCTCTCTCTCTCTCTCTCTCTCTCTCTCTCTCTCTCTCTCTATGTACAGCCCCAACCTCAGCACTAACCCAAATCCGCCCTCTAATCATTAGTGATGCAATCTCGTCGTCGTCACATGACCAGCACAGCAATTCCTGCACGCTGAAAATGTATGGCATGCAAGACAACCACGCCGACCCTCTCATCGTGACAGCCGAATTAGCCACAAGTCGCCCACAGCGGACCGGTCATTTGTGAGTGTTGATCGCTGGACGGAATAGCGGGATTTGCCAGTCATGAGCAATTTGCATCCACTTAAGCACTCAATTAGTCTAGCTCCCACCAGTATTTGCTATGGCTAGGGAGTAGTTTTGACCTTGGTGCGCTGACGATTTGATGCTGTGCTGATGCGTTTAAAAAGCTGGGCTTTTACTATCAGCGATAGATATAGATAGATCCCTTCGGCGTTACCTAGGATTGAGATGGTAGATGGTGGGTGGGTGCGAAGGATTTGGATGGATGGGTACTGGCCCCTAATCTGACAAACTAAAACACATATAAAGTACAGAGATTCGCGGGGCTGGGTTGGTGGAAGACCAAGTGCGCAGGGAAAATATTCTGTAAACTAGTTAGGAGTTCGGTGGGTTATAGAAACACGAAAATACCAAGCATGCATTCGGCCCCCGAAAACGGCGTATGGCTGCCTGAATGTTGAGGTAAAACGGTCATACACGTAAAAACCGTGGGAGTTTCAGCCTATGAAGTAAAAAGAGAAGAAGTTTGATGGGTAGGTTGTTCGGGCGGGGGGTTGTTGGGGAGGGAGGGGGGGGGATGAACCCGAATTACCATCAACCATCATGAGCAACAGCAACAGCGGTCAACCAGTCAGCACCCTACCAAACTGCAACGAACATGCACAATCACATTTTGAATAACGGTTGTTCTTCTTTCAAGGACGACGATAGTTTTCAAAGAAAACATCAAGCGTGAGGAATGAACTACGGGTGAAGCACGTTTCGGCTTACAATCTCCAAACTACTGCGCAAGAAGAAACACGCGTTACTGACCTTACCAACAGGCACCACACGAACAAGACAAGGCACGCAGCCAAGCAGACAGACGGACAGACAGACAGATATGCAGGGAGGCACTGGTACCGCCAGACAACATCCTGATATGCAGGTTCATAGCCAGGCAGACATGCAGAGATAAATTAAATAAAACAACTAAGCATAGTGGTGTAATCGTTCAAATGTGTGGCCTGAAACAACACTATCCAAAGAGTCCCTCTTGAGGAACCTCAAGGACCAACACAAGAAAATGTAAGTTTTACGCCCACACGGCAAAGCCATTATTAGGGGCATGTTACACGGGAAAACCCGGCTTTGTAGGAAAAAAATGCGGGGGGGGGGGGGGGGGGGATGTAGACAGCTGGCTGCCGGCTGCTAGAGACCTGAAATGGGCTAGGGACCGGGTTGGGTCGTCTTGGGTCAGTGCTGAAATGGTTACTTTATAATTGGCTCTTGGCCGAACGGACACCCGGGCTTCATATTTTTGCATGCATGTATTCGTGCTTTCAAGGCCTGAGGCTTTCGCTGTGACCCTGGGATCTTTATCGTGCGCATGCGTGCACACGGGGGTGTTCGGACACCGAGGAGAGTCTGCACAAAGTTGACTCTGGGACACACATCCTGCGCCGAACTTGGGGGTTGAACCCACGCTGATAGTAACAACCTCTACCGACTGGGCAAACTCCCCCCCCCCAACACAAGTCGGTTAGACGGCTTTTAAAGATTTACACCCATATTGTTTCTCGGACTGATTCAAACACCTTTGGTAAAGAGTCAGTAATGAAATGCAGCCACACGTATTTTCTTTGGAGGAGATCCAGTTCTGAAGTCGACATTAAAGAAAACACCATTATTTAGTGAAAGTTAAAAGAGGAAGCGAACAGAACAGCTGTTAAAAATGCCCTGCCTTGTTTTGTCCTTCGGAAGCCGGATTTCTCCATTTTCCAGTTGTTATCCCCGCCGAATCTTCGGGTGACATTAATACCATACAAACGTGCAACACAGACGCCTTTCTCACTCTGGCAACAATCACATTGTGTTAAATTTCATGTTTTCCCCTTTCTTTTTTTGTTTTGTTTGTTTTTTGTTTTGTTATAGCTTTCAGTGAATTAGTGAAACAACCTGATCGCATGGACCATATAAAGTGTTCTCAATAATTATTGGCCTGTCGTTTTGAACACCCTTTGCTCAACTTTCACGCTTCTTGCCCTCTTACAACAGTCACACGTTGGCCTTACTTTCATTTCTTGTTTTCTCTTTCTCTTATTCTGTTTTAGTTTTCAGCAACATTGTGAAACAGCCTGGCGAGTTAAGACTCATCCTCTGCCCCATCCATGCAATTTATCACTCCATTTTGTCCGGTCCCTTGGCGAAGTAGAGGCTTAAACTTTGCAATTTCCAATGCACGTTCAGGGGCCCCGGAATGCGCGCGCAACAGGACACCGGTGTTAGGGCAGAATCGATTCGCCCTGCAAAGTGTTATTGTTACACACAATTTAATTCATTGCATTACATGACTGTGTTTTGGGGTCAATTTCCGTGATGGTTCCCAACGTTTTTCTGCTCTTTTTTTTCTTCTGCTTTTAAATTTCTAAATGTCAAATGACATATGTACATACAGTGGTCGCCGGTTAATATGACCGCGGTTAATATGACCAGCCGCGTATTATGACCAATTTTACCCGGTCCGGAATTGTCCTTCTTTGTTATGTATTAGAAAAAGCCGCTTAATATGACCACAACGCCGCTTAATATGGCCACATTGCTTCGAGAAAATGGCAACAAGTTCACATCTTTTTCAGTTTGAAATCACTCGGTGGGGAAAAATACATACGAATTTTTGAAAAAGGCAAAAAGGCGTGCGATATTTTCTTTCTTTTTCGTGAATGAAACTAAAGTGATCAGTGCTCAGTGATCTCTAATGTCGCGATCATTATTCTCTCTTTTTTTTCCCCCGAGACTGAGCGTCATAAAGCCGTCGCGAAAAAACCTTGAATGGTTGAAAACGACGTTAAACACCAAATAAATAAAGAAAGAAAGACTAGAGCGTCATAAAAAAGGCAAAAAAGCGTGCGATCTTTTCATTATTTCCCGTGAATAAATCTAAAGTGATCACGAACATTATTCTCTCTCTTTTTGGCAAACAGAGCACGAGCCAACCAATCTTTCAGTCTGATTCAAGAGGAAACAATGTCGAAACGAAAACGCCAAGATCGGACAGCCGAGGAAAAGCTAGAACTTATTGACAAATTTAAAGCTCTACCATCCTGTAGTATGCTTGAGAGTGCTGCACAGTTGGGCGTCAACAGAGGATTTTTGACAAACATTCTCAAGAATGAAGACAGCGTGAGGAAGGAGTGCGCAACGCAGGATTCACCGCAACGAAAGCGCCTACGACATGGAAAAGACAAAGATGTGGAAGATGGTCTTTTTCAGTGGTTCCAGAAGATGACAATGAAAATGTTTTGTTTTGCGATTTTTTTTAAGTCGTTTTCTCTAACATCGGTTAATATGACCAGCCGCTTATTATGACCATTTCATCCCGGTCCCAAAGTGGTCATATTAACCGGCGACCACTGTATTTATGACTAAATAATTATAATCTGATTTAGCGCTATTGACATTTATGTTAACTGCAATATTGTTACACAATGACAGAAGCAGGAGCAAGCCTATACTTCAGTGAGAACTCAACAAATATGTAATAAGCGAACACAATTTTCTAAAACGATTGAAAAGTGTATCAGATCCCACGAGGCCTAAAATGAGCACTTTTCCAAACTGAGATTGTGTAACGCAATTTTTATCTAACAAGCGTGAACACTTCTTGGTAAACAATTTCGACCCGATATGGCTTTAATGTGTGGTCAAACGCCAATAGCACGAAGAACTGTAGGAGTTGGGTGATGAACAAGGGGTGGGATGGAGGCTGTTCTGGAAGGGAGGGGTGAGCGTGAGAGGAATTGTAAATGGGGAGACAAAACAGATACAAAGTGAAAAGCTTTGGCTTTGGAGTTTCTGTTTAATACTTATTTATTTACTGCTACTATTCCCACTGCGCCTCCCCAAACTAGTACTCCTCCTCATTAATTTCGCTATCATCCTCATTTTCTGACGTCGACATTACCATGCTACCTCTAGTCTTTCTGTCTGGAGGTCCGTCTCTCTGTCTGACTATCGGTACAGGCATGCATTATGGATGGATTAAATCGATACTTGTTTGATTGATTTTTAACGTCTATAACACACAAAATTGAAAAAAACACAAAAAAACAAAGAAACAAGGAAACACAGAAACAAGGAAACATAGATAGAACACAAACATACAAACATGCAAACAAACGAGAAAAAAACACCTCACAAAAACCAACAAAAAAACAACAAACAAGCAAACAAACAAACAAGCAAACAAAAAAAAAAAAAAGAAGAAACAAACAACCACACAAACAAACAAATCAAACAATCAAACAAACAACAAATCAAGCAACAGAGAAATTGCTAAACCAATTTTCAGGCCAGCCTGTAATTAAGACCCAAGGCTCTGATTCTTCCCAGCTTAAGTGGGGAGTTGTCCGCTGCGTGGGACAATTAGAACGGCAGCTGATCGGTGCAGCTCTGAAGAATGGTTCAACATATTTCCCCCGTGTGCTGGCTAGCTGGCTCCAAAAAAAGTCAAACGACTGGGGAGAGAGCGAAAGAGTGAGAGAGTGGGTGAGAGAGAGAGAGAGGGAGAGAGAGAGAGAAAGAGAGAGAGAGAGAGAGACAGAGACAGAGACAGAGAGAGACAGAGAGAGAGGCAGAGAGAGAGAAAGAAAGAGAGAGAGAGAGAGAGAGAGAGAGAGAGAGAGAGAGAGAGAGAGAGAGAGAGAGAGAGAGAGAGAGAGAGAGAGAGAGAGAGAGCATTTACAGAAGCACACCATATACATAGGCAGAGAAAAAGCTAAACGCTAGCAGTAAAGAATTTAAAGAGATTAAGAACTAGAGCTGATGAGTCTCAGTCGCAACCGCCAGCACCATGTACAATTCAAAATACCAACATGGATTTAAAGACTTTGTGTTCACAACATGGTATCAAGATATATTAAAGAATGATTAGTATCTTTCTGTTTATCTTTGAGCAGTCTCTCTGCTTTTGGATAAAAAACTGATTGTTAGGAACAGTAGGTTTGAATACAACAGAATGTACAAGAAACACATTGTACTCAGTGCGCAATGATTTCCTTTCACAAACAATAGACACTGATATGTTTGCGAAAGATATGAGCGTCTGGCGTAAACGAGACGTCCCCCACTTTCACTAGAGTGCCTTTTTCACATGCTTTCCGCTGTTTACGACGCCAATCTGAAGATGTTTTCTTGCACATATTTGTGACCCTCCACCACGGAATGAGTCGCATGCATGTCACCTTTGCATGATTTTCATATTTTTACATTTTCATAAAGAGTTTTTTATGCTCTATCCAGTGATGAAAACCGTTTTAGAAAAGAGCGAAAACTTTTCGAGTTATAAGCCTGTGACCAAGGTGACCCTCACACTGTTAACAGACTCCCCCGGACTTATATTATGCCTAGTGCAGAACCGCGCGAGGTGACATGCGACTCATTCCGTGGTGGAGGGTCACATATATACATTAACCTTTGAGAAGTTCCAGCGACTTTTGCTGAACTGTAATTGAGACGCACCTACAACGATTGACTTGTAAATTATCTTTTGCTATGCTAATCCATCAAATGAACGTGGACTTCACTTCAGCGTCGTATTTTTCCATGCTTGCGGATACGCATACATCTAGTGGATGATACCCATTGGATTTTTGTGTTTATGTTCTGCTATGATATATTTTCTGTCATATGTCCTAGGGGAGTTCGCTCAAGAATATTCGGGCTGCTATCCATGACAGAATCGCGCTCCCCAATTCCTGTTTGCATGGGTGTATTCGTTTTTTTCCATCCCTAAGACTTTCGCTCTGTTTGAGGAATCTTTATCGTACGCATAATATGCGCACACCGGGGTATTCGGACACTTGGAAGAGTCTGCACAAGGTTGACTCTTGGAGATAGATTCCTCGCGGAGAGATGACTTCGAACCCACGCCGATATCAACGCTACCGACTGAGCTACGCCCCCGCCCCATCATATTCGGAAAATAGCAAATGCCAAATAACTGTACGTGTACCTTCACTAACACATTCAGATTTGAGATTTTGGATTCGACAATATAAGCTTTATGCTTGAGTACGGATCCGCATGTACAGCGAATGTCCCTTAAGCTTTTTAAGGTACAAAACGTCAGAACAATTTTCCAAAATTGCGCCTTAGGTGTACTATCTTCAAGAAAAAACAAAATAGGATGCCCCGACTTAAAAAAAAAAAAAATGTATTCAACGAGCTCCTGATTTACATTACGGATACTTTTCTTGTAGACTATGATAATTTGAAGAAAAAATGTATAAGTCTTGAGGCAGAAAAAAATGCTTCTCTCGTTAAACTAACTTGGTGCAAAAGTGTCAATCAGTAAAGTTCCTCTTTGACCCAAATTCATTAAAGTGCACAGAACTTTAGTACAGAAAAAGAAAAAAAAGAGAGAGTTAAAAGTAGGGGTCGATGAGTGCACTATACTTTTTCCTTAGCATCTTGCTACAGGACATCTTTTTTGGCGAGAAATAAATAAATTAAAGGATAGTGAAATAAAAAATATGTAATGCTGTGACAGGAAAAATATCCCGAATGAGAGAGTGAGAGAGAGAGAGAGGGGACGAGAGAGAGAGAGAGAGAGAGAGAGAGAGAGAGAGAGAGAGAGAGAGAGAGAGAGAGAGAAGAGAGAGAGAGAGAGAGAGAGAGAGAGAGAGAGAGAGAGAGAGAGAGAGAGAGAGAGAGAGAGAAACAGGTGAGTGACAGAAAGAGAGCATATTCGTCTCAAAACGCACAGACACACAGACACAGACAGACAGACATACATAGAGACAGACGCACACACACCCACAGGAACTCTTTCACACACAGCTCCACCATCCTCACCATCCACTCCCCGCACCACCCCTCCCCCACCCTCAAGAAAATACCCACACCCACGAACCACTGCTCCATACAGACAAACCTCCTCAAAACACCATCACTTGCGCAGGAAGCCATTAAAAAGAATGCCAGAACCCAACATCACAAGCATAGACTCGGCAAAGCCCCGGGCCTTAATTTGTCGACCCGACATTCTTTTCAAACACACACGTTCCCATATCCAGTTCCGAGTCTAATTAAGCCCAGCACATGTCTAATTGTTATGCCGGCAGCAACCGGCAGTCTTGGCGTCTTCTCTCTCAGTGTCGGTGCCAGAAACGAATCCCATGGCGACGGGTTTTACGTCCAAATACCACTCTTCCTGTTGACATGAAAAATATTTTTTCGAGTTTGTTTAGGCCAGAAACGTCAGAACGTGCATGATGGCTCTATCACTGAACATTCTGACCTAATTTTGGACCAGAGCAGTCTCGAAATCAGACGTTATGATGACCATATCTCCTCCAACCTTGGTTTTACTTCAAATGGATTCTTCTGATTTTGTCGTGTCTAATTGTGTTCGGTCGAACATCCAACCCCATTTATACCCATACTTATCAAACCTAAACTTTAATTATGTTCTGTTTTCTTTTTCTTGTACTCTTTTGTTGTGCATTGCAAAACTGTATCTCATAAATTTGCCCAAACGTTTTCAGGAACATTGTGTCTAGAGAATAAAACACTTGTTAATATCTCCTTGTCCTTCTTCTTCTTCTTCTTCTGCGTTCGTGGGCTGAAACTCCCTCGTACACTCGTGTTTTTTGCACGAGTGGAATTTTACGTGTATGACCGTATACGCCGTTTTTGGAGGAAGCATGCTGGGTATTTTCAAATTTCTATAATCCATCGAACTCTGACATGGATTACAGGATCTTTTTCGTGCGCACTTGGTCTTGTGCTTGCGTGTACACACGGGGGTGTTCGGACACCGAGGAGAGTCTGCACACAAAGTTGACTCTGAGAAATAAATCTCTCGCCGAACGTGGGGACGAACTCACGCTGACAGCGGCCAACTGGATACAAATCCAGCGCGCTACCGACTGAGCTACATCCCCGCCCCATCTCCTTGTCCGTTATCAACCCTTACTGCTTGGGCTGGGGTCCTGATTTGGCCTATATGGTCCGCTGGACCCAAAAAGCAACAACTAACTAACTAACTAACTGCTTGGGCTAAGCATGTAACGTGAGCTCATCTTTAGTGCCTTAAACATCTGTGACTTACGCTAATGTAGCTAAAGGTCTGATCGTTTATACTTCATATGTTCCGTGTCTATATATAGGAAGTTCAGGCCGGTTTAACCAACTTGCATTGGCTAATTAATCTCAGTATGTTCTACAGATCTTAAAGGGTTGTCAGTAAACGGGCAATAACATATTATTGCGAGTAAAGACCCGTTGATTGGCAACCCTTCTACCCTAGAGGTAGCGCATAGCAGCAGCTCAAAGCTAACTCTACTGAAACTCATGCGCATGGAGGAGGGGTGGATGTAAGAGACTATGTCCAGAGAAAAAAAAAGCAGACACAAAAAACGATAGAAACAGAATGACCAGAACAGACAAACTCAGTGTTGAAATCCTCACTTTCCTCAAGTATAGCGCCGGCCAATAAAAAACGAAAAACAAAGAGGGAAAAATCGTTGCAGCTAGCTCTTCGCGTTCATACTCATTTATCATCACACAAACACTGCTCCCCTTCCTTCCACGGAGCGGCGAAGCGCGAAAACTGCACGCCGAATTAACCAACAGTTTTGGCAAGAAGCTAAGGGAGGAAAATATGCCACCTTCTGCTTACCTACCCTTCACCTTTACCATTGTCTTGAAACATCTACAAGTCACTTGTCAAAATGCCTCTGTCCAAATGCACCTTCAGCTTAGCAGCGCTTCCGCAGACTAGTGCCACTAACGTGAAACTTGTTAGACAGCAGCAAACGTGGATTTCAATCCCGTGGAGTGACTGTTATGTTCACCTCGGCTTGTTTACAAACTTATCATGGCTGTTTCGGTATTTTCCGCTGATGGATGATAGTGTGCTTCTGGTACCCATGTGCGAAGTTTTCCAACCCTTTTTGTTTTGTTTTGCCTTGACTGGTTGGATTTCGGAAAATAATTTTTGTGCTGGTGATTGACTATGTCCAAAATAATGGGTTTGGGTCCAGGCGTATGAACCTGACGGAAATTCTGTCTAGGATCCCATGACGGTAAGAAGAAAAGGAAGACTAAATAAACAATGGATATTGTTTGAACCCCTATTTCGTGACAGAGGGAAACGGTGAATATATATCGACCAAAGAGAGAGAGAGAGAGAGAGAGAGAGAGAGAGAGAGAGAGAGAGAGAGAGAGGGAGAGAGAGAGAGAGAGAGAGAGACAGAGACAGAGACAGAGAGACAGACAGACAGACAGACAGACAGACAGACAGACAGACAGAGACAAAGACAGAGAGACAGATCGATATTTTTGTTCTCTCCCTCTCTTTCTCTCTCTCTCTCTAGCTCTCACTCTCTCTCTTCCCCTTCCCTCCCTCCCCGTCTCTCACACATTCCTCTCTCTACCCCCTCCCATCCTCCATACCCCTCTCCTCCTCCCTCTCTCTCTCTCTCTCTCCCTCTCTATCTCCCTCTCTCTCCCCCTCTCTCTCTCTCTCACTCTCTCTGTCTCATTCTCTCTCTCACTCTGTCTCACTCTCTTTCTCACTCTCTCTCTCACTCTGTCTCACTCTCTCTCTCTCACTCTGTCTCACTCTCTCTGTCTCATTCTCTCTCTCACTCTGTCTCTCTCATTCTCTCTCATTCTCTCTGTCTCACTCTCTCTCTCTCTCTCTCATTCTCTCTCTCTCACTCTGTCTCATTCTCTCTCTCTCTCACTCTGTCTCACTCTCTCTCTCTCACTCTGTCTCACTCTATCTCACTCTCTCTCTCTCACTCTCTCTTTCTCTGTCTCCCCCCCCCCCCCTCTCTCAGTGCTACGCGATCCATACCCTTGCCCGACACGAAGCAGACTGTCGTCGGCCCATTTTGGCTGTCTCACAAAGAACGTTTTATGTGGAATCGATAAAGATGCAACGGAGGGGAGAAGGATAATAATCTTTGTGATGACAGGAGAAGTGAGTTAAGGCAGGAACCTCCCTGCATACGTAATCCAGATGTTGAAGTTAGTTAACACACTGGGGCCTTTCTTGCTCGCCACCTGGTCCAGAGAAACAAATAGGCCAGTGGTTAGTTTTCATCGACTTTTTGAAGTATGCACATGTTGTTGATAAGTTGTTGCTTTTTGGTACTTAAGTGGAGTAGTCTGCATTATATTGTTACGCGTCGTTACCGTTGAACTTATACCATAATTGATAATAGAATGGTTTCATTTTGTGCAGAGTGTAAATATTTTGATGAATTGATTTTGCAGATCGACAAAGTTGTCACAGACGAAATGAACAATTGTTAAACAAATATGCCCACTGACAATTATTTTCCACACAAACTGCCCACTGAACAATTGTTCCCACAAAATGCTAACTGTGAACAATTTTCCACACAGAATTCCCACTGTGAACAATTTTCCATACACAATTTCAACTGTGAACAATGTTCAACACAAAATGCCTGCTATGCACAGGAAACACGGAGACGGTGTATTTAAAATGTGTTCAAAGCTGAGATGCAACTTTTAACACGTGTATTCATTTAAAGGGACTTCAATCTTAGATTCAATGTATTTCATACAGTGTCGCACTTACATTGTACGGAGCTAAATTTTAAAGGTAAGGTAGTGTTGGCAATTCGCAGCCACAACTGTCTGTTTAAACCTTCAAGACTTTTTGGGGAGCTGTGAGGCCTTGCTGCTGAAACACACATGTCGCAGTTCCACGATTTAATATTCAATATTCTGCGCACGTATGCAAGCATTTGTTTCGAGTAATGCTGTGGATTTGTGCAAGCGTCGAGGTCTTACTTCACACAAGTTGATCGTTATACAGATATAATCAGTTCACAATTTTCACTGAGATGAAAGTTTCACAAACCGTGACACTTTTACGCTTTCGAGTTTTAAAATGACCCATGGACTCCATAGGAAGCGAATAAACGTAAACAACGAGACAGGGCTTAGCCGTGCTGCAGATGTTATGCAACTACGACTCGGTTAAAACCACTTGATCTCCACTGATCCACTACCCCTGTCTTGTATTAGGACAACATACTGTTCAGCATCTACATATGAATAGTTCAATTGTGCTTTGTTATCATTTTATAGCCTAAGGAAAAGAGGAAATTAAGCGAAATAATGGAAATATTTATAGATGCATAATGCAACAGACTGAATAGGACAAAGGAACAAGAAACGACGCCTTTGCGATTTCATGCACGTACGTGCAGTTAGCAAGACAACGACAAAGGCGCAAGTATATATGTAAAAAGATACAATTCACAGTCTGAAAAAGCAAAGGCAAAAACAAACTAAGATTCAACAACTCAGGAGGTCCACAGATAGAACGACCGACCGAGAAACATACACCTATACATCCTCCCCCCCCCACCCCCCCCCCCCCCCCCCCCCTGTCTGTCTGTCCGTGTGTTTGTTTGTCGGGCATTCTTTTCTCTGTGTATCTTTTTGCGTGCATGTCTGCGCGCGTGCACCAGCATGCAAGAGTTTGAAAACTGCATCCTTCAAGAACTGTCTGAATACTTTATGCAAATGAAAAGATTACCCCCCCACCCCCCCCCCCCCCCCCCGACAATTATGTCCTTGCACGCTATGACATGATCCTTTCATATTTTTCTTCAGCTTTGAACAATGCCCACGTGACGGGAAGATGACTCATCTGGATTCAAAAGACAAATCCCCAAATGGGGACGTTTTTTTGCTCGGTCATTTTTTGTCGGTTTGTGCTATCAGTAACTCAGAAAACGGTGTCATTTTATGAAAGCTCTGACCTTCCACCAATTGGAATCAATTTCTTAATTTCCTCTCGGTGATGGCATTTGTAAAACACTCTGGGTTATTGTCTTTCTTTGTCCCAGAGGAAAAGGAGGAAGATGAGATAGTCCCCCTACCCCTCCTTCCCACTGCCGGAGTCATTCACTTGTTCAATGTTCCTTCGTCACATTGATCACACCCACCCCATGCCCACTCCTATCCCCACCCCCATTGCCCAAATTGGAAGCCTCCCTTCAGTCCCTGACGCTTCCCCTTCACCCTTTCACTGCATGCTTTGTGTCACTTCCCTGTTGGTTTGCCTTTGTAACATTGCTGTGTTTGTGTCGATTACTTTTGAAGAATAATGTTCATTCCAAAGATGAATGAATGAATAAATGAATAAATAAATAGATAAACAAACAGATACATAAATACACAAATAAATACACAACTAAATACATAAATAAATACATACTAACATAAATGAATACATAAATACATAAATGAATACATAAATGAAATGAATAACAAATAAAGAAACAAATAAAACAAATAATATTGATCGTTGCCATACACATGACCAGACAAACTGGCAACATTTAAATATTTCAACACTTCTGCCTTCATCACTATCCAACCCTGCCTCATGGCCCGGAAACTTCTCCTCTACAGCGTGACTCCAAGGCTTATCCTGTGGATTATCAACTTTCTCGATAACAGAACCCAGTCAGTCCGCTTTCAGACAGCCCTCTCTTCCCTTAGGTCCACCTCCATAGGCTCTCCACAGGGTACAGTTATCTCCCCTGTGTTGTTCACACTCTACACTAACGACTGCAGTGGCACTGACTCCACCCTTCTTATCAAATATTCAGATGATACAGCGCTAGAAGATCTCTCCAATAGTGACGCAACTTACTTTGCAGAAGTAGAACGTTTCAACGCCTGGTGTAAAGAAAACTTTTTAGACCTAAATGTGACAAAGACCAAAGAACTTCTGATAGACTTTAGAAGAAACCCTGCCCCTGTCCCTGACCTGATGATTGATGGTGTGACTGTTGAGCGTGTGACTGAATATAAGTATCTTGGCACAGTTATCGATGATAAGCTGTCCTTCAATGCAAACACCACCCTCATACACAAAAAATGTCAGTCACGCATCTACTGCCTTCAGAAACTTAGGAAGTTGAATGTGAACTCTTCTATCCTTCAAACTTTCTACCGCTCTTTCATCGAGTCTGTCATCACTTTTGGTTTTGTGTCCTGGTATGGAGGTCTGAGTGTGAAGAACAGGAATGTCTTAGTGCGAATGGTGAATGTCAGTAGCAAGGTGATTGGCAGGCAGCAAGCAAGTGTGGAGTCACTGTATGAAAAGCGTGTGGTGAGAAAGAGTAGGCGGATAGCTTCAGATAGGTCCCATGTCCTAGCCCACCTCTATGAACTCCTTCCCTCTGGCCGTAGACTTCGCACGCACAAAGCTAGGACACTCAGGCTGCAAAACAGCTTCATCCCCAAATCCATCACCCTTAGCAACATGTAAACACATCCACATACCCGACTCAGCCCCTCTTCTGCCAGTGCAATCAGTAGTAATGTACATGTATGTATTGGTTTTATGTACAACCGTATATTTCCTGCGATATATTGTATGTTATGATATTTTGCAATGATGTTTAGCCATAGTTCGTTATACGCGTAGGTGTGCGAGAATATGTAAGCGCAGTGCTTTAAAGATGTCCATGTTATATAGTGCTATATGTTTTATGTAAAATCAATGTCTTGTTTGTATTATTGTTATGTACCACCCCTGAATTTCTCTATGAGATAATAAAGTATTCTTATTCTTATTATTCTTATATCCAACATACGCGAGAGAGACCCCTCATGATATAACAATATCGTTCAAACCACACGTGTGTATATCATGTAAATGAAGTCGTGTTAAACTAGTCTGGCAGGGACCTGCTTTTCCACTGCTTATAATGCCCGAGTCACCGAGACAAACGTCATTATGGAAACACTGCTGCTTCAGCTGGAAGAGTTTTTAGAACTTACACGTCCCGCGGCCCGCTACACTTTTAAGAGCGACATTTCTTTGATGTGCCGTACCAGATTTACACGAGTTGCTTTTTCAAATATTGAAAAGCTCGCTTTCGCTCACAGTTCAATATTTCAAAAAGCAACTCGTGTAAATCTGGTATGGCATAACAAGCCATGTAGTATGCTCCATGTACTACGAAGCTGCGTGTTAGCAATGTTTCGTTCTGATTTTGTTTACTTTTACTTGGAGATGTTTTTTCTTGTTATGTTCTTTTGTGAAAAAAAGAGAAAAAGGAGGAGAAGAAGGAACAGAAGAAAACAAGAAAACGTTTAGAAGAACATGCAAAAGAAGAGGAAGACAAAAAAGAAGAAGAACAAGAAGAGGAGGAAAAAGACCTCGGCTTGGGAAGAACTTACACCTGTCTTGAAAACATACCCCACTCCTGGCAAAGCTGTCTGCTTTTCTTTCATTTACGCAGTACGTCATCTTTGGCTCAACACTCTTCATGACATTGAACACAGCTTGAAATATTCTCTTTGTAATGGATATGTTTGGTCATGCGGATGAAGTGTGTAAG
The DNA here is from genome assembly GCF_037325665.1 of Littorina saxatilis. Taxonomy (NCBI): domain Eukaryota; kingdom Metazoa; phylum Mollusca; class Gastropoda; order Littorinimorpha; family Littorinidae; genus Littorina; species Littorina saxatilis. The sequence goes on from NC_090245.1 coordinate 68,858,886, forward strand.
TTTACGCATTCGCGAGATGCAGACAAAAATGCTTGGGAAGACACAAATTCCTGTACGCTCGCTATTACTCTTTTGTCATAGATCGATGTTGTAGAGTCCTCTGTTTCCACGAGTGTTTTTGTTGTTGTATGAAGAAATTGAAAAAGGAGAAGCGGAAAAGAAAAAAATAAATGAGAGAAGAGAAAGAAAAGAGAGACACAAATAGCAATACAGAAAGAAAAAAAGAAAAAAGTAATAAAGAAAGAAAGAAAAGAAGAAAAAAAAGAAAGAAAGAAAAGCTGAGAGACAGAGAAAAGAAAAGGAGAGAGCATGAAGAAGCTAGAAGAAGAAGAAGAAGACCACCACTACTACCACCCCAACAACAACAACAACAACAACAACAACAACGGCGATGCCAATGACGACGATGAAGACACCATCACCACCATTACTGTCAGCAACAACAAACGAGCACTCGAACAAACAAGATAGATACTAAAAACAAAATCACGATAACAAGGAACAGGGAGGACGATAAAAAGATGCGGTGAGGGCAAAGTGTGTGAAAGACTCGAATTATTTATGCATAATACCGTTTTTCAGCGCTAAAAAACTTCGATGCCAAATTACATAAAGCTTTATATGCAATCTTGGAATATCTTGAATCAGGTTGCTTCAGCAGTGTAAACCAGTATTTCACACATCTGACTGCAGAGACTGAGTCTTCCCAATTCACCGTACGCAATGTTGTTTGGAGTTCGAATTGTCACTTTCAGAAACTTTTTAGACGCAAACAGGTGGACCCTTTCCACAGAGTCATACTTTCCATATCCCCATAGCTCTGAACCATACAAGAGCATAGGGGCGATCCGTGCGTCAAAAACCAGTTTGAAAAACACCTTTGCCGAATGGCAGCCAAGTCTGTTCAATAATCTAACGATTTCGATCACTCCCTTTTTCGCCATGGTTGTCTTTGCTTCTACTGCAATGTTCCAGCTCAGTTGGGTGGAAAGGGTTACACCGAGATATTTAAACGAGTTCACAATCTCATGACGATCCATTCCGTAGAACCACTCCTCTTTCTGTGCAATGTGCCCGCCCTTTCTAAAAACCATGACCTTAGTCTTTTAGTCCAGGCATATTAGAGAACAACGTTGAAGTGACAATGACTAGGTTTAAAATGTCCCTTATCAGAAAGTTCAACCTCAGTCCTTTGATGTTTATTAAACACATTTTCATATAAAGTTGGCGCTTCATACGGAAAAATGGCTTTGAAATTGACCCAAATCCTTCTTTGGGCTCTGTAAATGTCGTTTGGGGGTATGGTTGTAAAATGGTATCTACTGGTCACCCCAATGTATAAACTGAAAACTCTTTCTGCACCAGAACACGCAGAAAGGATTGTATCTGCCTGATGTCTGATGCTTTTCAAAATCCCCAACCACTAACACCTTCAAAACGGACTTTAACTGACACTGTTGTTTTTCCCTATATAATCCTTACTATTTTTCCGAGACGTCGTCGTGTTGTGTATTTAGCTTGCCACAACCTCATACATGGTCCTAAAAGTTAAAGTTGAAGAAAATACTAAAGATAAATGAAAAAGCTGACGCAGTGTCATTCGCACCGTGAATCCCCCCATGGGAACATACTAAAGTCTGGTTCCAAATAGGCTCAATTTCCTTCTATTTCTTTGTATTTCTGCCTCGTAGGGGTAGGGGTGTTCAAACCAAAGGCACCTTTAAACCAAAATTCAAATCACACATCTTACAATACTAAGACACTCAGCAGTAAAAGGGTGTCTGCTGGTAAAAAATTCCAAACAATCCTAAAAGTACTTCACTACTAAAAGTGCTTTTATTTTTCCCTCTATATTCAGTATTGTGTTTTCTGCGAACATGTAGTCTATTTAGATGGTTGTCGTGTGCACTTGAGTTGCTAAAGCGTTTTCAGTTGGGCATATGTCGAAAAGCAACTTTGAATTGATAGCCTTGTGATGTGTGACCTTTGATGATCTTGACCTTGGCCAAAGGTCATGTGTAATTTGGTAGGAACAATCTGTAAACCAGTTATAATAGTGTACAATGTCCTTGCCAGCTTCAGTTGTTAGACCTTCACCTTCAAGGTCACCTGAAGGTCAAGGTCACTTTAAGACAAAGGTCAAGCATGAGAGTCGCATGGGCTTTGCTTTGTTAAGATTTTTTACCAAGAGACATGGATTTCTTTACCCGGCTTGGTCACATTTTTCATAGGGGTCAATGTGACCTTGACCCTAACGATATGTGACCAGATGTGGCTCACTATGAAATTCTAACAAACGCCCCACTCAGTGTTTAAGTTTGTAAGAGATATCGTCCATAGTAAAGTTAAAGGGGCAAGCTCACATCAAAATATGTCTACAATTCAACTTTGAAGGGCTCCTCTGACCTTGACATTGAAGCGAGGTCAACCAAAATGGTATCAGAAGATAAGGCTTTCTTTTTCTTGTATACCATACAAAACTAAGCCCGCTGTTTTTAATTTGTTTTCCAGAAAACTGGCACAATGTGAAATTTTGCAGTTTTTAGACCACATTCATTCTCCCTGTGACCTTGACCTTAAGGTAAGGTCAAGGTTCTCAAGTATCTTTTTTGAGCTCTTGGGGTCATACAACATTTTGCAACATTTGGTGTTTCTTCACTTCATAGCGTTGGAGAAATATCCAAAGGTAATGTTCAGTACAGACAGATAAAGACGGGCAACGGACAACGGCTGGACGACCAGGGTGAGTATGTACGCTCACTTTTGCTACACATGCGAGTAGCGGCTATTATCCGTTGTTCACAAAACATTCCTATATAATGTTTGGAAACAATGGTAGGGATAAAAATCAACCGTTTCCAACTGTGCCAAAAAATCAAAAAGACGCGTTCTATAACGGTCAAACGGTCCCTTAACAGACTTGGGCGGGGTCATCTAACGGTTGGCAGACAGCACAAACACCCTGTGACTGCTCGCAAGGAAAAAATAAATCTGGATGGCAGTATGGCTACAACTACGTCGTTTAGTGTAACCATAACCCCTGAATGTATGAACAGCAGAAAAGGCTGTCTTTGACGTCATTGTATAATAAGAAGCACAAAAGGGATTTTTTGGAACTTTCTCTTGGTTGGAGACAAACATGTCCGCAATGCATTCGTGCATCAAGCTATCCATGCAGTCGTTTATTGTTGATTCTTTAGCTCCTCTATGGCAGGGGGATTTTCAATTTGTTTTCCTTCAATTTCACTATGGGAGTTGTTCTTAACATACGTTTGTTAAGAAAATTTTGGCTGATTGTAAAACAGCTGTAATATACGGCAGTCCAGGTTGTCCTTCAACTGTAAAAATGAAATAATGCTCTTTAAAGTATCATTTACAACAGTGGTGGCTGTTTTCACAAGTATGCTACAAAAAACACGACAATACATAATACATAAGGAAAAGCCCTATGTTTGGTCAGTTGGTGAGATAGGTAAATGTTATTTTTGTGTGACAGTTCTGATGGTTTTCAAAGGGCTAATTCTTTGCTTTTCGACATATGCCCAACTGAAAACGCTTTAGCAACTCAAGTGCACACGACAACCATCTAAATAGACTACATGTTCGCAGAAAACACAATACTGAATATAGAGGGAAAAATAACGGCTCTTTTTAAAAGCACTTTTAGTAGTGAAGTACTTTTAGGATTGTTTGGAACTTTTTACCAGCAGACACCCTTTTACTGCTGAGTGTCTTAGTATTGTAAGATGTGTGATTTGAATTTTGGTTTAAAGGTGCCTTTGGTTTGAACACCCCTACCCCTACGAGGCAGAAATACAAAGAAATAGAAGGAAATTGAGCCTATTTGGAACCAGACTTTAGTATGTTCCCATGGGGGGATTCACGGTGCGAATGACACTGCGTCAGCTTTTTCATTTATCTTTAGTATTTTCTTCAACTTTAACTTTTAGGACCATGTATGAGGTTGTGGCAAGCTAAATACACAACACGACGACGTCTCGGAAAAATAGTAAGGATTATATAGGGAAAAACAACAGTGTCAGTTAAAGTCCGTTTTGAAGGTGTTAGTGGTTGGGGATTTTGAAAAGCATCAGACATCAGGCAGATACAATCCTTTCTGCGTGTTCTGGTGCAGAAAGAGTTTTCAGTTTATACATTGGGGTGACCAGTAGATACCATTTTACAACCATACCCCCAAACGACATTTACAGAGCCCAAAGAAGGATTTGGGTCAATTTCAAAGCCATTTTTCCGTATGAAGCGCCAACTTTATATGAAAATGTGTTTAATAAACATCAAAGGACTGAGGTTGAACTTTCTGATAAGGGACATTTTAAACCTAGTCATTGTCACTTCAACGTTCCCTTCACTAAAGTGGCTAAGATGCCTGGACTATTTGTCAAGTTCACGTTCAGACACAGTTTATCTGCAGAGCAGCGCAGGACATTAAGCTGGTTTTGTAGGCCTACTACATTGCTGGACAGCGCAATGCTGTCAGCAAAAAGCATTACAAACAGTTCTAACTCAGACGGAGATAAACGTATCCCATATCTGCCTCGTTGTATGACATCCTGCGCCAGTTCGTTGATCAGAAACGAGAAAATTGTCGGTGAGGCTACACAACATTGTTTAAGGCCTTGCATACATTCAAAGAAATCAGTGTATTCGTTTCCGCACCGCACGCATGCTTTCACATTTTCATACATGCTCTGTAACACCTTAAATGTATTGCCTTGTATGCCTAATCGAAAAAGCACTGACCAGAGCACGGGGCGCTTAATGCTACCGTAAGCCTTACAAAAATCTATGTAGGCTACATACAATTTGGCCTTTTGTGAAAATTGTTTCTGGACGCAAGCATAAAGGGTAAACACATGATCAATAGTTGAGTAATTCCTCCGGAAATCGGCCTGGCTTTCATCTAAAATGTTATTATTTTCTGACCACACAGACAGGCGGTCGTTCAGAACAGATATACAAATTTTGCTCATCGTACTGGTGAGGGAAATTCCTCTTTAATTATCAGGGTTATCACAATCTTTTTTTTATGTAACGGCACAATAATGTCCTTGGACCACTCTCTTGGGTACATCCCCTTCTCGAGAATGTTGTTGAACAATTTAACTAAAAAAAGGTAAAATAAGACTTTCAGACACTTTCAACATTTCATTCAACACACCATCAAACCCTGCCGCTTTACCATTTTTCAAATTTCTGATTGCTTTACTAATTTCAATTTCAGTTATTTCACTGTCAAGAATTTCGTCACTGATACCTGTTTCAGGCAACTGATCGTCTTCGGGTTCAACTGTATCGGTGTTTAAAACATCCTTAAAATGTTCGTACCATGCCTCTTTTGGTACGAAGTTGGAGTGCACCTCTTTTCTATTACATTTCCTTATTTCCTTCCAAAATTCCGTTGGTTTATCAGCAGAGAGCAATATGTTATCAACTTGTTTTAACCTGTACTCTGTTCGCTTTGTTTGAAGAAAATCTTTATACTCCCTCCTGACTTCAGCGTACTTTTGCTTTGCTATCTCTTTTTCTTCTTTATCTTCTTTTTTGATTCTTTGATAACTTCTCAGCAACCGTCTCGCAGATCGCTTCTTTTCCAAACATTCAATATCAAACCATGAGGACGCACTTCTACCTTCAGCGTCACCTCCGACTTTTTTGGTCATGCACTTTGCCGACTGTAACATTGCTTTGTTAAAAATCTCCAGCCCCTCGTCCATATCTGCGCTGATGATGTCGCACGCTTCCTTTAACTTAGTTTAAAAATCGTCTGATTTAACACTTTCAATAAAATCATTCTTTTTTGCATCGTTCCACGCAACTTTTGAGACACTTGCTTGTTTACGGGGCTGGCGCTGATTCACTTTCAACCCAAGCGCAAAGGTCACAGGCATATGCATTGATTCAATTCTGTCGCCAATAGTTAAATCGTGAATGTTGTTGACTAGGTCAACAGAGGCTAAACAATAATCCACCACACTGTTACCACTATGGGAGATATAAGTAAACTTGCACGAGTTGTCTGCATTGCAAACACCATTCAAGATTTTGAGATCAAAGCATACACATAGATCGATAAGCTTTGTACCAAACCCATTTAGTGTATAGTCTTCAGTCATTCTACCATGTGAAATCGTGTCATTGTCATGACCTTGCGAGTCTTGATCAAGGAGGTCAAAAATGTTCTGCGAGAGAGAGAGAGAGAGAGAGAGAGAGACAGAATACGAATACGAAAGTTTATTCAGTTTTAGGCCAGAGCCCCTTCTGAAAGAGAGAGAGAGAGAGAGAGAGAGAGAGAGAGAGAGAGAGAGAGAGAGAGAGAGAGAGAGAGAGAGAGAGAGAGAGAGAGAGAGAGAGAGAGAGAGAGAGAGAGAGAGAGAGAGAGAGAGAGAGAGAGAGAGAGAGAGAGAGAGGTAAACATAACTGACCTGCATTTACATTTCTACTAATTTAGAGGCCTGGGTTCAAGGAAAGAAACGTTTTGTTCATGATCAGTAGACATTATGAAGACGGCATTTACCTGAGGGAATGTCAGTCGAATGACGTAAGTGCAATTCAAATGAGCTATTTTATCGAGGAAATTATTTTGTTCTTATAGCCACATATATTAAACCAGATGAATACCCGCTTCGCCGGGTACGGCTTCGCCGGGAAGAAGTCGAGCCGAATACCCGGCTGGGCCGGGGACCCGGCTTTGCTGGGTGTACGCCGGCTTTGCCGGCGCACCGCACAAAGGAAGGGAGATAAACGCGCAAAACACTGGAGAAGAGTAATACCCGGCTTCGCCGGGACAGTGACATTCTAAAAATAGTATAACGGTAATATGGATTGAGCGTTGTCGACAGTGACCTTCTAAAAATAGAAACGGGAATATGGATTGACGCCACACGAAGGAAGGGAGATAAACGCTGAAAACACTGGAGAAGATAAGGAAGAGTTACTGGGAATGGATCCAGAGAAAAACCAAAAAAGCAGCGCTGAGAGCACGTGTTGAAATATCTCATCGACCAGATTATGTCCGGGGTGTACCTGAATATGTCCACCAAATTTGAAACAGATCCATCGAGAACCTTGGGCGTGCATCGCGAACACACAGACACACACACAGACACAAGTCGTATATATATATATTCCTTGTTGACATAGCGAGATTTTTTCAAAAGACCATTTTTGAAGCATTCACCAAATGACCTTCACATAACTTGAACTGCATGCGTTTTGTGTTTTGTGCGAAAAGTCTCTTTGTTCTCGCATACCAAACCCATGAACGTGTTTAAAAAGGGGACAAGTTGAATTGAACGGATTTGTGTTTATTTGTTTGTTTGTTTGCTTGTAGTTGTTTGTTATGTTCATCATCAGGCTGTGGCAAAGCAGTGTTTTCTTCTCCAGAAGAAAAATGACCGGTAAAACCTTGTTCACGGATTGCGGTTTAAAGGATATAACCATGACGTGCGCAGTGGCCCAGTGGATAAGACATCGATTTCCTAATCGGAAGGTCGTGAGCTCTTCTTCTTCTTCTCTTCTTCTTTGTTCATGGGCTTAGACTCCCACGTTCACTCATGTTTTTAGCACGAGTGGATGTTTACGTGTATGACCGTTTTTACCCCGCCATTCAGGCAGCATACGCCGATTTCGGGGGAGGCATGCTGGGTATTTTCGTGTTTCTATAACCCACCGAACTCTGACATGGGTTACAGGATCTTTTCCGTGCGCACTTGGTCTTGTGCTTGCGTGTACACACGAAGGGGGTTAAGTCACTAGCAGGTCTGCACATAAGTTGACCTGGGAGATCGGAAAAATCTCCACTCTTAACCCACCAGGCGGCAGCGACCGGGATTCGAACTCACGACCTCCCGATTAGGAGGCCGACGTCTTACCACCACGCCACTGCGCCCGTCGTCGTGAGCTCAAATCACGGCCGCGGCCGCCTGGTCTGTTAAGGGTGGAGATTTTTCCGATCTCCCAGGTCAACTTGTGTGTAGACCAGTGCCTTATCCCCCGTCGTGTGTACACGCAAGCACAAGACCAAGTGCTCACGGAAAAGATCCTGTAATCCATGTCAGAGTTCGGTGGGTTACAGAAACACGAACATACCCAGCATGCTATCCCCAAAAGCGACGAATGGCTGCCTAAATGGCGGGGTAAAAACGGTCGTACACGTAAAATCCCACTCATGCAAAAGCATGAGTGAACGTGGGAGTTTCACCCCATGAACGAAAAAAAAGAAGAAAAGAATATAACCAGTGTAAAGTTCCACCGTACACATTCAATTCAGAAATCAGTACTTTGAAGAAGAGTTTGTTTTCCTGACCTTTGCACACTTTCGGGGAAAGCTTTTTGTGAGACGTCCAGTTTCCATAAGAAAATATGTTTCCAAAATTGCCCCCCACTTTCTCTGCCCGATGTTCACACTTTTCCAGACTGACTAAAAGACATACGTCTTGGTGTCTAAGGCTGTCCCAAACCCGTCCTTCTTCCATATCGTGTGGACTCGGCCAGCAAGGCTGTCAGGACTTGAAAAGGGAGGTAATCCTGCCTTCCATCTTCATCGGCGGAGGGGAAAATCGTCTAAATTTGTCCTGACGTCTGCCGTGACGTTTTTGCATCAAATCTCTGATTCTGACCTTTTTGCTAACTCAGCTTGAGTCGTGGACGAGGGAATGGGGATGAGGGGAGGTGGGGCACCTTTGAAAAAAAATCGTTTCCTTTGCCTGAGATAATCTGCTGTTTTCCCTTCCAATGGCCGTCCTCAGTGTTTATTTGTGAGTTCTGTCCCCGTCGTAAATGAGCAGGATAGACTCGGGGACTGGAAAGCCGTCCCAAGACCCGCCCGGAGTCGCCGTGTTTGCTGAGACTTACGCTGGGAGGTTTGTGTGCTTGGGGAGTATTCAGCAAGGGGGACCCTCTCGTCCAAATGGCCGCAGAAATCCCCTAATAAGCACCCTGCTTTCCCCAATGAAGGGGAGGAGAGATAACATGGGCTTCGTGCCTGCGGGCGCATTGGAAATCAAATGTTCCAATCCCGCCGGCAGACGAAGCGGTTTGTTATGATAGCTCTTTGATTGGACCCGCCTTCAAAGGGATTAGAGGGGGCCTCTCTCGTGTGTCAGCTTATGCAATAAGAAAATTGCTTTTATTTAAGTTGTTTTTTGAATCGTTTCGGCGGTTTGGACCGTCTCAGCCCTTCGCTTGATTAAGCCCTTAAACGTGATGGCGACTTCTCCTGCGTGCCTCGTCCAGTCCAAGTTTGTTTTCTCTTCTTTTCCGTTTTTTTAGGGGGGAGGGGGGGGGGGGTGCGTCCCCGTGTAATGAAGCAAACACTGGATAAATCGGCGAAGGGGAAACTCGTTAATCACAAATGAAATCCATCAAGCACGGATAGATTTTGTGTCTCATTTGCAATTAATGTATTCATTGGTGCAATAAACCTTTCTCAACCATTTTTCACACAGTCGACTGAACGAGAAAAGCAAGAAATGTACTTGTCCTTTTTCCTGCTACTAGAACACGTACAACACTGATTGTACTTGGCATAAAGTGTTGACCCCCCCCCCCACCCCCAACATTTCAGGAACAAAGCCATCGTGCGCAGTGAAAGAGGAAGAGCATAGTATTGTGAAAAAACGCACTAACGCACAAGTAAGAAGAAACTGTGAGCAGTCAACTAAACAGCGAAGTCAATGACTATCAAGTTGTTTAATCTACACGAAGAAAAATTACGATAATCAATTTTGTTCAGGCTGAGCTGAAATAGTTTCTGGGAAACTGCCAATAGTTTCAGTAAAGCTTAACTGGTATAGCTGTTTCTTTCATTGTTCCTTCCACTTCGCCATTGACATGTCCTAACTGTCGTCTCATAATAGCTGTTCTAGCTTGAGAAAGAAATGAGATATTCACTTTGCCTTAATTAGGACACACTTACCACAGTCAGGTCTGCGCATAAACAATATGCTTGTCCAAAGTGGAGCCCAGGTATTTTTTGCATGCGCAGTTTCATGCGGCGAGTGGGGCAAAGGAGACAGTTATTTTGTCACATAATCTGCTGTCACAAAACCCGCCTGTCGTGTCGCAAAACAACCGGGATAAATGCGACCATGAAGTTCCCAAACCTGAATATTTGCTTCAGTCGGGCAAGAGGTAAGAGAATTGAATGACTCATTTTTAAAAACGTTCAGAGTTCCGATTTGTCATTGTAACTCTACAAAGAGTATTTTACCAGCCGTTACAGCAGGGGTTTCTTCGAATAGTTGCCATGCATGTTGCAGTTTACTCGACTGCATTGAGCAGCCTCAAAACGAACTTTCAGTGTCCCATTTAGATAAATACGGTGGGGTCAATACCATCAAGTTAACTGTATTACGACTGCTAGTTTCTGATTAAATATATAGCTTAAATTCTAAAGTCGTTAACGTTTTCTGTATTCTTTGGTACCAGGATTCTTGTCCCAAGGTGGAATAATATGACTTCTGGGGCAACTCGAAGTAATCTGCGGACGAGCAACGGCCTTTTCAGACCCAGTCAGCCGACGTACCGGTGGCTTCGGGAGACGTCTTGACAAGACACAATCTGATACTTTAAACCAGTCAATGGAATTATTGCAGTTGGCAAGTGCTGATGGAGCACGCTTATAAAAACATGTTAACCAGAGCGATTTAAAAGTATCTACTTTGTAATTCGCCTTGCAACCACTTGTGGGTGGCATATATTTCCATTTCCCTTTCGTAGTTTTGGCTGTGAAAGTGTTTCGTGGGAGTGTCAATATTACTGCCATCTTTCCGCAAAGTACTGTAATGGTATGCTATTCGCCCACACTGTCTTGGTGGATCTGACCGGGAATAAAGGGTCACAAGAAACATGGTGAGTTATCCTGCATCATTTAAACTTAAAAACGGAGGTGTAACTTGTACATATTATCTTCCTGTGACAACATGCAGAGACGAAAAGTTGAGAACGGTGCATGTCACAGACCATGTCAGCATTATTGTCCCACCTTTCGTCCCCACGTTCGGCGAGATATTTATTTCTCAGAGTCAACTTTGTGTGCAGACTCTCCTCGGTGTCCGAACACCCCCCGTGTGTACACGCAAGCACAAGACCAAGCGCGCACGAAAAAGATCCTGTAATCCATGTCAGAGTTCGGTGGGTTATAGAAACACGAAAATACCCAGCATGCTTCCTCCGAAAACGGCGTATGGCTGCCTAAATGGCGGGGTAAAAAACGGTCATACACGTAAAATTCCACTCGTGCAAAAAACACGAGTGTACGTGGGAGTTCCAGCCCACGAACGCAGAAGAAGAAGAAGAAGAAGAAGAAGAAGAAGAAGAAGAAGAAGAAGAAGAAGAAGAAGAAGAAGAAGAAGAAGAAGAAGAAGAAGAAGAAGTCCGACCTAAAGACGGTCCTAAAGTGAGCCCTAAGTCAGCATCGCAAAGATTTCGTGAAGTCTTTTTACCGAAAACTTAGTGCTAAAGCTTCGTGCGGCCAGCCTTGCGAAGTATGCTTCGCGTAGTCGACTTCGCCCAGTTGAGCACAGGCTTTTAACCCAGCAATGCTACATGAGCTGCTCCCCTAATTGTTGCTATCCATGCCTTTGCAATGATGTCGTGTGTTTTTGTGTGGTGCACGCCCACTCAAAAATCATCGAACTTGTGCTCCAAGATAGAATTTACTAAGATACCATTTGCCTTTCCTTTCACTGCGATTGATTTATTTACGCTGTGCAGTGTTTACTGTGCAGTGAAACTGCTCCGAATACCATACACAGAGCACAAGACCAACGACTACGTTCGAAGCCTGGTCAAGAGCTTCGTGGGCCCCCAAGAACCCCTGCTGCCCACCGTCAAACGTCGGAAGTTGGTGTGGTTCGGCCATGTCACAAGGCATGACACCCTCTCCAAAATCATACTACAGGGCACTGTCGAGGGAGGCGGGACGCAGACGTGAAAAACACCGGAAGAGTTGGTCCGACAACGGCAAGGAATGAACGCAGCTGTGCTTCCTGGCCTCCTGGCGACAGCCCCTGATAGAACAGCCTGGAGAAGGGTTTCTTCCTCTTCAGCCCTCATGCCCCCCCCTCCCCCCAACGACTGCCAGAGCCAGGGGACTGATGATGATGAGTGTCTACTGCTGTTATCATGTTGAGAGCTCCGCCACGGACAGTTCAAAGCACCCCCGCGTCCAGATCGCGCTCACCAATAACTAGATTCAAATGTCATAACTGGGTGTAAGAGGGGGTTAACCTCCCAAGATCACCCTAAAGTGTTAAATCTGTTAGACATCAATCATAATTGAAACATGTTAGCAGACTCTTTTGACAATTACCAGACCGAAGACAATTACGTTTTCCTTCCAAGGCCTTTGACTCTCGCCATTTTACGCCTTTGGTACTTTGGTAATCTCTTCATTTCTTACGGCTTTTTTTTCCTACTGGTAAGCTTACGTCTATCCACTTTGATGTCTTACACAACGAGATAACATCTTGTAGAACTTATCAGTTTTAGCAGACTCTTGGGACGGAACCAAAGGCAGTTACGTTAACGATCTGATGTCGTTGATTCTCAGCATTTTACGCCTCGGGTAATTATGTCTCTACGTCTTCAGCCATTTTGTGCTGATCTGTCTCACCATTTTTACTTGTTTTGTAACGATCTACTTATATTTCAGGCCACCTTTACGTCTTTGATCATTTGTATAATACATCTTGAGTCCTGTTTTGTTGATTAATACCTTTGACCACTTGTATGTCTTTTGGTACGTTATTTTTACGTACGACGCCTTTCATTCACTTGTATAGTTGACCATTTGTGACCCTCCACCACAGAATGAGTCGCATGTCACCTCGCGCGGTTTTGCGCGAGGCTTAATATAAGTCCGGGGGGTGTTTGGTAACAGTGTGAGGGTCACCTTAGTCACAGACTTATAACTCAAAAAGTGTTCGCTCTTTTCTAAAAACGGTTTTCACCACTGGAAAGAGCTTCAAAATCTCTTTAAGAAAATGTAAAAATATAAAAATCATGCAAAGGTGACATGCGACTCATTCCGTGGTGGTGGGTCACATTTTGGCGCCTTTCGTAACGCCTTGAGGCCTTACACCTTCTTCCACTCAAACATGTGACCAGTCAGACGACGTATATGTTACTGCTTTCATATATATCTCACGCCCTTTTTGGCATTGTGTTTGACTTTTGTCAAATACTTTAATATAAAGTATTTTTCTCTTCTCTTGTCGCTCTTGTGTCATAGCGATGACTGTTGTTACATAATCTTTTGTCCTTTTTTTTCATTCGTAAATCTGCCCGCTTCAAAACGGCTTCGATCAGAAGGCTTAATTTACGTCTGACGTCTTACGCCTTTTTTTCTCTCTCGTAAATCTGACGGCTTTACGTCCACATCTTCCTGCTCCCGTCCTCCGCACGGACACTTTTCATCTTCACTCCTTTTACCTTTTTTTTTCTTTTTTCTTTTTTTTTTCTTTTTTTTTCTTACACTAGGTCAGACATTCTAGCAATGGTCACTTTTTGTCCATCTCATTACTGGCCACTCTAGGAGCTCCCGGGGAGGAAAGCTCGCCGGGGCAGCCGATCGACCCCCTAACACTCTAGCCGGCCCTGAAGAGAGGATTTTGCAAGAGGCGGCAATGTGTGTGTACGATGATCGCAATGCTAATATTGATCCCTGGACAACTCGTCCGGTCACTCGGAGGCTGGCGTTACCCCTAGTAGCAGGGGAGGTGTTAAAAGTGACGGTAAACGGGAGCTTGGACTTTCGAGGCTCTTTTGCAGTACGGAGGAGGAGGAGGAGGAGGAGGAGGAGAAAGGAGGAGGAGGAGGAAGAAGAGGATGATGATGATGAGGAGGAGGTGAGTGAGGAAGAAGTGAAAATGAATTAAAAAAAAAGAAGAAGGAGAAGGAGAAAAAAAAGGTAAACGAGAGCTTGGACTTTTGCGGCTCTTTTGTAAAAAGGAGGAGGAGGAGGAGGGGGGGAGGAGAGAAATAAAAGAAGGAGAAGGATGTGGATATTCTGGCGTATGATTCTAAAAACAAAATGGGTGAGATCTGTCTGTGTGTGTGGTTGTGTTGCAAGTATGGGAGTGGATGGGAGTGAATGGATGGATGGGATGGCGGGGGTGGGCATGGGGATGGGGGGTATGTTTTTATTTTATTTTATGCAATTTATATCGCGCACATATCTCAAGGTATGGGGTTTTGAGGGAGGGGGGGGGGGGGACAATTGCAGAAAAGGGGGCGAAGGGAATTAAGGGCTCGTTTGAAAATAATACATAAACTTAGTGTATCTACATGCAAGATGAGCAGCCATATTTTTCATCTTATAGTGTTCAATTCTTTTTCAGCCGCCTTTATATTAAAGGTAAAGTCATTCCTGTTAAAACGATTTAACTCAGCAATAATGGGGATTTTGTGATGAATACAATTCGCAGACTTACATTAGTTTCCGTCTCAAAACTAATTGATCACAAAAGTCCCACAGCACAGAAAGCAACCATGATGGTGATTCACGGTATTTGTCCAAGTGGAAGGAGAATCTTATCCCATTAATAAGGCTGGACAGATATAAGGTGATGAGCCGACTCTGCTGTGCCTTCAGTGTATTCGGACTTTGAGTTCCCACCACCTTCAGATAGAGATTGGATCTCCATGCACCCGTAAACTCGACAACAGCCTTGTATAGGTCTATCAATGAGTGGCAGTGTCCTGTATCAGCTATACAGAGGTAAGGTAAGAATAAAACCTTGTTCACCGAGGCAAACCATTCCCTTCTGGGTCGTGATGATGCCACATAAAAACTCAATGAACCACGAGGGCCTTTTGAAGTCCGTGGATCCCAAAGACTGAAGACGTTCGCTCAGACGATGCTCCCACCGTGGGCAACTTCAGACGGCGTGGATGTAACGCAAAGAAGTTTGCCCAAGACCTCTTTCTATCTCCCCTTTTTTCTCGCTATTTTGCCTGCACCCCCCCCCCCCCCTGCCCCTTCTGCCCCCCCCCCCCACCCTCACTCGCAATACATACACGGACCCTACAAACGCCTCATTCCACCCTCCCTTCCTCCTCCTCCCTGACGGCGAACTGGAGAAGGTAAATGTACCGGTCTCACTACTAACGGTAGACGATGGTAGATGTAAGTCTTAGTTTGTCTACTACTGCTACTACCTTTCTCCCTTCTTAGTACTCAGTTGTATAGTTCTCTCCACCCCTATCTGCGGTGTCCTGTTTCTTGGCTATATCCCCTCTCTATCGGGAATATTGTATCTGCCTGTGTTTGTTTTGCCGCCCTCCCCCCCCCCCCCCCGCGGTCTCTGTCACCCGTTATGTTGCACTTTTCCTAATTGGTTTAAACAAGTTTATTCAGTAAATTCCATTGGTACTATTACCGCATACATGAAATAAGGAACATGGAGCACAACAAGCTAAGCTTATGAGCGTACTCTTAAAAGCAAATGAAATTTGGCGGACGATTTTAATATAACAAATTTGAAATAATGTCAAAATAATAATGGTAAATTATGGTAGACAAACATGTAACAATAAAAGTGAAAACAAAACCAACAAAAAACAACAACAACAAAACCAATGCTAAACTAACAACCGTACTCACACGCGCTCGCACACTCACTCGCACACACACGCATACAATGACTTCCACATGGTTGAAAATAGAATACTACCAGAACAAAGAAATGTAAACAGTACTGCACATGGTGGATGAGATAAATGCATTCATTATTCAAAACGTTTGCTTAATAAGATAAACCTGAATAACTGGTCAAATATCAATGCATTTTCGGTGTCTGACTTGTCTCTATTGCCATACAGAAAATCATCAGCGGTTAGCAAATCATAGTTGGGCAGTGTTGACAAGGTGACTTCACGTATTTGAAGAGATAAGGGGCAATGAAAAATATAGTGCTCCGCATTTTCAACAGGATAACCACAAGTGCATGACGGGTCTGGAATTAAATGTCTGTCAAATAGATCACTATTTAGATTGCTGATCCTCAATCTCAGTCTGCAATGGATAATTTCTGATTTTCGATCAGATGTGTATCTATACGAGGGAACAACAGTATCATCAGAACTAATACGTTTTTTAAATAACCCAATAGAATCAAGTTGTTTTACAGTATCTGGAAGCTCATTCCACAGGGAAGTCGAAGACAGAAAAAATGACTTTTTATACAATTCAGTTCGAGAGTGGGGAGTCTGTCTGTCAAGTGGTCTTCGTCTATGGTAAGGGTTCACAGAAGCAACGAGAGGAGGCAGACGTTCTAGTAAGTATGGTGGCACGCGTGCATTAACTAATTTGAAATACAAAATCAATTTGTGTCTTTTTCGCCTCTCCTTCAGTGTTGTAAATCCTGATTCATCGTACAATTTTTGGTGACTCGTGCCACGAACTGCACCTATAATGGTTCTTATGGCATCAAGATGCAAGTTTTCTAATAAAGTAGCTAATCTGTCAGAACAGTTATCCCAAATGACGTCAGAAAAATCAAAATGGGGAATAATAAAAGATTTATACATAAGTTCAAGTGCCTTTCGGCTAAGGCGATACTTATAGGACCGAAAACATGAGAGAAGAACACGTACTTTAGATATAATTGACTGAACATGTGATTCCCATTTGCAGTCGCTCTGAATCAGTACACCAAGATGTTTGTGAACGTGGTTTTCTCACTTTTCCTAATTCATGTGCAAAACTTACCAGTTCTCTAAATTTCACTTCAATGATAAAGTGATTCAACGTAATCAAGAGTTGTCAAATAATCTAACAGTATTTTACTTGACATCGTTGACTCAAGGTCAATTTCTTTTGAAAGAAATTAGAAACTGTGACCTTGGGTCAAGGCAATCGAGGGACCTGCAACACGACTGTATAACAACTCTTGGCAAAGTCACGGCTTTACTGATTTGGGGTCAATGTGACCCGCAACACGACGTTAACCACTCTTGGTCAAGACCAACCTTAATGAACCAGGGTTTGGGTCGCACGAAGCGAAAGCGGGTGCCGGCCAGCTACAGGGTCTGAAACCGTAACAAATCTCACTTCGTGCACCTCAGTCCTGGAGTCAACGGAGTCCCATGAACTGCAAAAATAACGACAGCCCGTGATTAAGACACGGCTCTGATGACAAAGCGGTGGTGAGAACAAGCTTTTAACATTTGTCTGCCCTTAATGAGCCACTAGGGTCAAAGGGTCATTGTTAATTCTCATTAGTGTCCATCAACTCAGCATGCATATTTGTTTTATAGAGAGAGGTGCCCTTGGTTGCTGTTTGGTCAGGATCATGGTCATTCAAAGAGGGATAACATTGTTTTCTGTCCTCATTGGTATTCAACAAGTTCATCGTGCTGCCAGGGACAAAGTGGTACAAGAAATAGGGATTCGAACTCGAAAACTTTCATTTCAAACTCAAAGCCAGATGTTGTGCACTTGATCCACTCTGCCACACAAATGAACGTGTTTATTTTTTTATTTATTTTTTAATTTATCATGTCTGTTTTTGCGTTTGAAATTCACAATGCGCTCTCTGTTTTAAAGAGTATGATAATAAAAGCGGCTCCAACACATTTTTTCAATCAAAATGAATCAAGATCCACGTACCACACACATCCACTCTGCCACTTCAGTTCCTTTTCCCATTTATGTCCCTTTGTGTACCTATTTTTCTTCTTCTTCTTCTTGCTTTATCTCTCTCTCCATCGTCTACTTCTTCTTGTCCCCATATTTTTTCCGGCCTTTTTTTGGGCTCTGTCCCACTCGCGCCGAACAATCCGAGGACAAATAGGCAGGACAGTCCGCTAGATGCAAAGTGCCGGACTGTTTGCACGGAGGCCCTGAGATCTCCTGATATTGGCGAGCGGAGGGGAGCGAATTATTTGTTAGGACAGCCACGGCGAGGAAGCACGCTCGAGTCCGCCAGAGAAAAAAGTCAATAATGGACATCTCTGTGAAGGGTTGCTATGACTTTTGTCCTTGTCCGTCTTGCCTATATACTACTATTTTTATGGTCAGTCTCAGGCGTGGCCTGCGTGTACGTGTGTGGGTGGTGGTTGGGGGGTGTCTGGGAGCGATTTTTCTTTTTTACATTTTGTCAAGTTTTGACTAAATGTTTTAACGTAGAGGGGGGAATCGAGACGAGGGTCGTGGTGTATGTGTGTGTGTGTGTGTGTGTGTGTGTGTGTGTGTGTGTGTGTGTGTGTGTGTGTGTGTGTGTAGAGCGATTCAGAGAAAACTACTGGACCGATCTTTATGAAATTTGACATGAGAGTTCCTGGGTATGAAATCCCCGAACGGTTTTTTCATTTTTTTGATAAATGTCTTTGATGACGTCATATCCGGCTTTTCGTGAAAGTTGAGGCGGCACTGTCACGCCCTCATTTTTCAACCAAATTGGTTGAAATTTTGGTCAAGTACTCTTCGACGAAGCCCGGGATTCGGTATTGCATTTCAGCTTGGTGGCTTAAAAATTAATTAATGACTTTGGTCATTAAAAATCTGAAAATTGTAAAAAAAAAATAAAATTTATAAAACGATCCAAATTTACGTTTATCTTATTCTCCATCATTTGCTGATTCCAAAAACATATAAATATGTTATATTCGGATTAAAAACAAGCTCTGAAAATTAAATATATAAAAATTATTATAAATTTTTTTTTTCGAAATCAATTTAAAAACACTTTCATCTTATTCCTTGTCGGTTCCTGATTCCAAAAATATATAGATATGATATGTTTGGATTAAAAACACGCTCAGAAAGTTAAAACGAAGAGAGGTACAGAAAAGCGTGCTATCCTTCTCAGCGCAACGAATACCCCGCTCTTCTTGTCAATTCCACGTGCACTGCCTTTGCCACGGGCGGTGGAGTGACGATGCTACGAGTATACGGTCTTGCTGCGTTGCGTTGCGTTCAGTTTCATTCTGTGAGTTCGACAGCTACTTGACTAAATATTGTATTTTCGCCTTACGCGACTTGTTTACATTTAGTCAAGTTTTGAGTAAATGTTTTAACGTAGAGGGGGGATCGAGACGAGGGTCGTGGTGTGTGTGTGTGTGTGTGTGTGTGTGTGTGTGTGTGTGTGTGTGTGTGTGTGTGTGTGTGTAGAGGGATTCAGAGAAAACTACTGGACCGATCTTCGTGAAACTTGACATCAGAGATCCTGAGTATGGTATCTCCAGACGTTTTTTTTTTAATTTTTTTTTTATATAAATAGCTTTGATGACGTTATATCCGGCTTTTCGTAAAAGTCGAGGCGGCTCTGTCACGCTCTCATTTTTCAACCAAATTGGTTGAAATTTGGTCAAGTAAACTTTGACGAAGCCCGGACTTTGGTATTGCATTTAAGTTTGGAGGCTTACACATTACTTAATGAGTTTGCTCATTAAAGTTGTCATTAAAATCGATTTTTCGCAAACAGATTTAAAATTGATTGCATCGTATTCTTCATAATATTTTAAATCTAAAAATATATACATATGTCATGTGTACTCTTAAAATGTGATCACAATTAACGAAAATAGATTAATTAATCTTACGATAAAAATTAAGAAATCGATCCAAAAATTACTTAATCTTATTGGCTTTGTCATTTCCTGATTCAAAAAACATATAGATATGATAGGTTGTATTCAAAACAATCTCTGAAAGTTTTCAAGAATACAGAAAAGCGCGCTTTCCTGCTTAGCACAATACGCTACCGTGCTATTCTGGCGTGTTAATTTCACTGCGTTTTGCACGTGGAAGGTGAGCGATTTCCTTCTCGCGGGGATTGACGAAGCTGTACTGTCTTGGTGAAAAACTACAGTGCGTTCAGTTTCATTCCGTGAGTTTGACAGCTTGACTAAATGTAGTAATTTCGCGACTTGTTTAACTTTATTGCAGAAAGGCAACATGTTCTGAGAGTAAGAGGTCTCCTCGTATGTCATTGACCGGGTTACTGTGAGTCTGGTCCAGAAAGGAATTTTAACATAATTTGTTTTTTTTTAAGCTAAATTTGAATCAACTTTCATTGTTTTTGCTTATTGCAAAATGGCAAAATTTTCAGAGAGAAAAAAAGGTCTTTTCGCAGAACATTTTTCGTGACTGCCGTTTCTGGTCCGGATATGAATGTTAAGTAACATCTCTGTAAGTAGGGTTGCTATGACTTTTGTCCTTGTCTCTCTTGCCTATATATCACCACGTTTTACGGTCAGTCTGCGGTCTGGCCTGCGTGAGTTAGTGGAGAGGTTGGCAATGTTTTTCTTTTCCTCTTTATTTTGTTCGTGCATCGATATCCTTACGGCAGAAAAGAAACAAAACATTCTCTGGAGTAAAAGGTCTACTTCAATGTCATGACTGTTTTACTGCGATTCTGGCCCAGATATAAGTTCTAAGCATTTTATTTTAATGACAGATCAATTTAGAGCCAAATGTGACTCCCCTTTCATTGTTTCTTTTGGGGTGTGTTTTGCTATTAACGCAAAAAGGTAACATTTTCTAAGAAAGGGAAGATTTCTCTACGACCATTGACTGTTTTACTGTGTGTCTGGTCCAGACAATAATTGTAAGTAAAATCAGTGTTAAATCTGGACCTACTTTCATTTTGCGCAAAAGAGAGACTTAGAGCCAAACTTAAATTCCATTATTTTGCTCTTGGGGTAGGTCTTCTCGCAGGTCCTTTCCCGTTTCACTACGACTTTGGTCCAAATAGAAATTCAAAAATGATTTTTTTCATTTTATGCAAACGAGTAGTGCTATGCAGAGACCTTGTGCTCTGCGATAATTAGACCTTTGTTGAATAGAGCATATCATAGTACGTACAATCTCATATACTCGCCTCGCCGGAAACCTGTGAACTTATACACATTCTCGAGAAATTTGAAGCAAGGGAGGGTTTAAAAAAAAGTTTATGAACGTTAAGAAAAACTTAATCAGTAGACGAATGTTTTCTCCGTCTTTTGTAAGTATAAATACAAAACACTGGTACGAGTAAAATAAAATAAATAATTACTATACAAAAAATGGGCCAAGGACTTTAAAGATGTCTTTCACTTCCAAGCTTTTCCAAACAAAATACGTCAGCTGACATACAGACAAGAATGCTTGGAAAAAAACTAGGAACCGAGGGACGAAATGAAACGAATAGAAGTAAAAACGTCTTTATGAGGATGGTGCCGGGGAAGCGAATCTTACGTATTCAATGGTCGTGTTTATTTCCGTCTCTGTCAATTTTTAGTGGTGAGTAATACGAAATCAAAGTATACATTGCTGTCAGTAGGAGTAGAAGCAGAGATTTAACTGGCAAGAGGAAGGTGAATGGGGCAGGGGTTGGGGTTGTGGTGGTGGTGGGGATGGCGGTGTAGTGAGTGGGGGTGGTTTAAAGGTTCGTGTGAGGAACCAGGAAAACAAGGAGACGAAAAATATGAAAAGAAACGCCAAATAAAACAAAGATCAAAAGAAAAGAAAAAACCCTGAATGTTAGAGATTAAAAAAGAGACGTAAACACAATGAATGTTCTACTTAAATATTAAAAAAATATCCCGAATACAATACAAGAGGGACGAGTCAGATATGAAAGAAAAATGAAAACGGAAGCTTTCTTCTGTATCTTGAAGTAAAATCCGTATTTGTTGCTAAAAACAAACAATGACAATGCATGCCGAAAGGAAGAGACGCAGAAACGAAGGAAATAAAGAAACAGAAATATTACAGAAAAAATAGCAACTTTGAAATAAGAAAATAGAAGTAGGCCCTATTAAACATTACTGAAAAGAATTGCATTCATGCGCTCTCCAGCAGTGTATTGGATCTTTCTTTGGTAAGAAAATATGATAAGATAAGAAAAATGTATCCTCAGAAAACCAAATCTGGACGTGAATATGTATATCCTGTTCCAGAAAGCAGACAAAGGAAGATTACGAAACAGAGAGACAAAAGGCAAGAGCAGTCTCAAACTGTGTATAGACGCGACCTTAATGCACGCACCCCCCCCCCCCCTTCCCAGTCAAGAAAAATGTGCGTTCTTTACAAAGCAGCATGCTACTTTATTTTGTTTTTTGTTTTATCACATTGTGGATGGACTTGCACATGTATTTGTTACTTTATATATGCATTACACCAACCATTCTTCTTTTTACATTTAGTCAAGTTTTGACTAAATGTTTTAACGTAGAGGGGGAATCGAGACGAGGGTCGTGGTGTATGTGTGTGTGTGTGTCTGTCTGTCTGTCTGTGCGTGTGTGTGTGTAGAGCGATTCAGACTAAACTACTGGACCGATCTTTATGAAATTTTACATGAGAGTTTCTGGGAATGATATCCCCGGAAATTTTTTTCATTTTTTCGATAAATGTCTTTGATGACGTCATATCCGGCTTTTTGTAAAAGTTGAGGCGGCACTGTCACACCCTCATTTTTCAATCAAATTGATTGAAATTTTGGCCAAGCAATTTTCGACGAAGGCCGGACTTCGGTATTGCATTTCAGCTTGGTTGCTTAAAATTAATTAATGACTTTGGTCATTACAAATCTGAAAATTGTAAAAACATTTTTTTTTTATAAAAAGATCCAAATTTACGTTCATCTTCTTCTTCATCATTTTCTGATTCCAAAAACATATAAATATGTTATATTTGGATTAAAAACAAGCTCTGAAAATTAAAAATATAAAAATTATGATCAAAATTAAATTTTCGAAATCAATTTAAAAACACGTTCATCTTATTCCTTGTCGGTTCCTGATTCCAAAAACATATAGATATGATATGTTTGAATTAAAAACATGCTCACAAAGTTAAAACGAAGAGAGGTACAGTAAAGCGTGCTATGAAGCACAGCGCAACCGCTACCGCGCCAAACAGGCTCGTCACTTTCACTGCCTTTTGCACTAGCCGCGGACTACGTTCAGTTTCATTCTGTGAGTTCCACAGCTTGACTAAATGTAGTAATTTCGCCTTACGCGACTTGTTTATACTGCCCTTCCACACGTGTATCGGGTGAGATAGATAGATAGATAGAGAGAGAGAGAGAGAGAGAGAGAGAGAGAGAGAGAGAGAGAGAGAGAGAGAGAGAGAGAGAGAGAGAGAGAGAGAGAGAGAGAGAGAGAGAGAGAGAGAGAGAGATAATTGAATTGAACTTTATTTAACAAGGATTAAGATTTAAGGCTACGCCTTTTCTTACAATCTGACCTTGGGACGCACAGACACACAATGATACAATTGAAAAATTAAAAATTAAACAGTTAAAAAGTAAGAGGTCGAGAGAGAGAGAGAGAGAGAGAGAGAGAGAGAGAGAGACAGAGACAGAGACAGAGACAGAGACAGAGACAGAGAGAGACAGACAGACAGACAGACAGACAGACAGACAGACAGACAGACAGACAGACAGACAGAGGCAGACAGAGAGAGGGAAGGGGGTGAGACACAATTACAAAATCTGTCCACCTCAAATTCAAGCAATAACCAATCTCATAACTCACAAAATCCCGCATCATTTTAACACGCAAAGTTCTGTCTCTCTTCCAGCCACATTACTTCTTATGATTCTCATGACTAGTCACAAACTGTTTTATGATAAAGTTAAGCCAGCGAATTATTAACAGCTATTGTGTTTTCAGCGTAGCAATAGGGTCCGATATTTAGACGAGACAAGTATAATGCCGACGAGTCGAAGACGAGTCGCATTATACTTGTTCGAGTCTAAATATCGGACCCTATTGCTACGCTGAAAACACAATAGCGATTATATAGCTGTTATGACCTTGATTTGTTGTTCCAAACTTACAAAATGACAGTTTTTGCGTCGATGCGTTGATCTCAGGTTTTGATAGCAGACAAACTTCTTACGCGCATCATGTTCGCGCAGACATGCACACCGCTACACGCTTTCTGACTTTGGAAGAAAAACTGACTCCAAGTGCATTCGACTTCACAACACAGTTGTTGAAACAGCTTTTTAA
>NC_090245.1:68885352-68887852 GCF_037325665.1 Littorina saxatilis
CGACCGACCGACCGACCGACCAACCGACCCAACGAACAAACAAACAAGCAAGCCAGTCAGCAAGCAAACTAGCGTGCAAACGAACGAACAAACAAACAACCAAACGACCGACCCAACGAACGAACGAGCAAACAAACAAGCAAACCAGTCAACAAGCAAACAAGGACGCAAACAAACAAACAAACACACAAACAAACAAACAAACAAACAAACAAAAACAAACGCACTGTAGGCCTTTTTGTTCTCATCCTCGATAAACCTGAAAAAGGTAGGCGGCAGCCTTAACACAAATTCACACCAACCAATTTTTTTGAGGACCGCAGCACGCAGACATGCATGTACAGAGTTTTATGTAGTCATTTTCAGATCAGAAGAACATCACTTATTTTGTTATTTCACTATCTGTGTAGTTATCAGACACAACTTTGATGTCGGTGGCGAAGCAAATTTAACACCACTCGCCTTCCTCGTCTGCTTCAATAAAAGGCTAGGTGGTTGGGAAATTGGTATGTTTCAAATGACGAACTCTCTCACTGACCGTAATATGGACCGATGCTTCACGTTGTCCTTTAAAGGTGGCACCCAAATGAGTAATCTTGAACTTTAGTGTGTTAAATTCATAGCAAAGAGTCCAGTGACATTCTTTACTTGTTTTTGATACAAGTCCCTGTAATCAAGCCAAAGAACATTTGTCGTGAAATTAATTGACGGATTGAGCTCCAAACTTAAGCATAATTAATTTATTTGGTTGTTTGATCGACGAAAATGCCGTGAAAATGGCGTACATTGTCAACCAAGGGATACGATAGAGTTTTCTCCCCTGTCCGCTCATACGGATAATTCCTTCGTTGACGCCTGTAAACGAAATGCATTCGTACAGTTCACCGGAGTTCATTCCGTGACTTCAAAGGGATCTCTTCTTCTTCTTCCTGGCGTTCGCAGAGGTTACACGATCAGTCCAGCACTGGTGATATATGTTGTCGTTTTCTCCAACTCCTGTCGACTGCCATAATTATAGTTTGGTCTGCAAGGGAGTTGGTGACGGCCACACAAAGGTATCTAAAATGACTTGTTATGATTACAAGTGCAGGTCCTACACATTTGGAGGCTTAAATGCCTCTGAATTATGAGCTATGAATTTAACACACTAAAGTTCAAGATTACCCCCAAATGTGTAATTTCTGATATGCGAATGTGGATGGCACAGAAAGTGTTCAATCACAGTCCGACATATTTTTTAAACCAAATTGGAGTGCCGTTTGAGCGAGTTGAAGGAAGGCAACCTTTAAAATTGACCAGTGACAGAATGAGTTGATTCGGTCATCATGTGTTGCTCCTCGACGTTCAGTTCAGTGATTGGGTTTGGACATAGATTTTACCTTTCCGCATAATGCGAAGGTGATCAGTTGTTGCAGCGGCATCAAAGACAGCGTTGCAATTTTAAGCACACTAATTATCAAATGTTGCCACGGCGATAGTTTGATACTTTGATTTGATTTGATGTGATTCTGATCAACTTCCGCCGATACCGGCAGAGAGCCGCCACCGTAAACACGTGAAAGCCACGCCGATAAGTCATTGCGGACACGCCTATCACTCCCACCCACCTTTTAGCCTTCTGTCGATCAGCGCACATGATCATGTTTTACCGCCACAATTTTGCCCACGAGGAGTAAGAGTATTCTTTCACCCGAAGACACACCAAAAATCTATTGTTCTTCTTCTCCTGCGTTCATGGACTGAAACTCCCACGTAGAATCGTTTTTATTTGCATTTAGATTTGGAGCAGCGTACTGTCAGTTTGGGAAACGTGTTTTAAAAGTATTGGAAATAAAGGCTCGGAATGGCCTGGCGAATGGAGTCTGTAATCTCATCGTCCGCCTAACTATAGAAAAGACAAATGATTCACAGATAGGCAAAACAACTCACAAATCCACCGTTATTTAAAGCGTGATTATATGACTCATTCCAAACTATGGTACTAGTATGTTGGTGAAAAGAGGCACTTCTGCACTTGAAACCGACAATATTGGGCCTTTAATAAATACACCAACGTACATTCTTTTGCCTATTTCTGAATAAAACGGTAATGAGAAATGATGGTTAAAATATGACGGCTCATCAGAGGCAGTACCCTCTATAATCGAAGATTCCTATTTTGTGTAGCTCCAAACGTGAAAAGAAAGGTATAACATTCAAACAAACAAACCCAAATATATAGTTTTCCTACACGACACCATAACTATCGAGGTGCTATACGTAACAGCATGATGGTCGTAGTAGTGTTTTGACAAATGGAAACACCTCTGACTCGAGTGACTTTACAAAGTAAAGCGACTTCACTCTATCAGAGCTAGGATTTCAGAAACTAACTTTCCACTTATCAGCTACGGTAGTACTGAGTGAGCGCCGACTGAGAGCAGAGCAGCGCTGCGATGTTTCAATGCTCGCTTTTCTGTTCGTACGGAACTAACCCAACTTGCTACCGAAGCGGAGAGAG
>NC_090245.1:68895352-68912852 GCF_037325665.1 Littorina saxatilis
AGTTTCTTCCGCCGCCATTGATTTTCGTCCTCCCCTGAGAGGAGCCTGTATTTTACACGCTGTTGCTCAAGTAATGAATTGAAATCGGTCGAAAAGCAAAAGAGTTCGGTTTGGGGTGGTGGCGGGTGGGGGGGGGGGGTGGGGGGGTGGGGGTGGGTGGGTGGGGGAGAGTAGACGACACAAAACGCAGGGGATGCATTTGAATTAGCGTTTGAATGTTCTATAATGCAATTCTAAATGTAAGCTTGGAATTCGAGAAGAAAACACTCTCCAGTGGACAGTGGTTTTGTTATGGAACATTTGTGAGAAAATCATTACACATGTATCTAAATTACAGCGAATGTCCATTGAACTATTCAAGGTCCAGTTTGCCAGAAAACTTTCCCAAAATATCTCTTTAAATAGTACACCATTAGCTACAACAGCTCATGTCGTTCGCCTAGTTTGCTGTGTATGGCAGAATCGAATCGCTCTTTGACTTCAAGTGAGAAACAGAACGAATTAAGTGGATTTGGAACAGTCAACTGTCCTTTCCCCTCAGGAAGCACCCCCTTTCACGGATCAAGCAAACTATCATCGAACATTTGCATTTAGCATACACCCGTGTTCAAACTGTCCACATGTTCATTTTTGCTAAAGTGACTCAGATGGAAATCACAGATCAAGCAAAAAACCACTGTACTTATGTTTATTGTACAACAGTACTATCCCTGCACTCCGTATATATGTGTCCATTTGCTCACGTGGTTCCCATTGAATTCACAGATCAAGCAAACTATCATTGTTCTGTTTTTTTCATCAATGTCCGTCCACTCTATCCAGATGTCAATTTAATAACATGGTGCAAATGGAATTCACTGATACAAAAAAATACACCCATTTGTGTAGCCTACTTTATCTGACATTTAATTATCATCACTCCGTCCAGTTGTCCAGTTGTTTTTTTGGTTTATCTTTGGTTTGTGTGTTTGTAAAAAGTTGAAGCCCTTCTCTTGCGAGCGATCACGTTCACCGCCACAGACCCGCTCAGGCTTTGACATGGGGTATAAGTGCATCTTTCTGCTTAGACACATACTCAATATCAGCCAGTCTGACTTTTTTTCTGCAATAAAAAAAACGAGTTTTGTTTTTGTTTTTGCTGAATGGTTTTCCTATTTGACGCCTATGTCAATCTGCAAAATACATTACAGTGGACTTCCTCCCTTTTAAGACTCTGTTTTCTAAGGCTTTTTCTTCATAACCACTTTAACTGTAAGGCAATAAATTAAATCACCAAAAGAATAGATGCTTTCACCAAAAGAATTGCTTAGTTAGCAAAAGATATTCCACCAAAAAAATCGGATGTTTCCACCCACACATTTTTGTTGTGGTACTTTAATTCTTTGTCACTCTTTAACTCTTTGTCTTTTCTTTTGGTGAAAGCATCTATTTTTTTGGTACAACCATCTCTTCTGTTGGTTCATTAAACGGGTGCCTAACTTTAACCCCATTTTAAGACTCCCTCCTTTGTAAGACCTGTTTTTTCCCGATTTTTATGAGGTTTTAACTTAAAAATGGGGTCCCACTGTATTCAAAACAGGTCCTTAGATTATGACCACAGGCAGCAGTCAGACTATTGGTCCTTAGTATGTGTCCAGGTGGAGTGATTGCCTAATTATCACATTGAACAGCCTGGACCCATCTTCGGCGATCGATTTTTTTGTTAAACACAAGAAGGATGTTATTAACGTTATCTAAACAACGAAGTGACTGTGGTCATATTCGTTATCGTCTTGTGTCGTCTTTGTATCGGTGAGTACAGTAATCCTTTTTTAAAAATTAAAAAAAAACTTTATTAACGTTATGCAACCATGCCGGGAAATGGAAATGGAAACGTTGCAATGTCTACAGTACGTACGACCACACAATGAACCTGAACACACACACAAACACATTGGATCGAACTCATCCTTGGCCGCTACGACATTACTGGGGCGTTAATTGGTCTATTCGAGGAAAAGCAATAATAGAAGAATGGACGTGCAGGTACCTAGCACAGGACATCTCAACGATGGAAAGTGCAGCACCGTGTGGAGAAGACATTAACACCTTGCTAAGAACGCAGCTCGACTGTATGCAAAGTCGTTGTGTTGTTTCCTCACAATGAATACAGGAAATACAGCCGGAATAGACTGGTGCATAAGCGAGGCTGATTCCACTATACAACTGACTCATCCAATTTATGAGAGACAAAAAATCGTATGGTCAAAATCTTGCAAAGATGGTTGGTTGGTTGGTTGGTTGGTTGGTTGGTTGGTTGGTTGGTTGGTTGGTTGGTTGGTTGGTTGTTGGGTGTTCGTGTCCTTTTGACCCTGTTTCACTATTCGGGAACGTTTCAGTTTAATTGTTTCCTTTCTCAATCTTGCAAAGATAAAAATAAATTAGCAGACAGAAATGATGATGAAATAATTAAAGGGACCATGCAAGAACTCACAGAAATAGTAGGGGAAGGGCCCCTAATATGGACCCCTTTTTGTTTATTGCTGATAACTAGCTTGTTTTCTTGCGCGCGAAGAAGTTTCATTTTGTGGTTGGTAGTCCTTCTCTCTTAGGTTAATCGTTAGACCTAATTAGAGTGAAATAGCTTTGATAGACATTCAGCAAAAATTAAATACAGAAAAAAATCACAAATGGTCCATATTAGGAGCCTGGGTGCCCAATATTGACCAGTGAAGCGGCCTTCACGAATCACTGTAAAAAGCCCCATATACTTCAAAATAACATGATACAAATTAGTGTGCAAGTCAGACAAATTCAAATATGCTTTAGATTGATCTGTTTCGGGTTGATGAAAGCATTATTTGAAGCACACCAGGAAACTGAAGAAGCTTATCAAAAACAGAGTGAAAATAAGTAAAATTATCAACTTCCACACAAAAAATAGACTATTTGTTATATTTTTTTTAATCTCGAGGGCTAGTTATAGATTATTTTCAGCAAGCTTCTTTATGAATTAATTAAAATTGCTTTTAGCTTTTAGTTTCTTCGATTTGTTGAAGGTGGTCCATATTAGGGGACTCACACATACTTTGAGGTTTTGCTAATATTTTTTGTTTGCAGTAGAAACTCGGGGTAAACACTGCTAAAATGTAACAAATACGGTCTTAGCTGTCATATATAGCCATTTTTGTGTGATAAAAGCTTTGGCTGTGGACAGAAACGAGTCCGTTTTTGGGCGGCAACTTTAGAGTGAACGCTGCTAAAAGTGAAAAAAAGGCGAAAAAGCCTAACGGTTTTGAGGTTTGTGTTTCTGCAACTGTTTTGACATGTGCAACTTATCTAGAGAGGGTGAATAAAGCGAATAAAACTGTTTAGAGCGCTCTAGCGCCTTTAGTTTGTCAGAACAGGAGGTGGTCAATATTAGGAGCCGGTCCATATTAGGAGCCTTTCCCCTATATACACAGTTTGGATATCAGTGATTAGATGATTACCGCTCCGTGAATATGATAGTTATCACTGAAGGCAAGAATGGCCAGCTGGTCTTCACTTGACCTTTATCCTACATACGTGAGAGAGACACTCGGGAGATAATAATCGTTCAAATCACACGTGTGTATATCATGTAAATGAGGTCATGTCAAGCAAGTATGACAGGGACCTGTTTTTCCAATGTTTATGATGCCAAAGTCACCGAGACAAACGTCATTATAGAAAAAAATAATTGCGCTCGCTAATTACCCTCGATGATTGTTTAGAACTAACACGTCACGCCACACTTTGAGAGTGACGTTTCTTTGCTTTGACGTAATAGATTGCACGAGGTTTTAGAAGAGATCGAGGTTCCAAAACAAGCGTCTTCAATTTAGCTGCCTCGACTGCAGGACATTTTCAGTGAAGTACACGTTAGTACAGTATGTAGGATAAACAGAATACTACATGGCTTGCTGTGTCGTACCAGATTTACACCCGTTGCTTTTTCAAATAGTGAACAGCTCGCTTTCGCTCGCAGTTCAATATTTTACACAAAAACTCGTGTAAATCTGGTACGACACAGCAATGTAATATTCTCTATTTATCTCACAATACAACTTTGTTTTATCTACCGTTATCACCTTCAAGAGCGCACACATGTGAGGGGAGAACTATAACATAGAATGTTTCTTCTTTTTTGTCCATTACTTTATTGTCCCATCGCTGGGAAATTCCGGTCGCCTCCTCCCAGTGGAAGGCTAGCAGCAACAGAGTCGCGCTACCCAGGTGTGTGCGTGTGTAGGTGTAAGCAGCCACCAGCACTAATGGCAGAATGACCGAGGTCTTTAACGTGCCACAGTGGTGACACGGGGGTGGAACATGGATACCGTCTCTGAGCCTGCACTTAAAGTTGACCCGTGTTCGTCCCGGCCAGAATTCGAACCCGTGACCGTCGAATCACAAATCTAGTGCTCTACCAACAGAGTTAACGGGCCCCGGTAAGTCCAACAAGACTGCCTTCCTTGTTTGGTCCACAGTGTTCTCATTTAATAGCCTCTCGTGTGTCTGCACATTGCACATTGACAATTTCACACCGGACAAGTTTCTGAACAGGGCCAGAGATTGAAAGTATTCTCTACAGACTCTGATATGGCCTTCTTGAATTTACAGCGTACTCGTTGAAACACACCTTACTTTTCATGGAAAAGTCCGGCAGTGCAACCTTTATGTTTGATGTTGTTGCAATTTCCACACTGAAAAGCTCGTTTAAACAAATCATACCTCTCCAGTTATATGCAGCAATTTATACACTAATAAACAATACGTATCGCGAACAAGTCCGTGAATAAAGGCATCTTAAATCTACAGTGTCCTTATTGAAACAAAGCATACCTCACACGGGAATGTCCAGTAATACAGCCTTCATGTGCAATTGTATACTCTGAAAAGCTCATAGAGTCGTGACTGATATTATGGTCTTATTATTATAATTTGTATAACTACAGTGTCTTGTTTGAAAGGAATTATATATCTCTCATGGGGATGTCCAGCAATACAGTCTTCATATACCTGCGATTTTTGCCCTGAAAACTTCATACTTCCCGTAGATAAGACCGTGAATATAGCCTTTTTTCCCCCTAAAAACCTGCAATGACCATTTTGAAACAAATCATACCTCCGAATGGGATGTCCGGTAATACAGCCTTCATCTATCTGCAATTTCTACACTAAACAATTCATTCCTGCCAGGGACATGTCCGTGGACACTGTCTTCATGTTGTGCAGTATCCTCATTGAAACAAACAATTATTCTCATCGGAATGTCCGGTAATACAGTCTAAATTCATATTCTTGTAATGTATATACTCTTGTTGCGGATGAGTCTGTGAATACAGCCGACTTTTAAACACGAAACAAGAACAGAAAAGAAGTCTAGTGAACAAGTAAGACGTCTAGTGCTCATGCAAGAATACCCGTCGTCAAAATGGAGAAAAAAAAGCATAGTTGTCACAGAAGGAGAAACGAAAAAGTCCGATGCGCCCGTGCGTACACTGAATCTAAAACAGCGCAACAAGCACGCGTGCCCTCAGAGAAAAGGAGTGGGTGGTACCCCCCCTCCCAACCCAACTTTACTCCCCCCCCCATCTTTTGACACCTCGTGGTCATTAGGCACATTAAACGCGGCCTGAGTCGCCCTGAGGGAGTTATTATTTAACTATTCCCCTGTTTCTTGACTTGCCGTTCTTTTTCTCCTGCGGCACGCCTTGCGCTCTTACACGTTTGGTTTCTCCGTCAGTCGTGAACACTCGTCGATCTTCTGTGGGGGAAAGGAAACCAAGATATGCTTGTTATAATTTTTTTTAAACTGTTTTATTTGCTTGACCAGAAGCTTGTTCCTTATCCCAGTATGCTCCCACACCGCCCCGTCCCAGTATGCTCCCACACCGCCCCATCCCAGTATGCTCCCACACCGCCCCATCCCAGTATGCTCCCACACCGCCCCGTCCCAGTATGCTCCCACACCGCCCCATCCCAGTATGCTCCCACACCGCCCCATCCCAGTATGCTCCCACACCACCCCGTCCCAGTATGCTCCCACACCGCCCCGTCCCAGTATGCTCCCACACCGCCCCGTCCCAGTATGCTCCCACACCGCCCCGTCCCAGTATGCTCCCACACCACCCTGTCCCAGTATGCTCACACACCGCCCCGTCCCAGTATGCTCCCACACCGCCCTGTCCCAGTATGCTCCCACACCGCCCCGTCCCAGTATGCTCCCACACCGCCCTGTCCCAGTATGCTCCCACACCGCCCCGTCCCAGTATGCTCCCACACCGCCCCGTCCCAGTATGCTCCCACACCGCCCCGTCCCAGTATGCTCCCACACCGCCCCGTCCCAGTATGCTCCCACACCGCCCTGTCCCAGTATGCTCCCACACCGCCCCGTCCCAGTATGCTCCCACACCGCCCCGTCCCAGTATGCTCCCACACCGCCCTGTCCCAGTATGCTCCCACACCGCCCCGTCCCATTATGCTCCCACACGCTCTGTCCCAGTATGCTCCCACACCACCCCGTCCCAGTATGCTCCCACACCGTCCCATCCCAGTATGCTCCCACACCATCCTGTCCCAGTATGCTCCCACACCGCCCTGTCCCAGTATGCTCCCACACCTCCCCATCCCAGTATGCTCCCACACCGCCCCGTCCCAGTATGCTCCCACACTGCCCCGTCCCAGTATGCTCCCACACCGCCCCGTCCCAGTATGCTCCCACACCGCCCCATCCCAGTCCTCACTGATCCATCCACATCTGAATTTCGCTTGTCATTATTGCAATAACTCGTATTTTGTTTATTTGAAGAATCGGTTACTTTATGATCGTATTCGTATTAGGTTTCATATGCTGCATGTGAATCGCTGATGGCTCAGTTCTATTCATAGTCTGGTAATAATTATATATCGGCTACATGTGCATCTGGATCGTCATGCATCCTCCTGCATTTTCATCAGCTAGTATTAGGACTTGATGAGTTTTCGGTGGGTTTTTTTGGGGGGGGCAGCAGTTTTGTCCTTATATATGTTCTTTTTCTCTTTTCTTATGAGTTCTTTTTGTGTGCGTGATTTTCTTCTTCTTCATGTTGTTTTTCTGGTTGGCCTCTTGCGGACTCAACGTAAGCTTTACCGTCACAACTGACTTAATGAACTCGCTAGGAATGCATTTTTTTTCGAGCACTACGTTCTTAGCTGAGATAAAACTGTTTGATAACATCTTGTAATCATTATGTTTGTTTATGTTCGTCAAGTTAACAGTTAAGCTCGTGCACTGTTATTAATTCACTTGATGAAGCTCTTACATACTCATGACTGAAATAAGGCGCGTCTACAATTTGGTCGCTTCGATTCCGTGATGTTTGGAGCAGAAGGCACGCAAGTACAGAACTAATGATCAACAGAATACTACAGGGCTTGCTGTGTGATACCAGATTCAAACTCGTCGCTTTTTGAAATATTAAAAAGCTCGCTTTTGCTCGCATTTCAATATTTGAAATTACAACTTGTGAAATGTGAAATCACACAGCAATTAAGCCATGATATAATCTTCTCTATTTTCTACTACATGGCTACATGTACACGCAACTTCATCTTGCCCGTGTAATGCAACACCATCTTTCACGCGCAGCTCCATCGATTCAGATACGCCTCTTAACACAGCACTATATCCCCGTCAAACTTTGAAGCTCTTATCAAACAACCCTTCAACTCCCAACGCACAACAACCATCCTTGCATATTAGACTGATTAAGTGTACAGTGCCAGTGGTAGTGCTAGTGGTTATCGGTACTTTTTTATGTGTTGACGTCAGCGATGTGTGCGCAGTTCAAAGGTTAGAGGTCAAAGTTTACGGATGCTTCCTTCGATCCGCTAACGAGCTGTGGTTGAATCGACGAAAATAACGAGCCCCAAAAGGTATGTAAAAACTGAGCGAACGCTTGTTTATTTACAGGATTATTTATAACTAGTATGTTCCTAAACCACTTAATGGTACAAATGTCAGTTTAATGTGTGATATAATCCTGGTTTGATGCTGTAATTTAAGCGTTGAACAGAGCAAGCTTTTTCACATTTCAAACACACAAAAAATGGCCGCTTTTGAGTTGTGTTCAGTTTTTCGATTCACCCTTTTCGATTTCGATTTCGCTTACTGTGTGGAAGATGAGTTATGCAGTGAAAAGTTGCAAATGTTCCAATCCTCTCGCTGTTTATGTTTTGTTTTAAGATCGATCTTCATGGATGCCAGGGACCAACTTGAGCTTGCGGCGTGGGACGAGGATGACGCAGAAGATGATTTTGTTGTCTTCGCACTTCTTGATCAGGTTAGCAAACAAGTCAAAGCTTAGGTCTAGCTTCTAAAGGCATTAAAGGTTCCGCTAAAATATAATTGTCAGGAACAGGCGTATATTTTGGTTATGGCCGGTGAGGTTACTTTAGATTGGTTATGGTTAGGTTTTAAATGTTGTTCATGTAAAAAATTAAATGTTTTTTTGGTTAGATTTCATTTTCATAGTCATTATAGTGATCTTGTCTGAATCAACAGTGATACTGATAGTGATATTGGGTAGATCTAACACTTACACCTAGATTTGGTTTCCGTGTGACTTTGTTACTTACATTTAATGGTTTATAAACATAGAGTTTTAACTATTTACTGTTCAAGAATCAAAATCAAATGGAAACTGATGACCAAATCTGCAGTCAGAGTTTTAGTTTCA
Organism: Littorina saxatilis; assembly: GCF_037325665.1. NCBI lineage: Eukaryota > Metazoa > Mollusca > Gastropoda > Littorinimorpha > Littorinidae > Littorina > Littorina saxatilis. The sequence goes on from NC_090245.1 coordinate 68,904,073, forward strand.
TCAAAGCATGACTATTATTATTAAGTCCACTCTCTGTCACAGAGTCTGTGTCACTGTCAGTTTGTGTTCTTGTGTCATTTTAATTTCAAGGGCGGATCTGGGGGGGGGTTACACGGGTTACGTAACCCCCCCCACCCCCCCAAAAAAGAGATAATTTATTGGCTCAGGATGCGCCAGATAGCTCTATTTTGCTTCTTTGGATAAAAAAAATTTCCGGGGGGGCATGCCCCCGGACCCCCCTAGAGGCTTAGGCGCCTTCGGCGCCGTCAACTTGTATCTTCGCAGTCATTTTGTAACCCCCCCCTCCAAAGTGAATTGATCCGCCCTTGTAATTTGATAGCAATACATGTACTTTCAAGAAGGATGTTACACTTACTGGTTCTATCAGACTTTTAAGCACAAGGCACCTTGGTTCTAGTTTTATTATTTCTAGGATCAAATTACTTCAGTACAAGGAAACTTCTGTGTTCTAAAACATACACAGTATTTATATCAGAATACTGTCAACTGGTGCTTTTTGAGATGCACAGTTGAAACTATTTATCCAACATGCTTCAAGTTCAACCTGTAAGGGTCATTTGTTATCCAGGGGCGAGTAAACAATCCGCTTGGCTAGTAAAAACAGGCTCGCAACTCACCTGGCTGGCCAATTAAAATTCTGGTCAAATGCAACCAAAAGGGTTTTAACGCTACTGCAGATCAATTGTGGGAAATGTATCGGGGCGGCGAAATTTCTGCCAGGTTAGTGACTTTCTTGAAGTTACTCGCCCAGCTGGCGAGTTAAAATGTTGGAGTTTAACTTTCCCTCTGTTACCCAGTATTGATTTGAGTAGCTTCAGCAGAATTTTCAGGCTAATTAATTGAATAAAGTGTACAAGTGATCCATGATTTCACTAAGTTTAACCTACATTTCAACAGCCAGAAAGAAGGGCCTATGAGGGTCAGTTCGCCCTTGATCACTTCACAGCCATCGAATGTGAGGACTTATTTCGCTTCAGCGCGGAAGAGATTCGGAGACTGTGCGCCCTTCTGGGAATGCAGAGGACTATGCAGGCGCCTAATGGAATGAACAATCAAGGAACCAAGGCCAGTGGTGAGGATTTATTTTTTACCCTGGTTGCTGTGAAGTTGAGTTGTATTTCAGTCAGAATGATAGTTTAATGATCCTCCTCCATGATTTGATTCGCAAAGTTGTGAAGTTTGCATTTACTGTGAACATTCAGTGAGTTGTTTTTACTATTTCAGGTTTCGTAAAAGATTAAAGCGGAGCGTTGAGTTGGGGCATAATTTATTTTGGGATTGCTTAAAATCTAAAATTTGAACTATGTATTTTGAACTTGAATCACAAAATGTACCTGACTAACTTTAGCCCCTTTGGTCGACACAGTACTCTATTTAGACAATAGAGAAATAATAGTGAATTGGTTGTGCCACTTACTGACTTAGTCTGTGGAGTTGAGTGAAATTATTTTTGAAATATGGTAACAGAATAAATAAAGATGCGTCGATACTGATAATTTATTCATATTAGTTTAACAAAATAAATGAATATTTTTTTTACAAGTTGACGAAGTGGCCGCCATTGTTACATGAATCCAAGTTCAAGGGAAGTTACTTTTGATGTGCAAAGGACTTATTTGTTTTAACTTTTTTTATGATAATTGTTTTGATTGATTTTGTCTTCGTGGTGTCCCCCCTTCAAAATAAAAATCTTTTTATTTTGTTCTTGTCGGGTAACTGTTTTTGTGTGTGCAGTATAGCCAGTAACTGTGTCAAACCTGATAAATAGAAAATCAAACTGATGATAAGCATGTCGGGCTGGGTATTTTAAGGCGCGTGAGAAAACTTTTGCAGTGTTATTATTTTTGAACTTGAAGACTGTATGAGAATATGCCTCTCCACACACATTCGCATACACACTCACCAGGCTCATTTGAATTTATGATTTTTTTCAGGATTGGAGGTGCTCTGCATCTGTCTGCGGAGGTTGGCTTACCCATGCCGGTTTGCTGACCTTTCGCAGATGTTTCATCGTCCCAAGCCGGAGTTGTGTGTGCTGTTCAAGGTAGGTATCGACTTCATCTATGATCAGTTTTCTGACAAACTAACAAACCTCAATCAGCCATGGCTGACAGTGCCCCAACTGGAACGGTACTGTGCAGCTATACATGCCAAGGGGGCTCCTCTGGAGTTTTGTTGGGGGATGGTTGATGGCACAATACGATCAATGTGTCGCCCCGGCCATTTGCAACAAGAAGTGTACGGCCATAAGAGGGTGCACTCTCTAAAGTTTCAGTGTGTCGTGACACCAAATGGCCTTGTGGCAAATGTTTTTGGGCCCTTGGTTGGTCGACGACATGACGCAGCTTTGCTGAATGGTAGTGGCATTCTTGAACACATGCAGCAGCACATGGTCACTCCAGCAGGAGATGAAATGTACCTGTATGGGGACCGAGCCTACCCCTTGACCCCTAACTTGATGAGGCCGTACCGTGGACAGATCACAGAAGAGCAACAGGCCTTCAACACAGAAATGAGCAGGGCGAGAAACTCTGTTGAATGGGAATTTTCAAAAATTGTTAGGCTGTGGGCATTTTTGGATTTCAAAAAAAATTTGAAGCTGTTCTTGTCCCCTGTAGGGAAACTCTACCTGGTTGGAGTTTTGTTGTCCAACTGTCATACTTGCCTACATGGCAGTGAGACATCACAGTTCTTTGGACTGAATCCACCAACACTGGAGGAGTATCTCTACTAATTGTCTGTGTAGCTCTCAAGTAGAAGAAATGCTCATTGCATTGATCTTGTGTCACATGGTGTTTGGCATCCAAATGGCCAAGCATCTAAACAAATTGACCCTGTAGAAGGCTTTAAATTATTAACATGATTTCACTGCTTAGAGATGGCCAAATCTACTGCCCGGTCGCCTGGTGGGAGTTCAAAATATGGTGGATAACCCGGTTTGCAACTACAAGTATCTGGTCAAATGCAATTGGCGGGGACGTAGCTAAGTTGGTAGCGTGCTGGCTTTGTAGCCAGTTGGTCGCTATCAGCGTGGGTTCGATCCCCACGTTCGGTAAGAGATTTATTTCTCGGATTCAACTTTGTGCAGACTCTCTTTGGTGTCCGAACACCCCCGAAAAAGATCCCAAGTTCACAGCAAAAGTCTCAGGGCTTGGAAAACACGAAGACACGCTTGCATGATCTTTCATCTCTGATTATCATGATCGTATTTCAATACTTTGACAAGACAAACCCAATGCTGGTGTGTCGAAGAAGACAGCCACAGCGGGCTTGTTCGAATCAAAGTATCACACCATATTTTCAGCGTATTACCAACACCTGTCCCAATATAGACCAGTTGGTCTAAGAGGACGTTAAACCCTAATAGTCGGTCAAATGCAAAAGCAACTTTTTCAGTGGTACTTTATTGAGTTAAATTTGGTTAAACCAAATAGATGCTGCACATTCAGACATTTCTGTCGTCTGTAAAATTGACACACAAAAAAAGAAGCACCCAACTGGGGCGCGCTTTAAACGTTTCATACTGGCTGCGGCCTGTTTCTTATTTCGCTACTGATTCCAAACAAGCATATGTCTATTATCAAGTGAACCTGCGTAAAAAATAAAGCCAGGTAAGAACCCAGCTGACCTCCATTTATTGATCATTTGTAAAATTGTATGCTCTTGTCACTTGTGTATAAATACATATCTGATGGTCACTCATACTGACACTGAACATAATTTGTTTGTGTGGTATATACCGGCTTTTGACATATCAAGTAGGACAGTGACTTTCTTGAAGTAACTGCTAGTGCTACTTTGCTTCATCAGCCTGTACAGCTGTACTTGCTTTCGCAAATTACTTTAGTACATGCTATTCTTCATTATGCATTAGTAGGTGTGCACATGGATCTCTGACATGGGTACTGCTGTGTTGTAATTTGTAGTTTGCAGGCAGAGGGTCTTCTTGTCTGCTCATACCTCGGTACCAAGCGGCCACTAAACAACCATCATCACCAGCCAGGCAGTCACATGGGACTCTCCACTCTTCACTGAAAATCTTGTTCTTCTACCATAACTTTTTCAAAGACACTGAACTGTCAAATATTTGGGCTGTGTGGATTTGCCTCAGGACCCGTCCTTACAAAAGATCCAATCTTCTTCTTCTACATTCATGGGCTGAAACTCCCACGTACACTCACATATTTTGCTTGAGTGTATTTTTAACGTGTATAACTATTTTTACCTGCCATTTAGGCAGTTCTAGTGCCATTACATTCCTAAATAACCACATATTAATAACTGGATCTGTCCATGAATTGAAATGAGTTTGTGTACTATTTGCTGTATGATTATTTGACTTTGGAAGTGAAACAAATGGAAAATCAAATTATAGTCATATGAAGTTAGAATTGGTTATCTACATATATGTGCGTATAAGGTGTTATAAATAATTTATAATTAATATCACTTGAAGTTAAAGGGATTATTTTGAGTAACAGAACATACATTTGAGATTTGTTAAAATATTGCCCTTTGCATGGCAAAGCTTGAAGAAATAGTAATTAAATTCAACGTTTGAAATTGTATTACAGAGTGAGAGTTCAGTCCAAAGTGTGTATACATGTCTGTGTGATTGTACAATTATAATGCTTGTTTTTATGTTGAAACAACTCACTCTAGATCTGATTTAATTGTTGTCAGTAAATTCTCTCTCTAACTTAGCTTTAGTGCAAGTCAATTTATTGGAATAATTATGATTAATGATAAATGTACAGAAACTAAATTTATTGCAGACATAACACTAAAACTGATGCATGCATCTCAGATTTGGAAATCAGAGAATTTTATGGTAAAAGGGAGGCAATCAATCAAGAAAGAAGAATAACAGACTACTCAGACTTGGCTTAAGTGTATAAAGTGAGATGTATTTCTGATCCTGGTCATTGCTAGGTGTTTGCCATGGAGTCTGGCTTATAAAAATTCAGGAAGAGAATAATGTTTGGATAAGTGAAGGAAAAGTAATCAAAGATCACCATATCAAGTCGGGCTTTGCTTGCGGTCGCTCTGGTACTGAGGTCAAGCAGTGCGGCCGGCTAACAGGTAGTTTAGGGTCGCTTGTTGTCTTGTCACCATTGGCATAAAAAAGAAGAATGGGTTTTCCGTGTGACCTTGTGCTTAATTAAAATATATGAAACTGTAGATGTTGCGGAACTTTAGACTTCATACATGCCTAATATTACTGAATGTAGGAGGATAATGCCAACCTTGTTTTCCTTGCGTTTTTTGAATAATCCATTTCTAATCACACAAACTCACACACAAAATTTGAACAAGATTTGAAAACAAAAGTGAACTTAGCAATCGACATTTTTACTGAATCAAAATATAACACACAACAGAGTAACAAAAAAACAAAAACAAAATACAGTTGGGAGTACAACTATGTCCAACCATTAATTCTATGTTTCATTTATGCTTGTTTGTTGTGGGAACTCTGCTGCAACTATCTTTAGTTTTGGCCTGGATATGCAGAGACTATGTCAATGAGAGACTTGCCTTCACCACTGCCGGAAGGCTGGGCCTTTTGCAGATTGCCCAGGGCTGCTTCCCGTATTATCTTGGCCTATATACGGTAAAGTACCTTGTAAGCGCCCAGTATCGAGTAAGCGCCCACCCCCCACTTTTAGTCCAAAACCGTGCATAGGGTATAGTACCTTGTAAGCGCCCACCCCCCACTTTACACCATTGAAATCAGGCGAAATAAAAATTCCGCACTTGATCTGCTAGTTTTGTGAATGATTTCCCTTTCTTGCAAACCCACGTGTGTCTGCACGCCTTGGATCTAAACGCCTGCAAGTCCATGATTACAAGATGCCGCGAATCAAATCGTACACCTCTTGACTATTTGGATAATAACGCCAATGGAAACACACACACACACACAGACACTACTCCCCCTCCTCTCGCTCTCTCTCTCTCTTTCTCTCTCTCTCTCTCTCTCTCTCTCTCTCTCTCTCTCTCTCTCTCTCTCTCTCTCTCTCTCTCTCTCTCTGCCGAAAACAGTCTTTGGCCAAGTAAAATAGACTGCTGCCCATATCCAGAAGACGTACCCCTTGTTCAAGGGAAACGGAGACACAGCCTGCGGCCGACAGCGGCACCTCTGCAGACAAGAAAAGGATGCGACGACATTTGTCTCCCCAAGCTCTTCTAATGACAATACGAACAAGAAAAACAATTGACGATGGAAAATGAAAGAAGATATGATTACGAAGTGATAAAAGATCACATTTCTCAATGAAAATTGCTCGTGCATAGGGTGTAGTACCTAGACGGTAAGCGCCCACCCCCTACTTTGGGTCGGAATTGGTGCACAGGGGGGGGGGGGGGGGGGTGGGCGCTTACAAGGTACTTTACGGTATATATAAGAAACATTACGATGTATCAATACAAACAACATTGCACTTACCGGTTCTGTGGTTGTTGGTTTTCTTTGTGTCGTCTCTGCTGCGTCGTCTGCTACGGGTAAGACTTTTCTTCTTTTTCCAAATGAAGAGTCAAGACATGGGACGGTACTCTTTAGAATTATGCATCAGTTGTCTTCCCTACCATTACGTTAACGAAAGTGAAACTAAACGCACTCGCCGAGACGTCGTTGTCGGTTTCGTTACCGTAAGCGGAACGCGTAATGATACATAGATTTTCCTTAAGTTAACCACTACGACTACCACTGGCACTGTACACTTAATCTCCCTATTACGTAAGGAGACGCCACTGCCAGCAGACATGGTAACGCTGTCCCAAGTGTGCCCACAGGCGCGACAGCTTCTGGGCGGACGATTTAGACCAGAAAAGCGATGATGAACACCCCTGGGGAAGTCTCAGGTCGCCGGAACGACTGCTGGAGACCCCCCTGAGGATAACGGTTAACGAGTCTGTAGTGTGTGTGTGTGTCTGCTGGCGTTAACGCTGCTCAGTGTGTGTGCGAGAGTGTCTGGAACGGCTCTGGAGAGCACGAAAGCAGTGTGGGGTTTAAAACAGCAGCTGGCTTCGTCACTTGTTGTGGCCTGTCCTTTCCCGATGCATGCTGGTTTTATGTACATGTGCATGCAGTATTATCTACGAGGTTATACCGTGTCGTTGCTAAGCTGGACGGAGTTACTTTTCCAGCTTAACCCCATACACGATTACCGAGAAGTTGTTCCTTTCTCAGCTTTGATGTTCATAATTACTGCCACAAGTTAGTACTGGCGAGCTCTTGTTGGCGGCCTATGCCCCGGACGGGGTCAAAGGCATAAGTAAGTAAGTAAATACCAACCAACCAACCAACCAACCAACCAACCAACCAACCAACCGCTCTTCCAACCAGCAAAACTTAGGGGCACGGTTATAAATGAGTCTGTGGTGTGTGTCTGTCTATTGGCGTTACACTGATGGATACTAAAGATCTGACCGTTGGGGAGGGGGGGGGGGGAGGGGGGGGGGGGGGAGAGGAGGGGGGGGGGGGGGGGGGCGGAGGGGAAATGTTTCTGGCGAATTTGTCGGATCTGACGAATGTGGGGATTCCACTGTGCCTTATTCTAGACGCACACGGCATGCCACGATTTGCCTGACAACGCACCACGAATTTGGTAATTAATTCAATCAATGTAAGGCCTAAGGGAATACGTTCCAGGGCGTTGCTTCTCTCCGGTGATGGAAACACAAAAGTAGCCACGACCGAAGCGCCGCCTGACAACAAGATGTATGGCGCCGCGACAACAAGATGTATGACGCCGCGACAACAAGATGTATGACGCCGCGACAACAAGATGTATGACGCCGCGACAACAAGATGTATGGCGCCGCGACAACAAGATGTATGACGCCGCGACAACAAGATGTATGACGCCGCGCCGCGACAACAAGATGTATGGCGCCGCGACAACAAGATGTATGGCGCCGCGACAACAAGATGTATGACGCCGCGACAACAAGATGTATGACGCCGCGACAACAAGATGTATGACGCCGCCTGACAACAAGATGTATGACGCCGCGCCGCGACAACAAGATGTATGACGCCGCGCCGCGACAACAAGATGTATGGCGCCGCGACAACAAGATGTATGACGCCGCGACAACAAGATGTATGACGCCGCGACAACAAGATGTATGGCGCCGCGACAACAAGATGTATGACGCCGCGACAACAAGATGTATGACGCCGCGACAACAAGATGTATGACGCCGCGACAACAAGATGTATGGCGCCGCGACAACAAGATGTATGACGCCGCGACAACAAGATGTATGACGCCGCGACAACAAGATGTATGACGCCGCGACAACAAGATGTATGACGCCGCGACAACAAGATGTATGACGCCGCGACAACAAGATGTATGACGCCGCGACAACAAGATGTATGACGCCGCGACAAGGATTGCTCTTTCTTTGCCTATTTTACGACATTTAACTGAGCTTTCAAAACACTTGCTTATTGCAAAGGGAATCTTACTGCACGATAGCCTTATTTGTGACGCAGAATGTTATGGTATGATTTTGGAATTGATCAAATAGCCTTTTTTTCGGAGGTATTATCCCTTTAAAGCTGATTATTGTGTGTGTGTGTGTGTGTGTGTGTGTGTGTGTGTGTGTGTGTGTGTGTGTGTGTGTGTGTGTGTGTGTGTGTGTGTGTGTGTGTGTGTGTCTGGAGCGGTCGCGGAGAGTGTTTGAAAGGCTGCGAGATTTTACTGTGTGAAACTACTGGGTAGAAATGCAGCCTTTTCACATGCAAG
>NC_090245.1:68922362-68942362 GCF_037325665.1 Littorina saxatilis
GTTGAGTGTGGAAAAAAGGAACACACACACACACACACATACATACACCACGACTCTCGTCTCGATTCCCCGTCTATGTTAAAACAAATTTTAGTCAAAACGTGACTAAATGTAACAAGTCGCGTAAGGCGAAAATACAATATTTAGTCAAGTAGCTGTCGAACTCACAGAATGAAACTGAACGCAATGCCATTTTTCAGCAAGACCGTATACTCGTAGCATCGTCAGTCCACCGCTCATGGCAAAGGCAGTGAAATTGACAAGAAGAGCGGGGTAGTAGTTGCGCTAAGAAGGATAGCACGCGTTTCTGTACCTCTCTTTGTTTTAACTTTCTGAGCGTGTTTTTAATCCAAACATATCATATCTATATGTTTTTGGAATCAGGAACCGACAAGGAATAAGATGAAAGTGTTTTTAAATTGATTTCGACAATTTAATTTTGATAATAACTTTTATATATTTAATTTTCAGAGCTTGTTTTTAATCCGAATATAACATATTTATATGTTTTTGGAATCAGCAAATGATGGAGAATAAGATAAACGTAAATTTGGATCGTTTTATACATTTTTATTTTTTTTTACAATTTTCAGATTTTTAATGACCAAAGTCATTAATTAATTTTTAAGCCACCAAGCTGAAATGCAATACCGAACCCCGGGCTTCGTCGAAGATTACTTGACCAAAATTTGAACCAATTTGGTTGAAAAATGAGGGCGTGACAGTGCCGCCTCAACTTTCACGAAAAGCCGGATATGACGTCATCAAAGACATTTATCAAAAAAATGAAAAAAACGTTCGGGGATTTCATACCCAGGAACTCTCATGTCAAATTTCATAAAGATCGGTCCAGTAGTTTAGTCTGAATCGCTCTACACACACACACACACACACACACACGCACAGACACACATACACCACGACCCTCGTTTCGATTCCCCCTCGATGTTAAAATATTTAGTCAAAACTTGACTAAATATAAAAAGGGAGGCATTTTATTCGTAAAGCAAACTCTGATGGTCACACGGGAAAGCTTCAATGGTTTTGCAAAACAACGATGAAACCAGAGTTAAATATTAATGCGTGGAAAGTCGATTACAGTTCCCAAATCTGGTACGACACAGCAAGCCATGTGGTACTCTGTTTAAACTGTACTTAAGTGCATTTGACTTAAAACGTTCCGCAGTTGAGGCGTACACATTGAAGACGCTTCTTTTGGAACCTCGATCTCTTCCAAAGCCTTGTGCAACCTTTTACGTCAAAGCAAAGCCACGCCACGGCTCTGTATGTAACGGCCACATTTTTGCACGGTTTCCATGATCCCCGCGCTTCTACCAGCAAAACATCATTACAAACCTAACATCAATTACAACGCACTAGACCATCATTACCGGATCACAAAGTTTTCTCGATGTTTTTTTCATGTGTAAAAATAACAGCGACAATTGTTCGTAAGCTTTGTATTGTCTTTGTGTCTTTTTTGAAATCGTGACTGTGTCATTACATGTATTGTGCATGTGTGGAACGTTTATATAAACATTTGTGCTTGTTGTCGTTCTTTATTTGTCTCTCGTGTCTCTCTTGCTTTTGTTCTGTTAATGTGTGTGTGTGGGTTATTGTGTCACGATTGTGTTCAAGTAATAATAACAAAAGGCATGTCGAAAGCAACAATCTGACAGCAATCCCGATTATATTGAACTGAAAGTAATAGAGCCCTTGTTTCAATCAACAATCTGTCACCACAATGACGCATCAAGCCCGCAGACCACCCCCCTCCCCCCACACACACACAATCCGTCATTCGACTATTTTCAGACACATAACAACTTACTTAACCACATGAACCAGAATGTAACAACATGTACCAGAATAATGACAGTATTTGGGACTCGTCAAAACTCGTCTGGATTAGTGGTATATATATATATAGTACGTCGTCAGTTCTTCGTTGCTCCTTTTGATTGTCATTAGCTGGTGTGAACTCAGGCCAACTAATCATTACATAAATGGAGGGTTTTGCCGACACCTTCAAACCCCTCTGGCATTAGATCATAATTATGTCGTCACTTCTTCATTGGTCCGTTTGACCATGAACCAACTAGTGAATGACCTGTACAGTTCATCAAAACATATAGGCTCAATAATCAATGTGCGCCAACACAAGCCGGAGGCTTCTCCGACGCCGCCTAAACGCGACACATAAAGCAATTCCTGATTAGATGTTAAATACATAACAATACTCAGTGTAAGCATGGCTTGTTGTGTGGCGTCAAGGGATTATGTTGATTATGTCAACCTTTGTTTCCCAAATAAACTATGTGTAAACCAGCCCGATTGAACTAGATGTATATCGTCAAATCTATATCGCTTTTTATATTTAGTCAAGTTTTGACTAAATATTTTAACATCGAGGGGGAATCGAAACGAGGGTCGTGGTGTATGTGCGTGTGTCTGTGTGTCTGTGTGTCTCTGTGTGTGTGTGTGTGTGTGTGTGTGTGTGTGTGTGTGTGTGTGTGTGTGTAGAGCGATTCAGACTAAACTACTGGACCGATCTTTATGAAATTTGACATGAGAGTTCCTGGGTATGAAATCCCCGAACGTTTTTTTCATTTTTTTGATAAATGTCTTTGATGACGTCATATCCGGCTTTTCGTGAAAGTTGAGGCGGCACTGTCACGCCCTCATTTTTCAACCAAATTGGTTGAAATTTTGGTCAAGTAATCTTCGACGAAGCCCGGGGTTCGGTATTGCATTTCAGCTTGGTGGCTTAAAAATTAATTAATGACTTTGGTCATTAAAAATCTGAAAATTGTAAAAAAAAATAAAAAATTATAAAACGATCCAAATTTACGTTTATCTTATTTTCCATCATTTGCTGATTCCAAAAACATATAAATATGTTATATTTGGATTAAAAACAAGCTCTGAAAATTAAATATATAAAAACTATTATCAAAATTAAATTGTCGAAATCAATTTAAAAACACTTTCATCTTATTCCTTGTCGGTTCCTGATTCCAAAAACATATAGATATGATATGTTTGGATTAAAAACACGCTCAGAAAGTTAAAACAAAGAGAGGTACAGAAAAGCGTGCTATCCTTCTCAGCGCAACTACTACCCCGCTCTTCTTGTCAATTTCACTGCCTTTGCCATGAGCGGTGGACTGACGATGCTACGAGTATACGGTCTTGCTGAAAACGGGCATTGCGTTCAGTTTCATTCTGTGAGTTCGACAGCTACTTGACTAAATATTGTATTTTCGCCTTACGCGACTTGTTTTGACTTGGAAAAAAATGACTTGGAAAAAAATAATGACTTGGAAACAAATGACTTGGAAACAAATGACATAAACAAATGACCACAGCAGCAGAAAAATTACCACAGCAGCTATGCCGATGTGCAGTCATATAAAGTCATTTTTAAAGGGAGGCTTTCGCCGAAGCCATCCACACACACACACATCTGTATTCAAATCGCAGGATATTAGATGCGCACCAAATAAGGAAAGCATTCAGGACTCTTTGAAACTCGACAGTATTGGAAATACATCGTCAGTTCTGTATTGCCTGTGTTTATTACGAAACCAATGACGACAGCTCTGCGCAGTCTACTCCAAATCACCCCATTAGTCAATTTGCACTCCGGCGAAATCCTGGAAATTTTTACCGGCACCGGCAAAACCCTACTGTATTACATATCTATCGTCGGTTGTGTAACGCCCTCTTTGAACATGAAACCAACGGCCACGACTCTCGGCCAAAAATCAACCCATTAATAGTGGAAGTCATTATTAAAGGCACAGTAAGCCTCCCGTAAACCATCACAGAGCTCCCCGAGCGTCTAAATACAGTACAAGCATACTTCCATTTGAACGCTCACCGAACGGGAACATCCTGGCTGCTTTCTGTCGAGCGTGAGACATTTTCCAAGAATTTATTTTCGTGGACTTGGTCCTCTACAACAATGGCGCCTCGTTTTGGTGCTAGACCTAACTTTTAAAATCTAAATAATAAATTGACAGCTTGTTACACAAACATTCTTTAATCATAAAAGAATTCGTTTTTCATCAAGACAAGATCAGAACAATTCGAAGTTGTGAAAGTTTAAAAAAAGAAAAGCCCGGAAGCAGGGTCACGCAAGGGTCGTGGCAGACGACGGTTTTATCAGTGCAAATCGCCGTTCCTCTCAACAGTCAAAAGCCATCGCTAGAGTTCTTGTGAACCACAGCCGTTGTTTCGTGCATAAAAAAACGTGCTTTTGTAGATAAGCTCACGTCGAGTCGAATTCAAATGACTAACTATGACGACTGCATTGTGAAAAGGGAAAACTGGATGACACGGGTTCACGATGGCTCAGGGGTAAGATAAACCACACAAAAATAAATTCTTTGAAAATTGTTCGCTCTTTACGGAGGGCACCTAGGATGTTCTCAATTGGTGAGTGTTTAAATGAAAGGGTGTTTGTACTGTGTGTAAAAGCCTGACCGTATCTGTGATGGTTTACGGGAGGCTTACTCTGCCTTTAAAGGGTGTCTTTCATCAACGCCGGGGATGTACATTAAACCGACACATGGTGACGGACGCGCTTGGCTCCATTTGCATTTGCATCTACAAGGGCAACTACTCGGGTGTATTACTAAATCCCGGGAATCGGCGGTGTTTCTACTGTATCGCCTGCGTGCTTTGTTTTCAAGCACCAATTATAGTGAGTGTGTTCCTAATGTGACTCCTGCATGAATTATTTGAGAGTGCCATTTATTCTGATGACAACATGATCGACGCTCTCTTGTGTCTGTTCTTAATTCGTCACGTTCACTTCATTGTTGTCCCTTGGATTCTGCGACATCTTTTTGTTCTGTTGGTTCTTTTTTTCAGTAGGGAGTGGAAATGGGGAAGGAAGGGGATGGGGTTTGGGGGGGGGGGGGGGGGGAGGAGCGGTGTTTGCTGGTGATCGGTTTTTAATCCTGCTGATTGTTTTTTGTTGTAAGTTATTCATTTGGGTTTATCTTAACTCTTGTAATTGTTTATAGGTATTGGTGTGTGTGTGTGTGTGTGTGTGTGTGTGTGTGTGTGTGTGTGTGTGTGTGTGTGTGTGTGTGTGTGTCACAGCGTGTGTGTGTATGTAACCGGTGATCTGCTAATGCTTTATTGCTATTTTGTACGCGGAGTAGATATGTTCAAGCGAAATTTTCGCCTCCAAATTTTTATTAAAAGAGAGAGAAAGAAGATAGGAAAGAGAGAGAGAGAGAGAGAGAGAGAGAGAGAGAGAGAGAGAGAGAGAGAGAGAGAGAGAGAGAGAGAGAGAGAGAGAGAGAGAGACAATGACAATGACAATGACAATTCTTTATTTAACGAGGGTAGTAGATTAAGCAGTGGTCTGCTTTTTTACATCCAGCCCTCGCCCTAAAGAGGGACTAACTACAACAATGAAGTAAAAATACAAGATAAAAAATAATTAAAAAATGTCTACATTTTAACAGATAACTAAAGTGAAAACACATTATACATATGTACACAAAATGCATTGCATTGAGGTAGATTGCGAGTTAACTGATGTGAATTAAGTGGTATAGAGCAGCTTGCACTTTCTCAACATCATGCTCTAAGCCATACATTGCATTTTAAGGAAAACAATCAAACAAGCAAGACATTGCAAAAATCATCACACATCTAAATAGTGGTTGGTTTTTAAGTCCCTTCATCCGAAAAGGGTCTGTGTACATTATACCAATAAAGAGGAGAGGGGCATGTTTAATACAAAAAAATGAATACCATTTAAGACAAATATCATTTACTTTGACTTCATTACATAAGACAAATATCTGCTCTTAAAACTATCTGTGCTGGTAGTTTGCCTCAGGAATGTTGGAAGAGAGTTCCAGAGACTGCTACCTGAATAAACTAAACTGGACTTAAACAGGTCAATCCGAGGAACAGGAGTGTTTAATCTCATAAATTGACGTGAATTCCTCATGGTAAATTTTGTATGTAGAGTTTCAGGTACACATCCAGTGATAATTTTGCTCATAAGGGTACATTTATTATAGTCAAGTCTTTCCTTCAGTGGGAGAATGCCTAAGTTTATGTAGTCTAACTCACTCAGGGTTGTTTTCTTTAATAAGACTACTTTCAGCGCTCGTTTGTGTAATCTAATTATAGGTTTTAGTGAATTATCACTTGCCGAATCCCATAAGGTTGATGCGTAATCAACAACAGATTGAATATGGGCATTAAAGAATAACTTCCTGGCTTCCAAATTCAGGAAGTGCTTAATTCTAGATAAGAGATATACTTTCTTGGACATGACTTTAGAAAGTTGTTCGATGTGGTGTGACCATGACAGGTTGTTATCGATGGTCACTCCCAACACTTTATGATGGTTGACTGTTGAAACAATTTCATCATTGACAATTAAATCGGGAAACGTGGAGATTATGTTCTGTCGTTTTTGTCTAGTTGTTATTATCATGCATTTAGTTTTTGGGGGGTTTAGGGACATATGATTTAGCTCAGTCCATGCACTCAGCTGGCTCAAACTTTCTTGCAGTGATTCAGATACACGATTTAAATTGGTGTCACTGGAATGTATGGTAGTGTCATCTGCAAAAAGTTCACACAAGTTTTTAATATGAAGGGGCAGGTCATTTATGTATATGGAGAAAAGTAGAGGGCCTAAAACTGACCCTTGTGGTACGCCATACCGTACAGCCTGCATACTTGATGCCGAGGCGTTCGCATGCACACTTTGTTGCCTGTCGCTGAGAAAAGAACAAATAAGGTTAATTGAGTCAATCCCGAGGCCATATAATTTGAGTTTTCTCAGTAACAACTTGTGATCAATTACATCAAAAGCTTTAGCGAAGTCTACAAAACAGCACCACCAAATTCATTATCGTTTATCTTGTCCAGCCAATGATCAACAAGAGAGATTAAGGCAGTGTGACACGAGTGATTAGCCCTAAAACCAGACTGGTTCGGATGAAATTATTGATTGTAATCAAAGTGCGCTAATAGGTGTTTGTTTATATGTTTTTCAAGTGGCTTTGATAGTACAGACAATATAGAAATCGGTCTATAGTTTGAGGGGTCTTTCTTCTCACCAGATTTAAACAAAGGAATAATTTTTGCCTGTTTGAGCGCTATTGGAAAATATTGTTTGTCTAAACAGAGATTATAAATGTAAGTGAGAGTTTCGGAAATTACTGGGGCTGATAACTTAAGAATTAAGAGAGAGAGAGAGAGAGAGAGAGAGAGAGAGAGAGAGAGAGAGAGAGAGAGAGAGAGAGAGAGAGAGAGAGAGAGAGAGAGAGAGAGAGAGAGAGAGAGAGAGAGAGAGAGAGAGAGTATCAAAAGTAAGCTTAAAAAATAAAGCATTAGCTCGGGGAAGTGGGGTCACAAACTACTGTAGAAGTTTTGCCAATCAATGGACAAGATTTTAACCAGTAACTGTAACTGCTTCTCACGGACAAAATTAAATGTCTCGAGCCGCACAAATACCTCTCTTAGAATCTTGCACGGGTACGCAACATGTGAGCCTGTCAGGAATGCCCCAAAAGAACGCTTTTAACCGCTTCTATTCGCCATTTCGCACGTCAGACGCCTAGTTTTGGCCGGAAGATGATTAAGACAGATATTTGAAACACGGGAAGACGAAGAAACAGGTTTTTATGGGAGAGAATTTGTTAGCGTTTTGTGACCCAACGAGTCTTTGTTCGGATCATGAAGAAAGAATTACTACGCCATCATGTGCAAGGCTACTTTATTTAGTTTCTGCTTCGGGTAATCGAGCTTTTCTATATATTTTAGGCTGGTTATGTTATAGGGTGAGTAATATTTATGGACGGACGAAGAAGTGTTTGATTTCGTACGTTTATTTAGGTTGGAGAGAAAAAGCATTTCGTTTTGAATTTAGCGGCACATTCGAATGAGCTCACAGATTAAAATTGGTGTTTGTTACGCTGGTGCGTGCTGGGATGGTTAGCATAACTGTAGAAATCTGATTTTTGTGCGCAAAACAAAATTCCCCCAAAAGAACCCCCCCCCCCAAAAAAAAAAAAAAAAAAAAAAAAACCCACCAAACCCAACACCCAACAACAACAAAACATTCAGCTAGTCAATGTGGTGTGTATTTGTTCCTATTTTCTTGTTTGGATTGTGTTTATTTCCCTTGTTTTATTTTCTGCGTGTTCCGTGTCTTAATGAAAAATTAAATACAAATCAAAAAAAGAATTTAAAAAAAGTTTGAAATGAATAAATAAATATATGAATAAATAAATAAATACATAAATAAATACATACATATAAACAAAGAGAGAACAAAATGTGAAAACATCCCACAAGAAACAAACACACACATGTAAAAACGCATTTCCAGCAATGAGAACCTTCCGCCCAGTAGCATATCATCCGCGTCATATGTGCATGTAGAATAACGGATGTTTCAGTCTGCAGTTTGTTTGCCTGCACGCATGGCTGCTTTTATTATACTTTGATGACATGATTACCCGCATATATATGGACCAACCGCACTCACACCATCCCCGTACCAGCATGCCTCCCACCGCTGTAAAATCCCAATAATTACACGCAATTCCCTTGACAAGCTAGGACGAATAACACTGTCCCATTATTGTCCTCCCAGTCGGGGACTTGAAAGAAGACAAATGGCATAGACAAACTGATCATAGATTGTGCTCCTGTTTTCGATTTGCTAATGGCCGGCTTACCCGTCTTGATTGTAACAGCTGCCGGCTGCTGTACGAATTATTCATAATCTTCAACAGCTATATAGGCGCTTCCTGATTTTGTTTTGTTATGTTGATCTTGATAAATTATAGGCAAGCAATAGGCGCCATTCTTGAGTACAATACATTGTGACAGCATTCGGAAAACCCGGAAAAACTTGCACAACACAGTTTCTACCTACTGGCTGAGACCGAAAGTGAAAAATTACTGATTTGTACGTTTTGTGTATTGTTGAACGCATTAATGACTATATGTATTTGTTCCTGTTAATATATGCTGATGATACTGCTATACTCGCCGAAACACCTGGAGAAATGCAAAAAGCCCTGGATGGACTAGATCGTTATTGTAAGAACTGGGGACTAAGCATAAATATTGAAAAGACAAAAATAGTTGTTTTTTCGCGGGGGAAAATACGGAATATCCC
This sequence comes from Littorina saxatilis, assembly GCF_037325665.1. Classification (NCBI taxonomy): domain Eukaryota; kingdom Metazoa; phylum Mollusca; class Gastropoda; order Littorinimorpha; family Littorinidae; genus Littorina; species Littorina saxatilis. Next base: position 68,931,538 of record NC_090245.1, read on the forward strand.
AAATTTTGTCTTGAATGGAGTACCTGTCCAAGTAGTTTGGGACTATGTGTACTTAGGTGTACTATTTAATTATAATAACAAATTTCATAATGCCATGAAACGTCAATGTTTGATTGGTAACCGTGCAATGTTCTCGTTAATTCGAAAATGTAGAAAACTAAATTTACCAATTGATGTGCAATTGGATCTTTTTGAGAAGTGTGTACATCCAATTTTGTTGTATGGTTGTGAGGTGTGGGGATATGATTCATTAGACATATTGTCAAGGTTTCAATTGCGATTTTTAAAAATGCTTCTTGATGTATATAAAACTACACCCACTTGTATGGTTTATGGAGAGCTTGGTCGTTATCCAATTAGAATTGAGGTACAATGTCAGTTACTGGTTTATTGGTATAAACTGATGAAAGAAATGAACGATGGTGCGAATAAGATGTCTTGTTTAATGTTAAAACTACATTTGAAGTTGTACCATGTACAAAACGTTAAATTGCCCTGGCTGTCGCATGTCAATACTATGTTAAATACGTTGGGTCTATCATATTTATGGACAACTCAGAGTCTTGCCGTCTCAGGTTTTAAAAACGTTGTAAAACAAAGGCTAAGAGATCAATTCCTGCAGGAATGGAACACTGACGTGAATGCCAACAGCTTGTGTTTTAATTACAGAATATATAAAAAGGATTTTTGTCTGGAAAGGTATTTGCTTCGGTTGCCCAGGAAACTCCAAGTTAAACTAGCAAAATTTAGAACAAGCAATCATAAGTTGCCAATACATCAGCACAGATTTTTTAATGTTCCTAGAAATGAAAGATTGTGTGACATGTGCGATAAAAATGAATTAGGTGATGAGTTTCACTATTTGTTCAGTTGTACCGACGAAAGTATAGTGTCTGAAAGAAGAAAATTAATTAGTCCTTATTACCGATCTCACCCAAATTGTTTAAAATATGAACAGCTAATGAATTGTAAATCTAAGATAAAACTAATGAAGCTAGCAAGATTTGTAGCCCATGTTATGATTTTAGTATGTTAGCGTTATATCTAGTTTCTTTATTGGTATGTATATATGTAATACATGCTTTTGTTTTGTGTTTTACAAAAGATGCATGGCATAATGGTATTGCCAATTTACTTCAGCTGTATATTATCGTTGTCCGCTTAATGTATACATATTATCTGCCTGATTTCTTACCTGATTTTGTTAAACCTATTTTTCTTTTTGTTTGCATGTATGGAAGTGTATATTGCCAATTTAATTTGGTCGTATAGTATTGTTGTATTTGTCCGCTCAATTTATATACATATATTAACTGTCTGATTTGTTACCTTTTTTTTTGTTAAAGTTATATCTTTGTTTCAAAGCCCTCTGGGCCCAAAACAATAAAATACTTGACTTGACTTGACTTGACTTGACAAAATGTGTTGTTTTTTAACAGAAAAAACCCAACAACAAATGAACAGGTTATTGTGATTGTAACTTTGTATTCCTGTGCACATCTTTTTCTGTCAATTCCTTACCTTTTGACTTCATTTCTTACACACATAACCGCTAGAGCTCTTTGCATTCTCACGCAAAACAGTTTTGAATTAAGAACAATCGAAAGGACAGCACGTTTCGCCCTGCAGTCCGGACTGACGATCTAACAGCGAACGACAAGAAGAAGAAGAACAATCGAATGTGACTGCTGTCAGTTAATTTCATGTTGTTCGACAAAACAGTACATGCCCTTCGTTGCTCGCTTGTAAAATACTTTGGCAGAGACAGACTATGAAGAAAATAGTCAGGTGGATTTTTGTATGCTTCATAGAACTTGATCTTATCATATAAAATGTGGGCTACTTTTGCTGTGGACATGGAGGTGCTGAACTACGGGGTAACCTTTTTCTTTTCTCAGCGGGCCCAGTTATTATTGTAATTGTGTCTGGGTCAAGTGGATGGAGTTTCCCTTTGAAAATGACAGTTTTAATTGGTGCATGTGATTGCTGTGTGGGTTCCTTACACCGACGAGACAGCGCTGGGAGAGAGAGAGAGAGAGAGAGAGAGAGAGAGAGAGAGAGAGAGAGAGAGAGAGATAGAGAGAGAGAGAGATATAGAGAGAGAAAGAGAAAGAGAGGGGGGAGAGAGATAGGTAGGGAGATAGGGGGCGAGAGAGGGAGGGAGATAAATAGAGAGAGAGGGAGGGAGATAAATAGAGAGAGAGGGAGGGGGAGAGAGAGGGAGGACGGGAGGGAGAGAGGTAGGACGGGATGGAGAAAGGGAGGAAGGGAGAGAGAGAGGGAGGGAGGGAGGAAGCGAGTGGGAGGGAGGGAGGGAGGAAGAAGGGAGTGAGAGAGAGTTCAAGTTTTATTAGTCCATAACCCCTGGGGGCATTTTGAACAATAAATACAATCAATACAATCATGATATATGCTAATATAGTAAATAAAAAAAAAATAAAAAAAAATAAAAATTATGAAACACTGTTACAAATTGTAAGAGAGAGAGGGAAAGACGGGGAGGGGGGAGAGAGAAAGGGAAGGAGGAAGGGAGGGACAGAGAGTGTGAGGGAAAGAGGGAGGGCGGGAGAAGGGGGTGGAGGGGGAGGGAGAGAGAGCGAGAGAGAGGGAGGGAGAGAGAGAAAGAGGAAAAGAGGGAGGGAGAGACAGAGTGAGGGGGGAGAGAGAGCAACCAGCCTACCGACCTACAGTCAGACAGTCAGGGACAGACAGCCAGCCAGCCAACTAGCCAGCCAGCCAGCCAGCCAGCCAGCCAGCCAGACAGACAGCTAGAGACTAACTCACAGAGACAGAGACACAAACATAGATCGAGACAGATAGACTGGACAGAGAGGCACACACACAAAGACAGACAGACACACCATCAAGTAAAGCGGCATTCATCTCGCAATAACAGATGTTTTACGTTGAAGGTCAAGGTCCCAAAAAGGAGATGTAGGACAAAGGGTCGGGGACATGTATGAACATTCTTCGACGTTGTGCATTTTCCTTTTTTCACGACTGACATACCTACCTACCGCAGAGCCAAGAGTATCTGTGATTTAATCCCACCACAAAGTTGCGACAACTGTTACTTCTGTTTCCACTGTACCTCATCTCGTTCCCCTCTTCCTACCCCCTCCTCTCTCTCTCACTCCTCTCTCTCTCTCTCTCTCTCTCTCTCTCTCTCTCTCCCTCTCTCTGTCACTGTTACTATGTCTTTCTGCCCGTCTCCCTTTCACTCTTCTCTCTCTCTCCCACTCTCCCCTTACTCTCGCCCCCCCCTCTCTCTCTCTCTGTCTCTGTCTCTTTTTCTCTCTGTGTCTCCGTTTCTGTCTCTGTCTTTCTGTCTCTGTCTCTCTCTCTTTTTCTGTCTCTCTGTCTCTGTCTCTGTCTGTCTGTCTCTCTGTCTCTGTCTCTATCTCTCTGTCTGTCTGTCTCTCTCTCTCTCTCTTTGTCACTCTTACTATGTCTTTCTGTCCGTCTCTCTTCTCGCTCTCTTCTCCGCCGCCTCCTCATCCTCCTCTTTCTCTCGCCTTCTCCTCCTCCTTCTCCTCCCGGCCCAACCTCCTCTTGAGCCAAGTGCTGAGAAGATCCTTGCTACTCCAGTGACACAACCTAATCGCGAAGTTTCCGAAGCCCTTGGCCTCGCTTCCTACAGCGGTGTGCATGTCGAAAAAGAATGACTTATTTGATCTTACGCAACCATCAGTTGAGTGGAAGAGCATCGCGGAGGGAGACTGACGGGATGGCAAAAAAGGTCGTGGCGGCTGAAGCATTGGCTGTTGCACGGGTCGTGAGTAGATTACTCCATGGGACTTTTTTTTTTACCGTTGTCTGGACGCGGTTTTCCTTTTTGCATTTAGTCAAGTTTTGACTAAATGTTTTAACATAGACGGGGAATCGAAACGAGGGTCGTGGTGTATGTATGTTTTTAATTTTTGTTTGTCTGTCTGTCTGTCTGTCTTGTCTGTCTGTCTGTCTGTCTGTCTGTCTGTACCTCCCCCCCCTCTTGTCCTCCCTCTTACTCTCTCGTTCCCTTTCCTTGATTTCCTCCCCGCCGCCTCGCCCTTTTCCTGGTAAAGTTCAGTTGTATAATAATATAATAAGTTTTGTTTTGTTGTTTTGACATCACCTCGCACTATAAATAGTTGGTTCCAATACCGTGTTACATTTTTCAGAGTTTTACCTGTACACATTCGTATGTCTTGTTTTTGTTTGCCGTTGTATCGTGCGCTTTGTATCCAAAATCAATCAACAGTTTGTCTGCCTATTATCTACAGCTAATTGGTATGCCGCGTCATGGTCATGACATTTCTCTTTTGTAATGTTCGTGGCACGTTTAACAGTTTTCGATGCAATGACGATATTTGCTACTAGCTTCAACGGTGATATAGCCTATTTATGTGAGTTAATTAGAAATCCGCTGCCCACATGTATCGGTATTTTCTGGGATTTTTTCCCCTGCAAGGCTGTAGAATATTCGACGCCTACGTGGTTAGCATGGTAACTTCAACCATCATCGATAGAGTGTTACTTTGTTTGTACTTTTCCTTCGGTTGTCTCTGGTATTGAGCAAAGCAGTGTTCAGTTACGGGTTTGCCTGGTGTTCGTTATGGGCAGAATATACCTGCGCAGAGTCAACGGCACAGACGACGCACGGCCTATTATTTATGCTGCGATAGGGATTATGACGAGTACGTACTTGGCCTGTTTTCCTTTCATGCAACGTGTAGCGGGCTGGGATAAGCTGCAGTGCGTCGTCGATCTTGCTGAAGTTACATATGTGAGCGGAGCCCCTTACTGGGGCACGAACTGCCACCCAGCATTAAATCATCGTTGATGCGTTGTTGCGGAAGAGTTTCGCAACATGTTCGTCTTTGTGTGTTTGTCGGCCATGCAAGTTGTGCTGATATTGACTAAGAATTACATCATCACAGAGGCGGTGCCTTTAATTTATGGCATGGACACCTTCTTTATAAGTCAAGTTGTGTCACTGTCGTGTTTCCTTGTGTCTGCTCATTCTTCTAGGGTTTCTGCTCATCCCCATCCTTTAACCTTTCCTTTCGTCTTTTTCTCCTTTTTTCCTGATTTTCTTCGTTCTTCTCTGTCTTCCTTAACTTGTTCCTACCTCCACCCATCCATTCATTCATTCATTCATTCATTTATTCATACACTCTGTGTCGACCTTTTGTGCTAGCTTATTTGTAGTGCTCTGTGGAGTTTTGTGAGAGAGCTAGAAGATCAAAGAGGGGGACAAGTAGAGAACCAAACTACAAACAAAACACAAAAACGAACAAACACGCAGACAGTGTTGACAAATAATGAAGGAAATCATGTTAGGAGGAAAGGAAGAAAGGGAGAAATAATACAAAAAACAAAAGAAGAAAGGAAGGGAAGAGAAACATGAAAAGAGAGTATTCAAAGAAATGTCAAGTGTTGCAACTGTATCTTGATTTGGTGTTGTTCTATTATATCAATGCATTATTTGCACTTCCTCCTGCCAAACATGATTTGACAGGGAACAGGACAAAACACTTTACACATTTACAACTCTTGGAATCTCTTTGAATGCTCTCTTCTTTGCATTGTTTGCTGCATGCATACGCAACTAGCTACAACCAGTGCGATCAAGAATTCCCGATGCGCTATCGAGGAGTCGCCTCCGAAAAGAGGCTCCAACTGTGATGCGCCATTGAAACCGGAAGCCTCAATTTGATGGCGGCCAGAGGCGATGAATTTGATTGTGTAATGCATGGCAGCGCTTGCATGGATAACGCGATTCTTGTCTGTGAGAGTGGGATTAGGAGATTTGCTGTAACGTGGTATGCGACTGGGCTGCTTTGGCGGGCGTTCTGTTTGAGAAAAAAAAGTTTTGAAGGTTTGCTCCTAAGCGTTTGGGAATCTGTCTTTCTGTCGGTTTGAGTGTCTGTCTGCCTGTTTCTATATCTCTGTGTATGCATAGGCTATACATGTGTATATACAGAGGGGTAGGGGGAGTAGTCAGCCTGGTAGGTGGGCAAATGTGTGCGTATCAATTTCTGTTTGATGTGTCTAGTACTACATAATTATATTAAAAAACAAAAAAATACAACAAAGAAGTCATACCGCATTAGCGAATTGGATGTGATAGACACAATAGTTTCCAAAAGTTATATATTCGGAACGTGATTAAGCACATACGCCTTGTGTCAAAGAACCATGTAAATCTCTCTGATCGAACCAAAATACCCCCAACAGCGTTACTCTCTCAGGAAACATGACTTGATAACAGCCTTTCCATTATTTTGCAGGAGTCCTCACGTTCTCGTAGATTTATTGGATCTGATAAAGATTCTCGCCCCCACGGAGGACAAGTTCCGCTGATCAGCATTCTTCAAGGGTCTTGGCTGTGTATGTCGAAAGAGGCTACATATTTTAGACCTACGGAAATTCGGCATGGACGCTGTCTGTGCTATCTCCATTGGTGGAATATATGTTGCGGCGAACCGTGTTTCTTTAAAAAACGTCGATAACAATAACAGTGAATGGTTACTACATTTGTGAAACTACTAGTTTTGATTGTCAAGGACATTTTGTAATGGTGAAAAAAATATCCTTACTGCGTGCGTCATCGTTCCTGGAAAGTGTTGGAAATACCTAAAATCCATTAAAAAAAACCAACAACAACAAAACAACAACCGTGGGCAAAGACAAACTCGTACAGAGGAACGACTTGACCGAGCATCCAAAGACGTGGAAGAAGTTGGCTTCAGTAAGAGCTGGCAAAGACAACTCGACGTCTTCGAGACAGTTACGCAAGAATCCCTCACAGAGGAACAACTTTACAGATTGGTGTTCTTCATAAGGAACGTGTGTGGTATAAGTAAAGTGTAAATGTGTAGCCAGGTCTGGCAAGCAGACCCGTCTAGATTATTTGTCTATCAGCGAATTGGGACTGCACCCTACTCACTAAAGAAGAAGAAAGGGTTTGGCCAACGAGTGTGTAGATTAATGGTGTATTGCCGACATAACAGTAAAGAATCCACAAGTGAGTCTACAGCAACCACCTGCGAATACTACGTTTTCATGTGTGCGTATCATAACTGCGATGTGTGCAATACGCACTGCCAACAGTGAGTAAAATGTCTGCTGGTGAGAACATTTAAAGTACCAACGTGTGTTTGTGAATATGTGAGTATATGTGCTAATATTTGGACACAGAACTGTGAGCACATTTGTGCTTACTCTCATAAAAGCAAAGAGGAATTTAGGAAGATTTGTTGAAAGGAAATCTGACTTATTCATAGGAGAATCCAGGAACAACAACAAGAGTTTGCAATAGCTGCTATTCGCAGAAAAGCCATGGGAGAAGTGACCGCAATTGACACTTCTGGGTCTTTGAATTCAGTGATGTAGACACTTGTGCTTATACATTCTTATCATTGGGATAGTTAATCTGCATGTTGGTGATTTACTGCGATAAGTCGTGGAGTGTCATTTGACACGTTCGTGAACTTTTAATTTGTTCCAATGATGTTGGTGACAAAATCCAACAGTAACAACATGGAATGTTGCAGCCATTGTTCAATCATATCAGTCTGTATTCAATTTGTTTAAATCCAAAATTGAAAGTGTCGAGATAGTCAACGATTGCTTCGCATTTGATTTGTACCTAACTATTCAGGCACGTGAAACGCAAACGTTTGTTTGCGCTATTTTGGAATTGACTCTTCATAGTCATGACGTTGAACTGTGATCAAGACACTCGTGGGCTTGTACGCGTGACAACGTGCTTGGATTACTGGTGACACCATGGTGTGGGTTCGAATCCCGTGGCACGACTGGAGAGCGTGGATTAACTGCAGCCTGCCGTATCTCCTTCTCATAATGGATCTCATTGGTAAGTTCGTTTTTTGACTTTCTCGTAATTGTCTTGTTTGTTGATATAAATTAAGGTGTTTTTGTGTGTGTGTGTTTGTGTGTGTGTGTGTGTGTGTGTGTGTGTGTGTGTGTGTGTGTGTGTGTGTGTGTGTTTTATTTATTATCTTTTTTTTGGGGGGGGGTTGGGGGTGGGGTGGGGGGGGGGGGGGGGTGGTGGGGGGGGGGGGGGGTGGGGGCGGGGAAGAAAGCAGGCGTATTCAGGGGTCGGTTTACTCTGCCGAAATGTGTATGTGCGTGCGTGTGCGCGAGCCAATGCATACGCGCGTGCGAGTGTGTGTATGTGTTAGTGTGTGTGTGTGTGTGTGTGTGTGTGTGTGTGTGTGCGTGCGTGTGTGCGTGCGTGCGTGCGTGCATGTGTGTGTGTGTGTGTATGTTTATACATATTAGAAGTGTGTCTGCGTCTGTCTGTCTGTCATTGTGTTACACCATTCACAAGTCTTTCATGTGATTTGGATCTCTCAAAATATTCGCTTCCTCTGGACATACATGCATTCGTTACCTTTGTTGATAGAAGTTCAAATCCCTATTACGCCCTAATTTATCTCAGTTCATCTCTTGTGCTGGCATCGCCCGTTTGTTTTCCATGGCGTCTCTAGTTGATGCGTAATATATTCCCTCTATTTTTGTAAACACGACGGCCATTCCTTTTGTATCAGCCAATCTTAGTCGGACGTTATAATGCGCTGTTTGTTGTTGATGTCTCATTGTTGTTGTGTCATCTTATCTCGTCTTATTTCCTGTACCCATGGTTTGACAAATTGATGTTTTGAGTTGCATTGACTGTTGAAACAAGCGTTGCCGCGATGATGAGATAATCTTGCAACACGCATTTATGACTGTGGGTGCAGATGTTTTTGTGTGCACGCGGCGCGTGTTGTACGTGCCATTCTTCCCCATTATCTCTGCTGATACTTTTGTTTAAACGAAGCAACTGTTGTAAACTTGATGTCTCTCTTCAGGTTATCGGTAAAGACAACATTTCAAGTGTGAATTAAGCTACACCACCTCTTTCCCACGTCGCCTTCTTTAAGGCTGTCCTCAATTGAAAGGTGAAGTCTTTTTATCGAACATTCAGTGTCGAAGCTTCGTGTAACCAGCTCTTCTCGCAATTTATTTAAGGCTCGATGGTCAATCTACATCAACTTAGGGATGTATTCTTTATAAATTCATTCTCTCATTAGTTGATACACGCCTATCACAAGTGGATAATATTTCCTCTTCAGTTAAAAAAAACCCACCTCAACAACCGGAGAATGACCGCCTATATATACCCGGAGATTTTAATTCAACCTTCTTGTCTAGTATAAATGTCATCTTATGCATTTTCTCTCAGCTGAAGGTAAGACTAAACACTGCTGCGTATATATGTACGAGCAATGTTGTCTGTACAGTCTTGTCTGACTCACAATTGATATTAACACCTTCACGGAACAACAGCTGTTGTGTCTTCGCGTCTATCATCACAAAACATGTTATTTAAAGGCGAAGCTGCGTAAGACAACCGGGGCTGCTGTCAAAACAAAGCCCATTTACGATGAAACAATTATGCGAGTAAATCTGTACTTGAGCCACTCGAGAGGTTGCAGAAAGTAGCGTCAAGTAAGAAAAAGACAAGAACAAAACAAAACAAAAACAAAAATCAATTGCGCGCACACTGACACGCAAATCCCACTGACACAAACACATTTAGCGACGAACGATTGCATGCCCAAGCGTCTCAAACATTTGGATTCGTTTGTTGTTTTCTTTCTGCAGAACGCTGTAGAACAAGTCACGTTCATTTACGAGTTCATTTGCAAGTGAGTGGAAAATGGTTTTGACAATGAACGGGACTGGCGTGGTAGAAACAACAACGCCCGTTTCGCATCCACTGAGGGAGCAGAGAGAGGGGGGGAACAACTCAGGTCTTGGAAGTAGAGCCAAGTTGATTATCTGACAGTTATTGTTGGAGATGAAAGAGATAGGAACCGGCGTGTAGATAATTGAGAGCAAAACAATACGGATGCGTCTGTCGTCGTCGGTAAGCTATGTTCAAAACTGGGATTGCTGTGTTGCGCTGTTTGATGCACGCAACAGGTCGTGCGCGTCGCCATAGACTCCCCCTCCTTTTCGGTGCCTTCCCACCCCCGTCGCTACCAGGCCCTCTCCCAATCCCTCCAACCCCCTTCCCTCCACCCCAACCCCTTACTCCCGTCTTCTTCTTCTTTATCATCCTGTTTCCTCTTGTTCTTGTTCTTGTTCTTGTTCTTGTTCTTGTTCTTGTTCTTGTTCTTGTTCTTGTTCTTCTTCTTCTTCTTTTTCTTCCGATTGCACATCCTCTCTCTGTTATTTGTGTTTTACGTCTAGTCTTGACTCTTCTCCCTTAATTGCGTTTTGATGTTTGTGCAGTTTAAATTTTGGCCAGATCAGTTGAGTCATGCTGTCTCTTGTAATTACCTCTTGAAAGGGAAGTGAAACGCAGGCGGCACATTCCCTTGGTTCTAAATATATCTATCTAACAGGCAAACTGTGTCTGCTTCAATTACTATCAGTGCCTTTTTATTATCTTCACTTTCATTGCGTTTCTCTGACTTTCAGTGTCTTTGATTTTTGTCTTGGTTTCTGTGACTCTGTGTCTTTTTCTTTTTTTGTCAGACCCACACTTTCTTTCTCTGTCGCCATATTATGTCTGTTTTTTTAAAATGTATCTCTTTCTCCAAGTTTGTTGCTTGAGTTGTGCATTTACGACGAAACCCCACGCATCTTCGTGCATTTTAGTGGGTTATGTCAGTGTTTTGGTGTGTTTTTGGATGTTTGTTTGTTCTTAATGCTGCTCTTCAAGTCTTGTCTGTGTTCAAAATGTGTTGTTGTTGATGTCTTGGTAGAACAGAGAACGAGACGGAGAAGGGGGATTTGTGGTTGGGAGGAATGAGTAGGTGGTGGT
>NC_090245.1:68947362-68957362 GCF_037325665.1 Littorina saxatilis
TGCACTGGTCAGAGGTATCGAACTGCAGTTTGTTTGAGGAGGATGTGGTGAATTACAAATGGCTCCAGTAGGCCCACCAGCGGAGAACTTGGTTTACTCATACTTGTCGGAGAGAGGTTTACTCTTACTTGCAGGCGTAAGAGTTTATTCATACTTGTAGGCGTAATAGTTTTCCGGTGATGAGAGGATGTGTGCTAAAAGCTATATGTATGATTCGTCTGTGGCGGAGAAGGGTTATGACGGTTTAACATTCAATCTGATACATGGCGGCATGTTTCACAACCGTCTTAAACTAGCTATCTTGAAATGTTGAAGACTAGAAATGATCAGGTAAACTGGACAAAGAACAAACAAGGACAGACACACGCACATACACCACGACCCTCGTTTCGATTCCCCCTCGATGTTAACATATTTAGTCAAAACTTGACTAAATATAAAAAGAAGAATGGGTAAAGAATCAAAGAAGACACACACACACACACACACACACACACACACACACACACACACACACACACACACACACACACACATACACACACACACACACACACACATACACACACACACACACACACACACACACACACACACAGCACCATACAAAGTAAATACATTTAAATGTTAGAAAGACAATTAATGGACCTAAAAGAAGAAGAGAAACAAGGGAAACAAGCAAGAACTCAAGGAGGAAGTAATACATGTGAAATAAATAAGGGCTTTATTTTTTTCGACAGGGATAAAAACGAAGGACAAGTGAGAAAAAAGAATGAAAGAATGATCGATTTTCAATCGCTAAGCACTGTCCTTTCTAATGTCATTTCTATGTCGATTGACTTTTCAAGCGCGAGCGAGAGGGTTGACAAACATCTTTCATGGGATCGCATTGGAGTGGACATTCCTATTCTCCTATCAATCCCTCTCCCTGCTCCCCTCCGCCCACTCAGCAGTAACGGACACAAACCCTCTCTCCGACCCCCCCCCCCCCCCCCCCCCCGACCCCCCCCCCCTTCCCCTTGGCGAAACATTGCCTCAATGTGCTTGCTGTGTCAGTCTGATCAAAGATATATATTTTTTTTTAGCGGAATTGCTACTGTAATGAAAAGAAGATAAGTAAAAGTTCTTTAACGAGGTCTATCTTCGTATCGTTATTGAAAAGCATATTGCTTTTTCTCTCGATCGGATTAGACGAACTGCATTTTAGTGAAAGCAGGGTCGCAGAAGCATAAATTCAATTCAGTCGAACATTTTCTTTTCTTGAAGGAGAGTGAAATGCGTTTATGCCTTTTTGTATGGATAGTTCTTTGGAAAAGAGTACAATCTGTTTATTTCATTTTTAGTTGTTGTTGTTAAGAATAGTGCATTGCGTTTCTCTGCTAGGACTTAAAGAATGACATTACTTTTTCGCGTCGCCCTCTTGCGTACTCACTAACCTTTCAGATATTTTTCCATTTCAGTTTGCAAGGTTTGTAGTTGTTGCAATTTCTATTTGCTTCGTTTGATTTATCTTTTTCGCCGTCTTCTCTGCGTTCTGTTGAAAGGTCAATATATACAGTGCGTTTGGTCAGCTGATTGAGTTTTCATAGGATTCCATTGCTTATAAAGCTAGTGCGCATCTTTTTTTTTCTCCATGCATTTTTTCTCCTATCAATATATCCAGTAATAAAACCCTTAGAAACGAAAATAGAGAAGGCCTTTGTAGATCTAACACCATTTACGAAAAGAGCGTTTGGGTCTGGATGTGTGCATCACCCAGTTTGGAGAGGCCATGTATACAAAAACTATTTTTCAGCGGGCTTATACTTTTGGCCCAGAAAGAGTAGGGATGGCGGTAACTTAATCTGTAAGAGATGTTGTAAGGTATTGATTACGACTCTCAATCTCAAACCCCTTACTATCCCCCACACCCCCTGCTGCCCCAACCCCCACCCCCTTCTGATTCACGCCCGTCCTTCCCCACCCAATTCTCTGTCTTTCTACGTACCCCCATCTCTTCTCCAGACGTTCGATCTCAACCCCTTTACCACACCCCTCTCCCTCCCTCATTCATCACAGAAATGCCATCACTTCTGTCCGCGAAAGGAATGAATACGTAAACGGCCGAAACTGAATTACACCCTCTGGATATTGGAGGCCAAAAACAGGATTACAGCAGGTTGAGCGATATATTTGGACCTGGCCTTGATTGGGGCTCGCAAGATGAGGGGAATAAAATGTTGTGGGTGGTGAAGCCAGGACTGTGCAAGAAGGGATTCATTAACAAAAATAGGCTTTGGTGGGTTAGTCTGAATTTGCAGCATGAGAAGGACGAATTAACTCAAATTGGCTTTGTGGTTAGTAGGCAGGGACTAGTGGCAGCATGAGAAAGGGGAAAAGGGAGAGAGGAAAAAAACGTGCATGATTCGGAAATAGCCCCACAGGCCAGGGAACCAATGACCAGGTTAAGCACCTATGGTGTGTGCGAGTGTGCGAGGGCTGTATTTTGTATATTGATTATTTGATACATGTATAAATGTGTCTCCAGGAATATGTTTTGTTTTAATCTTGTGTCGATACTATTTAGTTCTGCCTCGTTATTAGCCATTGAGTATAACTGTTTTATCATCATTGCTTTGTTGTTGTTCTTTGACCATTTACGTTGAATGACTTGTTATACATTGACATTGATAGTCTTATTCTTCTTCTTCTTCGTCGTTCGCTAGATAGTTATATCATAAGAACCTTTTTTAATTCCTATTAACTCGATGTTCTTTAACTATATTTATACATAAATGCATATATTGTAAAGCAGTATGCATTGTTAGAGGATTTTTTTTTTTTAGTAGCAGTGTTTAAATGTCGAAGTTGCTTTTCCCATTTTTACCCAAGAGACCGACTGTATATTGTGTTATTGTATTTGTCAGACTTGATTGTACCAAGTCCCTACACATGTTGTAATGCGCTTAGAGCCAAATATTTTTGTTTTTTGTAAGGGATAGGCGCAATATAAATACACTTTATTATTATTATTATGGTTCTTGTATCGTTTGCGTGAGCATTTCTTCAGCACTTTGTTCAAGTCCTGACATTTTCTGAACACTATAGCATTGAATTTTGTGCGTGAAACACTTTTGCTACCTCGTAGGTATAGCAACTTCAATCTTTCAAACAAACACATAAAAAAAAACTGCACAAACGAATGAACAAACACACAATAATTAACAGAAAATACACCTTAAAAAAACACCACATACTGCTTTTCTAGAAACTTCCTCATAAATTATAGGAGAGACCCTGGCTCAACAGGGAAACCTTAACACAAAAATATCTTGCAAAGAAACACAAACGCAAAACGCGTAAAACCACACACAGGCACAGTGCAAACAATTGCACATTTACGCGTTTTTGTTCTTGTTCTTGTTAATATCTAGATACCTAGAGCTGCAAGGTATCTGTCTAACAGTGCCGGACCGACCACAATGCACAATCCTCGGCGAAATTGTCATGTTAAGGTTCGCTGCTGCGTTGCTACACGAGCGATGCAGAAGAACTGTACATACTATTCTGCAGAACAATGCATGCAGCAGTGTTTTGTTTGTTACCCTAGTTTTGTCGGCCAAAAGAGGCAAGGGGTGCACATTCCAAGTGAGAGAGAGAGAGAGAGAGAGAGAGAGAGAGAGAGAGAGAGAGAGAGAGAGAGAGAGAGAGAGAGAGAGAGAGAGAGAGAGAGAGAGAATGACAATTATTTATTTAATGAGGGTAATAGATTAAGCAGTGATCTGCTTTTTTTACATCCAGCCCTCGCCCTAAAGAGGGAATAACTAAAGACACACAAAACACTTCTACATTTTAACCGAGAGAGAGAGAGAGAACGAACGAACGAACGAACGAACTTTATTACTCAAGGATGGAGATTTTAGGCTCACGCCTAGTCTTACAATCTGTCCCTGCTAAACTAAGACATAAAAATAAAGACAATAAAAGGACAATTGTCAATCGCAATCATACAGTATTACTAATTACAACATTACCTATACGAATACATAATGCATGATAGAACATTGAAATGTACATGTATGTCAATATAATACAAAGGAAAAGAAAAGTCGACTCGCACACACACGCGCGCCGCATGCCTGCAATCACGTTCGCACTCAATACAACACACACACTCACACACACACACACACACACACACACACTCACACACACACTCACACACACACACACACGTACGTACACACACACACACACACACACACACACACACACATAATGCGCACACACACATACACACAGACAGATACGCACGCACACACACATACACACGCAGACACACACACACACACACACACACACACACACACACACACGCACACACACACACACACACACACACACACACACACAACAACAACCTCATCATCATCATCATCCTGATCATCGTCGACATCATTATCATCATCAGCAAAATATATAGAGGTTAGTGATAGCAATGCATGCTTGCTAGAAACAGCTTCAGAATGTAACTGTTCGTGACAACAGATATTTGCGAAGCTGCGCTTTGAAGTGTTTAATCGTGCTTGACCCCTTTATCTAACATGGTAGCGAATTCCAAATTGTTGAGCCCGAAAACGCTAAACTGGTTTTATATAAATCAATACGGGGTAGCGGGGAAATTAATTTGTTTGAGCCATATCTGTCTGTTGCTTTCTGAAATAATGATCGCATGTACTGTGGGGTCTCGTTTATTTGAACCTTAAACATTAAAAGTGCCTTATCAAATAATAACTGATCTTTAAGTGATAACAAATTAAGGCTGCTAAGCTTTTGATCTGTTGATGTTTGCGGACCCGGCATGATAAGTTTAGCTGCGCGACGGTGAAGAGAATTTACTTTTTTTAAGAGAACATCGCTACAACCATCCCAAAGTGTAGATGCATAATTCAGATGAGGTAAAATATGACCAAAATAAAACAACTTGAGTGCTGAGGTATCAGCGTAATGCTTTAATTTTTAGAGAAGGAACAAGTTTTTAGATAAGGTTTCGGTAACACAGTTGAGGTGGGACTGCCACTTTAATTCAGCGTCTATTGTGACCCCGAGAACACGATGGCTGGTTACTTGCTCAATGGGTGACTCATTTAAACTGAGATGAAGATTCAGAGGAGCGAGTTGGTGTTTCTGTTGTGTTGTGATCACCATGCATTTAGTTTTGCCTGGGTGTATAATCATTGAGTTGTGTTTACACCAATCAAATATGTTATTCAAACTCGTTTGAAGAGAGGTTTCAATAGATTGTAAACTTTTTACCGGACGTGTAAAGAGACGAGTCTTCTGCAAAAAGGTCATTAATAACCGTCTTGTCTGATATATAGAGTGGTAGATCGTTAATGTAAAGGCAAAATAAAAGTGGGCCCAAAACTGATCCTTGTGGGACGCCGTGCATTAGCCGTCCTATGGAAGAACGGTTACCAATAAGGGAGACAAACTGCGTTCTGTTCGCTAAATAAGAACGAAAAAATGGTAAGTAGGATGCGTCGCCTAAATAACAAGATAATTTTTTTAACAGAATTGTGTGATCAACAATATCAAACGCTTTCTTAAAATCAAGGAAGACGGCGCCGACTGTTTCCGAATGGTTAATGGCAGAGAGCCATGTATCGCATAGTTTAACGAGAGCTGTGTGACACGAATGTTTAGGGCGAAATCCTGATTGAGATGGAGCGAAAAGACCACGGCTTTCCATGTGCAGAAGCAAGCACTTTTGAGAGAGAGAGAGAGAGAGAGAGAGAGAGAGAGAGAGAGAGAGAGAGAGAGAGAGAGAGAGAGAGAGAGAGACATATAGAGGGACAGACAAACATGCAGACAGACATGGAGAGGAGAACAGACAGAGAGACAGACAGAAACAGGGAGAAAATAGGGAGATAGATAAATAAGCGGAATGGTAAAGAGTAACGGGAAAAAAAAGAGAAGACGAGAGAGAGAAATAAAAGAAAGAAAAAAAAGGAATAGTTGCCTGCTCTCGATGCCCTTCAGTTCTGCCAACACCTTTCGCCTGATGTCTTCGTTAAAAAGAAGTTGTCGTCTGTTTTCTGTCTCGGCGGAGTGAAAGAACTCATTTGTAAGACAATGCATAGGTACGGAATGGTAAAAACTGTCAAAACAAGTAAACTTTCGGCTTCGTTTCTTGTGCAATGCATGAGGGATGTAGAGAGAGACAAAACTGAAGGGGGGGGGGGGGGGGGGGTTGCGCGAGGGTTTTTTGGGTGAGGGTGGAGGAGGGTGGAATTTCGTTGGAATGAGACGATGATCCGCATGTTTCTGTTTGCAATGTGCCTGTGTGTGGTTTTGCGCGTTTTGCGTTTGTGTTTCTTTGCTAGATATTTTTGTGTGATGTACACGAAAATATCCGTCATATTTTGTGACTACTTTGTGTTTAAAACAAAAACCAACACACACACACAAAAAACCGATGAGGAACTATTTAGCGTGTAATATTACTTATTCTAAAACACGTTCCCCTCCTTATTAAGAACTCAGAACTCAGAACTCAGAACTCAAAACTCAGAACTCATTTAATTGTCATAAAAACACAGTAAAGGGTTTATCAGACACGAAGTGGATATTTGTAAAGACAAGAAGAAATATCGTCCATGGAGCAGTGATTACAACATTGTTATGAATCTGTAGTTATGTCATTATTGCGTATAATCATGCAGTTGTATACAAATTCAGCAAGTTGTTGCTGTATCGGTACGTCTTGCATCGTCATCAGCTGACTCGGATTTCGAGCATTAACACGTGCATGTTCCATAAGCTGCAAGCGTAGATCATGAAATCTTGTACAACTATCCAGGAAATGGAGCTCGTCTTCAATTACGCCACACACGGTGCACTTTCTATCCTCTCTGGGTGTGTTTGTGTATCTCCCCCTTTCGATTTTTAAATCGTGAGCGCTAATACGCAATCTACACAGTGCTTTTCTGTGTTTGGGGTTGGTTACACATGTCAAGTATGCTTCACAGTCGTAATCGCCGTCAGTAATTGTGTTGTAGTATTGCAGTTTTGAGCCCTCAGTCTTCTTTCCTTGCCAAAATCGTACGTATTTGTATTCTAGTCCTCGTCGTAGAGTTTTCATCAGCGCATTCTTTTGGACTGCTGACTGAAGTATCCAGTTATGGTCTAGTCCGAGGTTACCTATGATTGCTCGAATGAAATGTATCCATTGCGGTGAGCTGTCTTGTGGTCTGTCGATCATGTCAGCGTAAGCCTGTCGTAAATATGAATTTTCTTCTGACTCAACGATGTGGGTCCAGAAGTTTATTGTTTGTTCAATTAGTTTTATACCCACAGGGAGTTGCCCGAGCTCTGCTAGCGTTGGCAAGTTTATTGCTTTACTGTGGACGCCAAGAAGGCGTTTACTGAATTTTAAATGCACTTGTTCATGGGGTAGATTATTCGATAGACACTTATCGAATATGTCGGGTAGCGATTGTTCGTTTTGGATGTTGATTGCTGATGGGAACCAGACCTCGGCTCCATAAGTCTATTGTGTATACTGAGAGTTCGTTCCTGTAAGAGCCTCTGGATTTTTGTAACATTTATGTTTTGTTTTTGGTTTTGTTGTAAAGTGTTTATGATTGTGTTCTATTCCGTCAATGGCGTCATTCTGGTAATGATGTTGTTATTGCTTTTGTAAAGCGCTTTGTGTGTTCGAAAGCGCTATAGAAATCACCATTACTATTATTATTCTAAGGTATAAAATAGTTGCATCATTGTAGTTACTTTCATCTCTCTTCCTCTAATTAGTCGTCTCAGGGCATGCGATGCCTTGTTTGCTTGCGTGGCTAAATGTTCCTGGGTTTGTAAGAATTTACCGCTTTTATGGAAGATGACCCCTAAATATTTATATTGGTCTACACTTTCAATCATATGTGTGCCACAGTTAAATAGTATTGGTACTTTTGGGTCTGTGCGGGTAAATATTATCACTTTCGTTTTTTCTTTGTTTATTTTAATGCCCCATTCACTGCTGTAGTCATTCAATCGGTTCAACTTATTTTGTAGTCCTCTTTTGGATGTGGACAGAATTACCAAATCATCGGCGTAAAGTAGGCATGGGATTTCTGTATTTTGGGCACTGTTCAGACTTGGTGAGTCATTCCCACGCAGATAATCTGGGAGATCGTTGATGAATATGTTGAAGAGTGTGGGGCTTAGAGTATTGCCTTGATGTACACCTTTCCGGACGGGTATGTCATGTGAGTGCCCGAGTGCGGTCTTAGTGCAGATAGTAGATTTGCTGTACATATCTCTTATAACGTTGAAACAATTCCCCATAACTCCTATCCTGTTAAGTTTGAGGAGGAGAGCTTCGTGCCATACGTTGTCGAAGGCCTTTTGGAAGTCCACGAAGCATGCATACAACCTGTCTTTTCTGTTTGTAATTATTCCGTCGACGATCTTTTTTAGGATAAATATTTGGTCCGTCGTTCTCGACTTCTTTCTAAATCCGGCCTGTTCCCTCGCATATAGATGATTAGATTACAGGAATCCATTTTGTCTATTGTTAATGATCTGCGAGAAAAATTTCCCTAGGTTATTATTTAGTGTTATCCCACGATAATTACCAGGATTCATTGGGTCACCACTCTTATAGATTGGAATGTTTATACCCGTCGCCCATGCTTTGGGGCACGAGCCTGTGTGCAGAGCTGCATGAAACAATTTTTTAATTGTTATTTGTGTAGCAGGCAGGCTTGCCTTGATTATTTCATTTGTAATTCCATCTACACCTGGTGCTTTTTTCGACTTCAAGTTGGAAGCTGCTTTCGCGGATTGTGCGTTGATATCAATGTTATTGAGCTCTGCCCGTACGTTATCTTTCGTAGTTTGCTCTACTTCGACATCAGTGCCTATCAGGTTTTGTAAGTGGTTTATCCATTTGCATGAGCTGATGTTGCTTCTATTCCGGTCGTTTGGGTTCTCAGAGTCTTTTAGTAGTTTAAGTGTTTTCCATACGCTTGTCGGGTCATTTGTGTATGCATCGTTCAGAATAGCGATGAGTTTGTTTTTATACAGTTGCTTTTTCCTTTTCAAAGCTTTATTGTACGTGCGTGACAGACTGAAGAGTTTATCTCGCAGAGAGCGGTTATAGGGGTGGCGATTAAATGCGTTTCTTAGTGACTTAAGTTCCCGTCTCTGTACGTAGCATTCCTGATCGAACCATTTCTTACTCCGCTTTTCGTTTCTTTTTTTTCCTAGATAGTCTGCATTTCAGGGAGAGTTTTGATGCTTTTGTCATTATGTCCGTAAATTCGTCTACTATTTCATCTAAGGTGTTTGTCATGGTATTGTCTTGTAGTCCGTATATCTTATTGTCAATGTCTCTTAGCAGCATAGTAAACGCTTGTGTTTTGAGTGCGCATTGTAAGCTTTCGGCTGAGTGTTCGTCCCAGACGAAACTCGTTTTGTCTTGATTATTTGGCTCTGGGGCTGTAGCGTAATTATTAGACGAGCTCCTTTCCTGTTTTCTTTTCCATAGTGCTGGTATGTGTATAGTCAGACGTATAGGACAGTGATCTGAGTATTAATTTAGCGCTTCCACTGTCATGTTTACTACACCGCTATGTAACACATGTGTACATATGAAATAATCAACCACACTGCTGCCGTTAGGTTGGTGGCTGGTAAAACGCCCATCTAGATCACCTAGTGTTCTTCCATTCAGAATAACAAGGTTGTTGTCGATACACATGTTGTGTGTGTTCCTGTTAAAAGTTTACCGATGTTAGTGGGTTTGCTTTGCATAAATCCATGACTGATGCTGGGACGTATACGTAAACACGTGATGTTTACTGTTGTTAACAAATCTGAAATGTAATACAAATACTTCCAGAACTGTCATAATTATTCACACACACACACACACACACACACACACACGCACACACACACATGCAAACACACACACACACACACACGCGCGGTCACATACACACACACACACACACAC
>NC_090245.1:68962362-68994963 GCF_037325665.1 Littorina saxatilis
TGTATTTGGCAGTTGACGTTTTTATAGAAGTTATTTTGCATTTGCTAAATGGTATGCTACCGACACCGAAGGAAATGTTATGACAAACGATGGATACAAACAAATAAACTGCACGCTCATAAGAACAGTAGTATACATGTACGAATACTTGAACGTAGTTTTTTCTAAGAGCGACCCCCCCCCATTGTGTGTGTGTGTGTGTGTGTGTGTGTGTGTGTGTATGTGTGTGTGTATGTGTGTGTGTGTGTGTGTGTGTGTGTGTGTGTGTGTGTGTGTGTCAATGACCTCACCAGCTACATAGTGTGTGTATGTGTGTGTGTGTGTGTGTGTGTGTGTGTGTGTGTGTGTGTGTGTGTGTGTGTGTGTGTGTGTGTGTGTGCGTGCGAGTGTGTGTGTGTGTGTGTGTGTGTGTGTGTGCACACTGCAGAAAATCGTGATTCGATTGGATACAGAGTTTACATTCCCGCTCATTGCTCGAATGGCAATGCATTAACTTGTATCGATATGCGTAAGATTGTGAATAGGACCATTCTTGACACTCTCTTGCCTACTTTTTCGATAAGATGCATACCAGTCATGAAGGGAAATGCAACCTGTACAATCACAGGCAGACCAAACAGAGCATAATTGTGACCCTCCACCACGAAATGAGTCGCATGTCACCTCGCGCGGTTCTGCGCTAGGCTTAATATAAGTCCGGGGAGTGCCTGGTAACAGTGTGAGGGTCACCTTAGTCACAGGCTTATAACTCAAACAGTTTTTGCTCTTTTCTAAAGCGGTTTTCACCACTGGATAGAGCATAAAACACTCGTTAGGAAAATGTAAAAATATGAAAATCATGCAAAGGTGACATGTGACTTATTCCGTGGTGGAGGGTCACAATTATACTATGTATTCAAATGCCAATGCCAAAGGTAATCTATTCCAGTGGAAGCTTTTTTGTCCGAAACAGACTGTCAGGGATGCGCATGAAATTCATTCGGACTTATATCATTCCCCAAAACGCAAGTGTTAACAGCATCAACAAATTAGAAAGTAGAAATTAAGTAAACAGCTATCATTTCTGTTCCTCTCCTTTACGGAGGAAAAGGGTCTTCTTATTTGTCAAGATGCAACCAAAAAACAAACAATTATTACAACCTAAGAGAACGAAAACAATGATAAACAAGTCGCGTAAGGCGAAATTACTACATTTAGTCAAGTTGTGGAACTCACAGAATGAAACTGAACGCACTGCATTTTTTCACAATGACCGTAGTCCGCCGCTAGTGCAAAAGGCAGTGAAAGTGACGAGCCTGTTTAGCGCGGTAGCGGTTGCGCTGTGCTGCATAGCACGCTTTACTGTACCTCTCTTCGTTTTAACTTTCTGAGCGTGTTTTTAATCCAAACATATCTTATGCATATGTTTTTTGAATCAGGAACCGACAAGGAATAAGATGAAATTGTTTTTAAAACGATTTCTGAAATTTAATTTTAATCATAATTTTTATATTTTTAATTTTCAGAGCTTGTTTTTAATCCAAATATAACATATGTATATGTTTTTGGAATAAGAACATGATGAAAAATAAAATAAAAGTAATTTTGGATCGTTTTATAAAAAAATAATTGTAATTACAATTTTCAGATTTGTAATGACCAAAGTCATTAATTAATTTGTAAGCCTCCATGCTGAAATGCAATACCGAAGTCCGGCCTTTGTCGAAGATTGCTTGGCCAAAATTTCAATCCATTTGATTGAAAAATTAAAGTGTGACAGTGCCGCCTCAGCTTTTACAAAAAGCCGGATATGACGTCATAAAAGACATTTATCGAAAAAATGAAAAAAAAAATATCTGGGGATATCATACCCAGGAACTCTCATGTAAAATTTCATAAAGATCGGTCCAGTAGTTTACTCTGAATCGCTCTACACACACGCACGCACAGACACACACAGACACAGACACAGACACACACAAACACACAAACACACACACACACACACACACACACACACACACACACACACACACACACACACACACATACACCACGACCCTCGTCTTGACTCCCCCTCTATGTTAAAACATTTCGTCAAAACTTGACTAAATGTAAAAACAGCGACACACAGTTTCCGTCCCGCAAACAAACTTCTTTCACACCGGCTCAAAGAAAACGAAAAACTGTTAAAGAGAACACGCCTTCAACGAAGGAAGAAGACACCTCTTGATAAATGGTGACAAACAATTATCCTTCCCGCGAGGCATCATCAAAAACCTGCACGATGTCTCATTCCTAGGACGTTGACCGGCTTGCAAAGAAGTCTTCAGAAAATGGCAGCAAATTGCCGTTAATTCTCCTCGCGTCAGGAGCAGTAATCGGTGATGTTCACTCTCCCACGCCCGCCAGGTCAGTGAGGGTGGTCTCCCTTGTATGATGTTCCGCCGGAAGTGCTACTCGGTCACGGGAGGTCAATCAAGGTACCGGAAGTCCAAGCACGCTGCGACGGAGGCTTAATATTTTCTGAGGAGGTGATAACTTGAAATTGGTTTATGTCAGTGTACCAAAAAGGGTTGATGAGTGCGCGCGTTTCTTGGTGCAGCTAAGTCGACTCTTGAAAATCGGTGTACATGATTTTAATGTCGTCGTTCGTGTGTGTCTGTGTGTCTGTCTGTGTGTCTGTCTGTGTGTCTGTCTGTGTGTGTGTGTGTGTGTGTGTGTGTGCGTATGTGTGTGTGTGTGTACGTGTGTGTGTGTGTGTGTGTGTGTATGTGTGTGTTTGTGTGTGTGTGTGTGTGTATTTGACGTAATATCAAGACCAGTTATTGGCATTCTTACCTACAAGCGCAACAAGTGCATTCCAGTGCATCACGTTCATCCCCCCACCCCCCCCCCCACCCCCCGGCCTCCTCTTTACCTAGACCTTACACTTATTCACCAAAACAATCCCCCAACAAAAATCCCGCCAAAGCCACCTACTCTTCAACACCCCTTCTACCGAAAACGCGCCCGTAATGCCACCTAATGACTTACTACTTTTCACTCCGGGACGCAAGAGTGGATCCCCGATCGCTCACCAGTCACCTCACGTCCGCACACGACATCGGCGTGGAGACCCTTGTTTACGGCGACTCCAACTGATTTAATTGGGAAAATGACCCGGCTTTTGCCAGTTAGCTTGGTTATTCCTCCCACGAGAAGTGGGGGGGGGGGGGGGAGGGGGCGGGAGGATTGTGGGATGGTGTGCGTACGGCGTTAGTCGCAAGAGAAGATGTAATCGTTGCGGTCTTTGACTATTGACAACTATTCTGATTGTGCGGGGTACGTAACGAATTGGTTGCCTTTTGTCTACAAGGTATTTTTCCCTCAAACGAAAAGGGAGGAGATGAACAGCATTCGTAAAAAAACACACCGAAACACATACACTTGAAAGGCACAGTGCTTCCTGTGACAATAAATTCTACTCACTAACTCAGATCTTTCTGTGTGCTTTAATAACACTAGATAAGAGCATCTCTTCATATATCGATATACATACGCCACCCTGACCGCTTCCGACGCACAGTGTGAAGTATTTTGAAAGAATTTCACAGATTGACACTGGTAACTTATTGTGATATATTGTGTAAAAAATTCCATCTCACAAGGCATTAATACTATAGGTAACATGCGCCTTGAGTTGCCTTGTGTGGTGATTAAGTGCGCGATATAAATCCTCGTAGATAAATAAATAAATAAATAATAACTTTAAGGAAACTAATTTATTGTATATTCTGATCGGAAGCACCCAGCAGGCTGTTGATTTATGTATTAGCTTGAGTGGAAGGATGGCTTTTCTTATGTATGAGGACGGCATGCTGAGTCGAAAACACAGGGAGGACTGTGCTGTTAACGTTAAGGTCCTTGGCAGTGAAACATTATGCAAGAAAATTCTGTTGAGTTTTGTCTTTGTTGCGTTGAGTTGAGAGAAGTCTGTTGTTTTGTCTTTGTCGCGTTGAGTTGAGAGAAATCTGCTGTTTTGTCTTTGTCGCGTTGAGTTGAGAGAAGTCTGTTGTTTTGTCTTTGTCGCGTTGAGTTGAGAGAAATCTGCTGTTTTGTCTTTGTCGCGTGACAGAAATCAGTACTGTTCACAAAACTGGAATGAATGGCATATTACGTCACCTAGACAAAAGATGTAAATGATCTGTTCTCGTCGTCGAGGGATATATACGAATAGAGTGTAGGGCACGAAACGAATTAATACTATTGAAGGTCAGACAGGAGACATGCCTTCGTCCAGCGACAAATGTCGTGATTGGCCTGAGCACCCCCTCCCCCTCCCCCACCTCCTTCCCGGAAAACGGAGAATGACTCCCTAACATAAAGCGGTGGAAAAAAATCGGCCATACAACGAATGCATACCCGAGTACACGTACGCAAGAGTTGCAGCCCACGAACGCAGAAGAAGAACGCCAGAGTACTGCATGGTGTTTAAGTCGAGACGAATGAAATCAATGTGATATTTAATGTGTCATATTTGTGATGTGAAGGCGTTTAAAATGCGCTTATCAGCCAAATAATCCTGGGAATGCTGGGAGCTTACATACAACAGACACTCGTTCCGCAAAAGAAGGCGTTGGTACACATGATTAAACCTGTTCGGCCCTTGGGGAGTGGCAAATATACTGAATAAATACAGAGTATTTAAACTGAGATTTTCCACCTTAAATCTAGTTTTAATATAAAGCATACCCACCACACCTTATACGGATACCCTCTCTTTTCCATCTTTCACCTGGGGTGGGATTCCGATTGGTAGATACTCTCATATGACCATAGACATTGACATTTATACTGAATGTTCGCCACATGTAGGTAGCGTTCCAGCTCAGCGGGTGGCATTTGGGAAGTGAAGGCGTTTGTCACAAGCAAGGGTTTATGCCTTTTTAACCTGTCGAATGACATAATACTCCCAAGTATGCAGAGACTATGCAACCAGGTATGTTGTTGAGGAGGAGGCACTTAGCGAAGACAAAAGTTTAAGGTCTGGTCCTTGGTGAAAGATAAATAGTCTGAGTGTTCAGTGTACGCGACCTTGGGAGGGCGTGCGTTGTTTAGTGAAGGGGGAAGATTGGTTTTGTGTTTGGTTCCTGCCAAAATACAAGAAGAAGAAAAAAAACGACAACAACGCGGGATTATTAACGAATGTGTATTTTTAGGAACAATCCTCAAAGAAGCGAAAGACAAGCAACACACACAATCCCCATCAACATGGATGTCTTTCAGAAACCAAAAGAATTCTGAATACGTAGTTTCCATGATAATGGTCAAAATAAAATGTTGTTACTCTTGTGGTCGTCGACGGACAAAAATCCAGAATGGGTGAGGTTCGTTGACAGTTGTCGAATTGCAGAAATCCTAAGTTTGTCCTGGTATGCTGATGCTTCTCTTAACTGAGTGGTTAATGAGGCTAAACTCACAACTGTACAGGCTTCTTTTGACACGATTCTGGTGATAACGAGTTTCTGACGAGGTTTTGGACATTGGACAACAGTGGTTAGCACTATGTCTGTCTCCTGACCACGAGTATCGTTTTGTCTGTGCAGAAGAAAATGTGGATATGCAGAAATGCCAAGAGGACATTGGCAGAAGCGGAGCATAAACAGGACTAGGGGTCAGTCTCAATGTCTGAGAAGAAACAATATAGCACACCGTTATGTCTAAAAAAAAACCACTACAATAACATTTTTGCTCCGTAGACGAAATGTGGGTAAGATAATGTCAGAAGGAAATTAACAGCAGCTATGTCCAAGAAGTGGTCAGTTCGTCTCAAGTTCTGTTTCCGCTATTAAGACTCAACAGGACAGGAAAGGCTAACTGCTCTTGACCAGTCGTCAACAGGGAGCAAACAGAAATATCGGGGGGGCAGACAGTAACTGTTTCCTCGGAAAATGTCAAATGATAGGAGTCTGCCATCGTCACCTTGTCAAATCTAAATAGCTTCTTGACCACAGGATCTTGTATCAAAGCGCCGGTCGATTGAAGTAGCGTACTCCTTTGGCCTTGGTGAGCTGGTGGTATAGGGGTCTATTGTTTGCTCTGTTATCTACAGAATGGTCTCAATCTGTCACTGGTCTTTGGTTTAACGCCAAGGATCTACATAACCAATAAAATGTGGAATTTATATAGCGTCGGTCATTGTGCTGCTGGCGAAATGCTGATCGTTCCATGATCAACACAACTAACTCTTGGTTTGTCACTGGTTCTTGATCACTTGTTTGTAAATAACAGAAATAAAAGAAGCGCGGGAAAGAGAGATCTGCTATTTCCTCGGTAGAGGGCATCTGTCGG
Source organism: Littorina saxatilis (assembly GCF_037325665.1). NCBI lineage: Eukaryota > Metazoa > Mollusca > Gastropoda > Littorinimorpha > Littorinidae > Littorina > Littorina saxatilis. The sequence goes on from NC_090245.1 coordinate 68,968,675, forward strand.
CACTCCGTGGTATCTACATAACTTTATTCGTTCTGTTATTGACGAGATCCGACGTACCAGTAATGATTCTGGTTTGTACTGCGCAGTGTGATGTTTTGGCTCGCGCTCCTTTGTAAGAATATACACCATGATTGACAAGCTCCAAACAATTCTAAAAAGTCATCTTTCAGTCGTTTGTGATATTTTATTTTACGCTACGCCGCAAGCAAAGGTGTAGAAACTTAGGCTAGACCGCGAGGGATTGTTGTACAACCTCTATGACGGTCCGACAGAATCATTGTATGACATGTACGCTAGTCTGCACGTTGGAGAAACTTGACACATCAGACGTAAGGAGCAGGCCAAAATGTACACTTGTTCGCCAAATATGTTATAGAAACGTTGCGCTAGTCCCCCAAAGATGTTGTTTGAAATTTAAGCTAATCCGCCGGTTTATGTTGTTGAAAACTAAAGCTAGTCCGCCAGAAATATTGTTTAAAATAAAGCTAGTCCGCCAGAAATATTGTTGAAAATTAAAGCTAGTTCGCCAGAAATATTGTTGAAAATTAAAGCTAGTCCACCAGAGACAATGTTGAAAATCTAAGCCAGTCGACCTGAGATTTTGCAAAAAAATAACACTAGTCGACCAAAGATATTGCAAAAACATTTAACAAAACACCGCTAGCTCGTAAATGATGAAGAAACCTTACGTTAGCCCCTTACACATGTAGAAATGTCCTTCAGCCCGCAAGACATGGTTTAGAAAATGTGCGCCAGTCTGCGAGATAACTATGTTGCAGAAAATGTACGCCAATCCGCAAGATATGTCTAAGAGTATATTTATGCTCGTTCACAAGAAATGTTGTAGAACATGAACGCTGGTCAGGACGTCAGAGACATTTGACGCAACAAACGTATTAATCAAGAGAAATCGTATGAGCAATTGATGAAGCAGAGACTTATTAGTAACGTCTACGATACTTAACGTGGACTGGAGCTAAAACTATTTTGAGATCGATGGCTTCATCTGAGTCCATTGTGTGATCAATGACGGATTCTGTAGTTCATTCTGTCTACTGAATCAAACAGAACGAAGAAGATGGTAGATGATAGCCAACAAAAACTGTTGCCCTTTGGTTCAGTTCCATTAAGATAAGGATTAACGGTCCTTTTGTACTGGGAAAAAAGTGCTGTCTAGCTGTGTTCTTATTCTTTTTTCAAGGCATTGTTCTATCTATTCTTCTTTGACTTTGAGATCGTATAATAAATCTTAACGCAACGAGGACATTTGTACAAAGTATATCTTTAGTCATGTTGAATTTTACCATTGTTTCAACACAGTTACGCATCAAGAATGCCCTTGCTGAGAAAAAAAACAATAAAAAAGGTCCGGGTTTGAACCCTTACCACTTTTTTCCCCTAGCAAGGCCCCTGAATACGAAGACCTGCAGCAATCTTAAACTCCATACCGTCGCAGAAACCACCGCGGGTGTTCAGCGGTAACAAAAACACACAAAAACAACAACAAAGCACGAACAGGGTATTTTTCGTTCTCTAGAACATGCCAGAGAAAGAAAGAGTTCGCATCTCCCTGCGCGAAATTCTAGACATTGGCAGTCGGCGTAATCAATAGGAACGGCTTTCTCAACAAAAAATCCATGCTTGACTCAAAAGACCTTTGCGATCCGCAAAGTCCAGCCAGCGATGAAGACTTCACAGGATACATTTCATTCATCATATCGCTTTACTAGGCTCGATTTTGGGGTGTGTTTGTGTTTAGAAGGGGAAAGCACTAAGAATGCCATGGGTCGTTGGGTGCTCTGTTTTTCTTGTTGTTTAGTTTGTTTTCAGTTTTATTTTATTTAAATCTGCATATTGTTTTTGTTTGGTTTTTGTTTCCTTCTTTTGTTGTTCATTGGAAAGAAGGGAGGATAAGGTGCTGCAGAGACATGTTTGTCTGTCTGTCTCTTTTCATCTGTCTGTCTGTCTGTCTGTCTGTATGTATGTCTCTGTGTCTCTCTCTGTCTCTTGCTCTCTCTTTCTCTCTTTCGCGCTCTCTCTCTCTCTCTCTCTCTTTCTCTCTCTCTCTTCCTCTCTCTCTCTCTCTCTCTCTCTCTCTCTCTCTCTCTCTCTCTCTCTCTCTCGCTCTCTCTCTCTCCGTCTCTCTATTTCTCTCCATATTTATTTACACTTATTGAGAGGCAGTTTATGCTAAAAAAAGGGGAAAGGTTGGTGGAAGAAGATTAAAGGTAGAGTATAGTTAAACACAGAAGTTGTCTTAATGCTTCCAGTGATGTCGAGTTGTACGTGAACTTTAGAACACAGAAATTAAAAGAGATAGAATGATACCCAAGAGGAACGATTTTCCAGTGGCAAGTTTCCCTTCACCTTTCGATTGTGCATTAAATACACATTATGCCTGTAGGAACTGAGTACAGAAAAATTGCGGTTCAATCGTCGGTTAACAGTGTTGGACGCTATCTGAGCGAGACATTCGAATGATCGATATTTAGGACGGTGTGTGTGTGCGTGTGTTCGTGTGTGTGTGTGTGTGTGTGTGTGTGTGTGTGTGTGTGTGTGTGTGTGCTTGTGATGATTGTGTGTTTGAACCCATGCACCCCCGTACCAAACTCTCTCTACCCCTCTCTTTTACACACACACACCCACACCCACGTACATACACACACATATACATACACACACACACACACACACACACACACACACACACACACACACACACACACACACACACACACACACACACACACACACACACTAATTTCTACCTCTCAATACCTGCACTACGAACACCCTTCCCCCCATCTATTATATCAGGCCGACGTATACGTTGAGCAACTAACTTCCTTCTTGCCCCCACTAACCCCGCTCTCCCCTACACACACTGTTTCCATTGGGGGCGACTGATACACATCCCTTTTCCCTTTGAGCTTAGCATCCTTTTACTGATTCGTGTCTCTTCCAGTCTCTTTTGTAAAACAGACCGTATTAATACCGTCTCGACTTAGTGTATGCTCAATCTTGGGAATTGACACAATCATCTTCCATCTTTCTCCGAATTTTGTCTGATTCATTCTCTGACTTTTTGTATGAGGGTACCTTTCCCCCCTCCTGTTTTTATAGTAATTGTTCGTATATTTTGAGTGGATTTCTCGCGAACTTGGATCCTGGACCCATTTGTATTCAGAACTTCGTAATTTCAAAAGTAAGAAAGATAAAAATGAATCATCTATTCTTGTGCATTTTGTTCAGCATCCTTCACTTTAGTTAATGGCTTTGAAAACGTATTTGGAAAAAAAATCATCCCAGTTAACCGGACTTCTTCTGCGCTATCATGTTGTAATTGTCATACTGACATAATCTTATGGTTTGATTTGGTTGCTGTTGACGGTATATTAACTCATTTTGCTTCAACTGCCTTCGTTCAGTGTTAGTCCCGGCTGCTACTGTTGAAATGTCCGCAGAATGTCATTGCTACCTTACCAGTCACAGCTACTGTACTGTTAAAGCACGGCAGATGCTGCAGGTATCATATAGTGACCCTCCACCAGGGAATGAGTCGCATGTCACCTTTGCATGATTTTCATATTTTTACATTTTCCTAAAGAGTTTTTTATCCTCTATCCAGTGGTGAAAACCGTTTTGCAAAAGAGCGAAAACTTTTTGAGTTATAAGCCTGTGACTAAGGTGACCCTCACGCTGTTACCATACACTCTCCGGACTTATATCAAGCCTAGCGCAGAACCGCGCGAGGTGACATGCGACTCATTTCGTGGTGGAGGGTCACTTAATTATAAGGTTACTCTTGCGGCCGCTACTGCTAAACTAGCAACTAATATTGCTATTTCATATGTTACGTGGATTTTCATTGGTCAATTGGGCAAAACTGAGCTCAGTGCAAAAGTGATATCGACGACATTTCCGTCGATATCAGTTTTGATATCGACGACCTCTTTATTGCTTCCCCACTTCAAAAACAAAAACACTTAAATTTAAAAACAAACAAATATATATGAAAATGTAATTATCCCAGAATTTAGTTGAGCAAGTGACTAAAGACTTTTTGAAAGAAAAGACATTTTGAAAAACTGAAAAGTACAAGAAAAGAGTGAACAAAAAGAAATAATAATCAGAGGGAGGGATACGGAACAGCCAAAACTGAGACAAATACTTTTTTAATTTCTTTACAGTAAATACAAACTGTCCAGAGAATTAGCAATATATCTAACATTGACTGACTGTGTGATGATATCTTCTGCTATTGATCTGTTTCGACAGTGATATCACTGTCACAACAGACCATAGCAGAAGATATCATCACACAGTCCGTCAATGTTGGGTACTGCTGGCACTACTTTCATTACTTGTATTACTGCTGCTGCTGCTACTACAACTACTGGTACTTCTACTAGTATTACTACTAGTATTACTATTACTACTACAACTATAACAACAACTACTACTACTACTACCACTAGGCTACTTCTACAACTACTGTTACACACGCACGCACACACACACACACACACACACACACACACACACACACACACACACACACTCCCTGTCACCACGCCTTATGCTTAACCCATGCATCCGATCCCACTTTGTGCTTACCCCAGAACACTGAATGGCGACCCGTCATTCCCATGCAACAGGGAACTGTTTATTTTTTTTATGAGATCTCCTTTTTACATTTAGTCAAGTTTTGACTAAATGTTTTAACATAGAGGGGGGAATCGAGACGAGGGTCGTGGTGTATGTGTGTCTGTCTGTCTGTGTGTGTGTGTGTGTAGAGCGATTCAGACTAAACTACTGGACCGATCTTTATGAAATTTGACATGAGAGTTCCTGGGTATGATATCCTCAGAATTGTTTTTCATTTTTTTGATAAATGTCTTTGATGACGTCATATCCGGCTTTTCGTGAAAGTTGAGGCGGCACTGTCACGCTCTCATTTTTCAACCAAATTGGTTGAAATTTTGGTCAAGTAATCTCCGACGAAGCCCGGACTTCGGTATTGCATTTCAGCTTGGTGGCTTAAAAATTAATTAATGACTTTGGTCATTAAAAATCTGAAAATTGTAAAAAAAAAATTTTTTTATAAAACGATCCAAATTTACGTTCATCTTATTTTCCATCATTTTCTGATTCCAAAAACATATAAATATGTTATATTTGGATTAAAAACAAGCTCTGAAAATTAAAAATATAAACATTATTATCAAAATTAAATTTTCGAAATCAATTTAAAACCACTTTCATCTTATTCCTTGTCGGTTCCTGATTCCAAAAACATATAGATATGATATGTTTGGATTGAAAATACGCTCAGAAAGTTAAAACGAAGAGAGGTACAGAAAAGCGTGCTATTCTTCTCAGCGCAACTACTACCCCGCTCTTCTTGTCAATTTCACTGCCTTTGTCACGAGCGGTGGACTGACGATGCTACGAGTATACGGTCTTGCTGCGTTGCATTGCGTTCAGTTTCATTCTGTGAGTTCGACAGCTACTTGACTAAATGTTTTATTTTCGCCTTACGCGACTTGTTAACATTTAGTCAAGTTTTGACTAAATGTTTTAACGTAGGGGGGGAATCGAGACGAGGGTGTGGTGTACAAGTATGTGTGTGTGTCTGTGCGTGTGTGTGTGTAGAGCGATTCAGACCAAACTACTGGACCGATCTTTATGAAATTTGACATGAGAGTTCCTGGGAATGATATCCCCGGACATTTTTTTCTTTTTTTCGATAAATACCTTTGATGACGTCATATCCGGCTTTTTGTAAAAGTTGAGGGGGCACTGTCACACCCTCATTTTTCAATCAAATTGATTGAAATTTTGGCCCAGCAATCTTCGACAAAGGCCGGACTTCGGTATTACATTTCAGCTTGGTGGCTTAAAAATTAATTAATGACTTTGGTCATCACAAATCTGAAAATTGTAAAAAAAAAGAAAAATGTTTTTAAAACGATCCAAATTTACGTTTATCTTATTTTTCATCCTTTTCTGATTCCAAAAACATATAAATATGTTATATTCGGATTAAAAACAAGCTCTGAAAATTAAAATATACAAAAAATTATTATTAAAATAAAATTTCCGAAATCGATTTAAAAACAATTTCATCTTATTCCTTGTGTGTTCCTGATTCCAAAAACATATAGATGTGATATGTTTGGATTAAAAACACGCTCAGAAATTTAAAAAGAATAGAGATAAAGAAAAGCGTTCTATCCTTCTCAGCGCAACTACTACCCCGCTCTTCTTGTCAATTTCACTGCCTTTGCATCGAGAGGTGGACTGACGATGCTACGAGTATACGCTCTTGCTGTAAAAATGCAGTGAGTTCAGTTTCATTCTGTTAGTTCGACAGCTTGACTAAATGTTGTAATTTCGCCTTACGCGACTTGTTACATTTAGTCAAGTTTTGACTATGTTTTGACTAAATGTTTTAACATAGAGGGGGAATCGAGACGAGGGTCGTGGTGTATGTGTGTGTGTGTGTGTGTGTGTGTGTGTGTGTGTGTGTGTGTGTGTGTGTGTGTGTGTGTGTGTGTGTGTGTGTATGTGTGTGTGTGTGTGTGTGTGTGTGTGTGTGTGTCTGTGCGTGTGTCTGTGTGGAGCGATTCAGAGTAAACTACTGGACCGATCTTTATGTAATTTTACATGAGAGTTCCTGGGTATGATATCCCCAGACGGTTTTTTTCATTTTTTCGATAAAATTGTTTTTTATGACGTCATATCCGGCTTTTTTGTAAAAGTTGAGGCGGCACTGTCACACCCTCAATTTTCAATGAAATTGATTGAAATTTTGGCCAAGCAAAATTCGACGAAGGCCGGACTTCGGTATTGCATTTCAGCATGGAGCCTTACAAATTAATTAATGTCTTTGGTCATTACAAATCTGAAAATTGTAATTAAAATTATTTTTTATAAAACGATCCCAAATTACTTTTATTTTATTCTTCATCATGTTCTGATTCCAAAAACATATAAATATGTTATATTCTGATTAAAAACAAGCTCTGAAAATTAAACATTTAAAAATTATGATTAAAACCAAATTTCCGAAACTGTTTTAAAAACTATTTCATCTGATTACTTGTCGGTTCCTGATTCCAAAAACATATAGATATGATATGTTTGGATAAAAAACACGCTCAGAAAGTTAAAACGAAGAGAGGTACAGTAAAGCGTGCTATGAAGCACAGCGCAACCGCTACCGCGCCAAACAGGCTCGTCACTTTCACTGCCTTTTGCACTAGCGGCGGACTACGTTCAGTTTCATTCTGTGAGTTCCACAGCTTGACTAAATGTAGTAATTTCGCCTTACGCGACTTGTTTGTTGCTTGCTCGTGCACTCGGAATCAATATGGCGTGTTTGATTTTCATAGAAATGGAGACTGCTGTCAGGGTGATCTAGCTTGTATTAGATGGTGTTCCGGAAGTTCGGCCATTTTTAGGGTCCACTTGAGACTCCGGACCAAAAGATTGATTTGCATGGAATTAAAAATCGAACCGTCAGAAGAAATTGACCGTGCACCGGGTCGACTGTATCAGTTTAGTACCCCTGTAAGCACGGATAGGGTGTGTTCATCTTTTGCGGTGTTTTTAACAAGAGCTGCAGCTTGAAACATTATTAATTATTTATGTTTTAAGTTATAACTCTTGTTAAAAATGAATCCATTTGCACCTGTTCGACTCTTCGGTTGAGAAAAGATTAATTCACTGTTATCGTAAAGACTTTAGGAGAACTAAGTCGCAGAATATTATTGGTGATATTTTCTTGAAAGTTTTTGATATTTTCTTGAATAAAAGAAGAATATTGGTGGAAAAAACCCAAAAAAACCAACTAAGTCCATTTATTCCGCTCGTGTTTCCATCTCTGAGACATATTAATGATAATGTCGCAAGAAAATGTGCTCCTCAACATATATATGATTTGTCTCCGGTTCCAATTTGTGCTCGACGGAGAACTATAATTATTGGAGTCGCTCAAATGTTAATTCTTGCATGCTCACCCTTACTTTTACTTGTGATCTTTCAGCGTTGCGTCTATTAATCTTAAATTGGCAGTATAAGCATTTTGTCGATGCCGGAAATGTATGATGGTGTCTTTAGTGTCATCATAAGAAGAAATGTATAAAGGGAGAATGTTAAAGATGGATGTAAGATGATATCGCTTGCTGCTTGAATATTGATCAAAATGCCAGCGTTGTCTTGTTTATTTGAACTTAACCTAAAGGTATAGCGTTGTTTCTGCCGATATTGACCTAAATCGTTAATTTTTTGCTGATGTTTTAACAAAAACAACCCTGTGCTTTTGATACTGTGATGTGTCTGCCTATATTGTCCTAAATCGTTTGTTCTTCCTGTTGCACGTTGATGTGTTGTAAAACCAACGTGATGTTTGTCTGTCATTTTCAATATTTCGTTTTTGCTTCTGTTCTGGATGTATAATGTTAGAGAGCCACTTGAAAAAAATGTATACAGTGTAAAAAAAAAAAAAAAAAAAAAAAAATCGGCAGCTACTTTGTTTCTTCATACTACACTGGCAAAGTGCGGACACATGTATGCATACACTGCCACGTCAGCGCCTCAAAACGGCAATTAACATTCTTCCGTTAATCTGCATCGAACGTCCTTACAGATGGGCGAACCGGGCCAACTGTGACGATCTTTCGCGTAGACTAGTTTAGACTGAGTGTTTATTAAACACATCATGCTAATCAATCTAGCTATACACCAAGAGAGAGCAAATGTAAAGCAATGAAGGCAAAGGTCATCACACACCCAATAAATAACAAAGGTCACCACTACACTTCAAAGCGTGCCATGCGTACAGGCAAGTGTGTTTCTTGTTAACTAGTACTGCGTGAGTGTTGCCAGTTGTTCGACAATGCAGATGAACAAACATGATGACAGTAGAAGCAGTTAATGTAGTTTTGACATTATCACACACCCAGTTGACCATTAAAGGGCTTTTATTCCCGGTCGTAAAATATGCGCGTGAGGGCATGAACGCAGCCAAATGTGATTACTGGGCTCAGTCATTAGTAGAGGTCACACCTTGTCGTACACAAATGTGCATCTGATAATGTTAGAACACGGGCTTTACGCTTATAATGAAGACTAATTGATAAGGTCATGTGTTCAACTGTGCATGTGCTTGAGGACACCTGCATACTTGTAGGCAAAAAGGAGATTTGTTTAGTTAAACGAAAATCAGGCAAACATAATGTGCACAGTTTCGGAAAATATAGAAACTGTCCTTCCCTGGCAAACCATAACCTAACCAGCTTGGATCCATGCATGGGGACTAAACTTCCATACGGTGTGGACAACCTGCTACTGTAACACGCATCGCAATGCAACATGTTTTGCTGAAGAGAAATAATAAATGTTATTTTCTGCAGATTTATTTTTCGACGGTATACACAAGGCCCAAATATTTTTTGGTAGCTACTAACACCGCCCATCCCATTGTTTGATGTGGACCTAACTGAACGGTTAGCCTCTTTGAACATGTCCGAACGTTTAGTCTGACATTTTCGTGATTTCACGACCAGCAGTTCTTATTGTCATGTCAATCTGTTTCAAGAAAGAACTTCGTACCAGTGATAGTACGGTAATTTGTTGTACAGCCTGATTAGGCCACACAAAAAAAAAAAAAATAGGTGTGGTTACGGTAACATAGCCCCAAAAAATAGGGTAGGAAGGTAGGCAATCACTTTTTTTTTAAAACTTTTTTTCTAATGTGTACAAATTAAACCTACTTGACAGGGAAATAAGTGTGCGACTCGGGCGCTTTCGCTTTCATTGCGTTTTCTGCACGCGTTTTCTTTTTTTTCCTTCTTTTTTTTGACAAATGTAATAAAAAGTTATAGGGTCGGCCCCTAAAAATAGGGTAGGTCGGGTTACCGTAACCACACCTATTTTTTTTTAGGCCTTATACATGTCAAGTCACACATGCCTATTTCACGCTATCGAACAATGGGTCATCGCACCTGGACTATAAACAGCGGTGAGGGTCGCAAGGACGGCCTGCAAGGATGGGTTGCAATGTCTAAGCTCTTCGGTACGAGAAGATACTTGTTGCAGAATAACAAAAAAATAGCGTGTGCAATCATACATAGAGAATACTACATGGCTTCCTATGTGATACCAGTTTTACACGAGTTGTGTTTTTAAATATTAAACTTCGAGCGAAAGCGAGCTTTTCAATATTTAAAAACACAACGAGTGTAAAACTGGTATCAAACAGAAAGCCATGTAGTATTCTGTTCATCCTACATACTGTACATACTGTACTTGCGTGTCTATTGCTCCAAACGTCCCTCAGTCGAAGCGCCCAAATTGAAGACGCTTAAAATGGAACCTAGATCTCTCCGAAAGCCTAATGTTATCTTTGACGTCAAAGCAAAGAGACGTCATTCTAGAAAGCATATCGTGACGTGACGTTCTTAAACATTTTCCAAGTGTTCCAAGAATGACGTTTGTCTCGGTGACTCGGCATCACGGGCAATGCAAAATCAGGTCCCTGCCGCCAGACACGACCTCTTCACATTCACTGTGGATGAACGATATTGTTATGACATGAGTGGTATGTCACACGTACGTAGGACAAAGGCATGTATATACTCACATGCCTGTCTTAGGCTAATGAACAAGGGACCATCGCACCAAGCCGCACCAAGCCGCAAAACAAACGTTTGAGTCGCAAAAATGCCAGGCTGCCAGGCTGCAAGGTCTCGCCCATGGACAAAACATAAATTTAGCTAGTTTCTGCCTGGGAGTATAGACCACACGCGGGAAAGAGTAGCCGTTCCATGTGTGTGCGTCTATTCCAGAAAAAAAACCCACACAGAGTATACACAGCTGTTGTGATTAGCTGTTCTGTGTTTGTGGGTCTAGCCCACAGACGTAAAAGAATAGCCTGTCTATTTCTAGTCTATGTCTAACCTATAGACACAAAAGAGTAACTTGTCTATGTATGTGAGTCGAGTCCATAGATACAACTCCAAATGTCTGGACCTAGCCTTGTCAGTCCTAAAAGAGTACCTTCCTATGTCTGTGAGTCAAATCTACAGACATAAAAGAGAATCCTTTCTAAATAGTGTGTAGATCTAGAGCGCGAAAACATTTGCTGCACGGCATAGTCACGCATAAACATATGCACATGTCTATTTCACGCTAATAATATTATACAAAGGTTCACACCAAGGCGAAAAAACAAACACATTGTCAGAGTCGCAAAATATGCTGAAGGTTCCAACCTACAGAAAAAAAAAACTTGCTATTTCGGTCTGCTCCTAAAGACATAACAGAGGAACCTTGCTATGTCTGTGGCCGGGCTTAGCCTCGTCAGAGCGAGAAGACGTCTTCAGCGCCAGGACGTGAGGAATGTTGGCACCTGCGGACAATTAGCTGAGACAAATTGCAGAGAATTGCTGCAGAAGGCAAATGGAACTCGTGGGCCTCATTCCTCGCCATCCGCTGTCCCTGTGTCAGCCCTGAATCTTGTTGCGACTGTGTCAGTATGCTCTTGAAGTATCTGTCTGTCTGTCTGCCTGTCTCTCTCTCTCTCTCTGAGTATGTGTCTGACTCTGTGTCTCTCTGTCCCTCTCTGTATTTCTCTCTGTATCTCTCTCTGTCTCTGTCTCTGTCTCTCTCTCTCTCTGTCTTTGTCTTCCGCTCTCTCTCTCTCTCTTTCGCTCTCTCTCTCTTCGTCCAAGATGGAAGCAATTTATTAGAAAACAACAACAACAACAACAACAACAACAACAACAACAACAACAACAACAACAACAACAACAACAACAACAACAACAACTTGATATCGATGAATTATGTTTGAAGAGGAGGGGGCATTAACACAACAACAACAACAACAACAACAACAACAACAACAACAACAACACCAACAACAACAACGAGCACAGTAGCGCTGAAAATATAAAAGACAACAAAATCAACACGCACACTTACTTCCTCCCTCCCACTCCCTCCTCCTCCTGTCCATCCCTTTCATTACAAAAAGGAACAACATAAAATACAAAGATGACCAAAAACAAATATTGAATAAAGGATGCCATGCAGTTTCAACCGGGCAATGAAAAAGCAATGATCATAAAAACCTGACATTTCTGACAGGACTTTTAGCGCAAGACTTGCAATTGCCTGGCTGCGCTCGGAAGCCAGACCCATTTGTTTCACGAGCGCTTCCTACGAAATATGACATTTCCTCCTGACCGACTAACACTAAGTCATCACCCCATGGCTCTCGGGGACCCCTCCATGATTGCTGCGGCAAAGGACCGTCTTTGTGAACAACCTCAGGTACGCTAAGGCCGACAGCAGCTGCAGTGTTGAAGCACAGTCCTGTGTGACTTTTGTTATTCCATGCAACTGGATTAAATATCAATTGTATTGGCCTTTCTTTTGGCACATCAGTATTTCTTTCTGTTCATCTTCGGGTCTTTCTGTCTCTGTCTCTCTTTCAGTCTGTCCCTTTTTAGCTGTTGGTTTTTCTGTATCTTTCTTCCTTCTTTCTTGCCTTACTTTCTTCTTTCCCTCATTCTCACTTCCTTCCGTCCTTTCTTTTTGGTATTCATGGTAAAATCAAGCTTTGCAAAATACACGGGTAAAAATAGTTGTTGAAATAATTACAACAAATCGATACAACTCCTATCATAGTGAGATGTATCCGCATGTATCTTAAAGTCACTCAGGAAAATTGGGATGGCAAAGAAAAGAAAGAAAACAGGAAGGGTGTAAACTGTTCGGTGTAAACCCAAGGCATGTCGTTGCGGCATTTCTCCCACTGACTTCGAGCAATCATGACAAAGGACTTCTCGGCATGGTATCTGTGCGATGCATCATCCCATACCTATCAGCAGCTTTCTCCCGCCTGAGCATGTGGCATTGCTTTCCTAGCGCACTAGCTGACACATATCTCTGACCACTGACTGTGGCGTTTTGTGTTTCTTGTGTATTTTGCTTATACGCACGCACGCACGCACGCACCCACACACATACACACACACACACACACACACACACACACACACACACACACACACACACACACACACACACACACACACACATCGACAGGAAAAGTCAGGAGAGAAACGCTACATAAGTGTGGTACTGCAAATCATACGCACTTCCACACAGCCCTTTGCCCTCATCAACTTTCTCCTTTGATTATCTTGAATGAAGTTGTTTCATGAGAATACTTCAGTCTATAAGTATAATTCAAGATACGTACACCACTGCGCATCACAAGTACTTCGATTACGATCTAAAGACAGTCCTTTTTATCTTAATTCCGTCTTTCATTCGATCCACATTGGTGTCAGGGGAGACATCATAGAGTAATGCAGCATTCGCACCGCAAGGCATCAGAGTAGAACATTATGACACACTTACACACTTTTGCGTAAATCCGATTTTCGTTTCCCATAATTAGATGTCACGAGAGAAACAAGAAATTCCTTCGAGGTAGGAAAAACACCTCCGTTGGTCAAAGGGAAATAACCATTCTCACTGCACCCATTCTCACTGCCACCAACTGAGAAGGTTATTTCCCTTTGACCATGAATATGTTTCTCTATAAGTCCTTGTAGAATCTTAATCCACCAATAACTCCCTAACCGTGTGTTTGACTGGTCCCAATTTTTGTAAGGACCGTCTCAGGAATGTATAAAACCTGTTCACCAAGTTTGGTGACGATCGGTCCGTTCATTCTTGAGATCTATATGCGAACACAAACACACAAACACACAAACACACAAACAAACAAACAAACACATCGACCGAAACCTATACACACCCCTATACCGGGGGTGTAATAAGAGAAGACACGCAGCACTGCGTACCACAAGGAAATAGTGCACGACCTTTGACACTCCGTTTGCCGTTTTGCAGTCTGTCGTTATAAGCGATTCGATGTCAGGACAGAATCAAGAGTGGAATGCGTACCTGCTTACACCATGGACTTAGCGTACAACATACAGTCAGTCCTTCTGCCCTCTCCGCCCCATCCCCCTTTTGCATTCATCTTTCCTTTACGCCGCGATTGACAGATATTAGACGAGAAATAAGACCAACATGCAGCGCTGGATACAACAGGCAATTCGAATACACACTTCGGACGGTTTCTTATCCTTCTAATACTTTTTCCTCTCTTTATCTCGGACAGGAAAGGAGTCAAGAAAGAAGCAACACGAACAAGGCAGCACCGCATACCAAGGGCACTAAGAGTATGGCCTTCAGACGATCCTTTAATTAGCACTCGTGTATCGCTCCAATTAATTCAGGACAGAAACAAGGAATAGATGCAGCACTTAGTACCACAAATACTTAGAGTATACGACCTTCAGACAGTCCCTCTTGACAGTCTTCAGTTCCATTCCGACTCGGTAAAGAGATTTAAATAAAAAGAAAACACACCAGTAACCAGGTTAGGTAAGTTTAAATCAATATTTCGGCATGTAACTGCCTTCTTCGGGATGGTATGGAAAGAATAGAATGACGGCACGTGATATACAGTGTAATGAATTGTTATGATGATTAATGGCGTCATAATATTTCTCGCGCATTTTGTCTTTCTCTGTCGTTTTCTGTCTAGCTGTCTGTCTCACATTTATTCCTCTCACACACACACACACATACACACACACACACACACACACACACACACACACACACACACACACACACACACACACACACACACACACACACACATACACACACACACACACACATGCACACGCACACGCACACACACACACACACGCACACACACACACAAACACACACACACACATACACACACACACACACATATGCATATTCTCTCTCTCTCTCTCTCTCTCTCTCTCTCTTTCTCTCTCTCTCTCTCTCGCTCTTAAAATTGTTATTTATCAGTAAAGAGATGTAAGGAAACGGACGAGGTGCAGCAGAATAAGATCAATAAGAGAGAAATGCAGCAAAGCGTTCCGCAAGAACTTGGAATACGACCTTCAGATAGTCCTTGTGTTTCCCTTTGCAGTCTTCGGTTCCATCCCGATTCGGTAAAGAGATGTGCGGAAACGGACGAGGTGGAGCGAGTACGCTCTGTGACTGGAAACAGTCTGATAAATTCCCCCGACCTTGCTTCTATTGAGCTCGCACTCCCGGTCAGTTTCGCTGTAATTGAAAAGCATTTCATTTCAGACAGCGAGATTACTTTGCCGACGACCGCTGCGCTTTGGACTAGAACTGGCAAGACAGTGGTAGGAGTCGAACTGACTTGGCTACTGATTTTGGACGGGAAAAGCCAATCACTCCTTTGGTCAAAGTCTTGGCTCTAATCTACTTTTCCTTTTCTATTATTTCTCTGGTCAGTACTGGGATGAAATTTCACGCCGGTGCATGGGCTAAATGATTCGACTTGCAGTTTGTGTTGTGAATGATATCAGCCTGCATTGAGTAAGTTTTACAGGTGGTTGTCTACATTTGTGCTTTTTTTCAAAAATCTTATGGTTAGATTTTGCTAAAAAGTTATGTAAGATGATGAATGAACCATGGGGAAAAAAAAGTTATAGATAAAAATATGTGTAAAAAAAAAGTGTTTATTTTTGGGAAGTGTTAGTAACACTTCCAATGTTTCGTTTTCCATGTGCAGAGACCATGTGCTTTGCCTATAAATATCGACCAATCCAATTCATGTCACTTTAGCCAAACCCACACAATCACAGCAACAGTTTGACATTGGTTATTGGAGCGCTGTCCACGATTTTTTTAAACGAACAAAATGCATGGTATTCGAGAGGCATTTTCCAAATAAGGATATCAGTGTTTTGAGCCGTTTGACCTCGTTTTGGCCGTGTTTATGGCAGTTTGACCTCGTTTTGGCCGTGTTTAAGACCGTTTGACCTCGTTTTGGCCGTGTTTAAGACCGTTTGACCTCGTTATGGCCGTGCTAAGGGCCGTTTGACCTCGTTATGGCCGTAGTAGGGCTGTTTGACCTCGTTTTGGCCATGTTTAAGACCGTCTGACCTCGTTATGGCCGTGTTTGAGGCCGTTTGACCTCGTTTTCGCCGTGTTTAGGGCTGTTTGACCTTGTTATGGCTCTGTTTATAGCCATCTGACCTCGTTTTGGCCGTGTTTAAGATCGTTTGACCTCTCTATGGCTCTGTTTAGGGCCGTTTGACCTCGTTTTGGCCGCATTCGGGCCGGTTGACCACGTTTTAGCCGTGTTGAAGGCAGTTTGACCTTGTTATGGCTCTGTTTAGGGCAGTTTGACCTCGTTGTGGTCGTGTGTATGGCCGTTTGACCTCGTTTTGATCTGACCTCGTTATGGCCATGTGTGTGGCCGTTTGACCTCGTTTTGATCATGTTTAGGGCCGTTTGACCTCGTTATGGGTCTGTTGAGGGCCGTTTGACCTCGTTTTCGACGTGTTTAGGGCCGTTTGACCTCGTTATGGCTCTGTTTACGGCCATCTGACCTCGTTTTGGCCGTGTTTAAGACCGTTTGACCTCTCTATGGCTCTGTTTATGGCCGTTTTACCGCGTTTTGGCCGTATTCGGGCCGTTTGACCTCGTTGTGGCCGTGTTTAAGACCGTTTGACCATGTTATGGCCGTGTTTAGGGCCGCTTGACTCGTTTCGGCCGTGTTTAAGGCCGTTTGACCTCGTTATGGCTTGTAGAGGGCTGTTTGACCTCGTTTTGATCGTGCCTAGGGCCGTTTGACTTCGTTTGGGCCGTGTTGATGGCCGTTTTACCGCGTTTTGGCCGTGTTTAAGACCCTCTGACCTCGTAATGGCCGTGTTTGGGGCGTTTGACCTCGTTAAGGGTCTGTTGAGGGCCGTTTGTCTTCGTTTTCGCCGTGTTTAGGGCCGTTTGGCCTCGTTATGGCTCTGTTTATGGCCATCTGACCTCGTTTTGGCCGTGTTTAAGACCGTTTGACCTCTCTATGGCTCTGTTTATGGCCGTTTTACCGCGTTTTGGCCGTATTCGGGCCGTTTGACCTCGTTGTGGCCGTGTTTAAGACCGTTTGACCATGTTATGGCCGTGTTTAGGGCCGCTTGACTCGTTTCGGCCGTGTTTAAGGCCGTTTGACCTCGTTATGGCTTGTAGAGGGCTGTTTGACCTCGTTTTGATCGTGCCTAGGGCCGTTTGACCTCGTTTGGGCCATGTTTAGGGCCGTTTGACCTCGTTTTGGCCGTGTTTAAGACCCTCCGACCTCGTAATGGCCGTGTTTGGGGCGTTTGACCTCGTTATGGGTCTGTTGAGGGCCGTTTGTCCTCGTTTTCGCCGTGTTTAGGGCCGTGTGACCTCGTTATGGCTTTGTTTTTGGCCATTGGACCTCGTTTGGGCCGTGTTTAAGACCGTTTGACCTCTCTTTGGCTCTGTTTAGGGCCGTTTGACCTCGTTTTGGCCGTATTCGGGCCGGTTGACCACGTTTTGGCCGTTTTTAAGGCAGTTTGACCTTGTTATGGCTCTGTTTAGGGCAGTTTGACCTCGTTGTGGTCGTGTGTATGGCCACTTGACCTCGTTTTGGCCGTGTTTAATTCCGTTTGACTTCTTTATGGCTCTGTTTAGGCCCGTTTGACTTCGTTTTGGTCGTATTCGGGCCGTTTGACCTCGTTTTGGCCGTGTGTCGAACCCTTTGACCCCGTTTGACCGTGTTATGGCCGTGTTTAGGGCCGTTTGACTCCGTTTCGGCTGTGTTTAAGGCCGTTTGACCTCGTTATGGCTTTGTAGAGAGCTGTGTCGTGTCTATGGCCGTTTGACCTCGTTTTGGCCATGTTTAAAGCCATTTGACCTTGTTATGGTCTGTTTTGGGCCGTTTGACCTATGTTCGGTCCTGTTTAGGGCCGTTTGATCTCGTTTTTGCCGTGTTAAATGCAGTTTGACCTCGTTATGGCTCTGTTTAGGGCGGTTTGACCTAGTTTCGGTCTTCTTTATGGCCGTTTGACCTAGGTTCGGTCCTGTTTAGGGCTGTTTGATCTCGTTTTGGCCTTAGTGGCCGTTTGACCTCGTTATGGCTTTGTTTAGGGCCGGTTGATCTAGTTTAGGTCCTGTTTATTGTCATTTGACCTAGGTTCGGTCCTGTTTAGGGCCGTTTAATCTCGTCTTGGCCGTGTTTAGACCGCGTGACCTCGTTTTGGCCGTGTTGATGGCCGTTTGGCCTTGTTTCGGTCCTGTTCAAGTGGTCTATTGTAACTGCAAATTATTTAACAATGCATTCTCTCTCTCCCTCTCTCTCTCTCTCTCTCTCTCTCTCTCTCTCTCTCTCTCTCTCTGTCTCTCTCTGTGTCTCTCTCTCTCTCTGTCTGTCTCTCTCTCTCTCTCTCTCTCTCTCTCTCTCTCTCTCTCTCTCTCTCTCTCTTATGTTATGAAAGTTAAGTGTCGATATTGTCACTTGTTCGCCATGTTTTAATAATGAATGTGTATTGCTTATTATTTTTAGAACGTGTTTATAAGTAGTTTGCTTGTTGTCGTTTTGTATGTTGTTTTAGTCAAACGATTGTGCATATCAAAAACGGAATAAAACACGCTTAAACCAACAATGATTAATTCTACTGAACAATTTTTCTTGGACAAAGCAAAATATGAATTTGGTTCGAAATATTCCATGGAATTATCATTTGTTTCCGCAATTATTCTTGTTTTAAGAACGTAAGCAGGCTATCTGGGTGGCGGAGTGGTAACGCACTTGCGCTCGGAAGCGAGAGGTTGCGAGTTCGACCCTGGGTCAGGGCGTTAGCAATTTTCTCCCCCTTTTCCTAACCTAGGTGGTGGGTTCAAGTGCTAGTCTTTCGGATGAGACGAAAAACCGAGGTCCCTTCGTGTACACTACATTGGGGTGTGCACGTTAAAGATCCCACGATTGACAAAAGAGTCTTTCCTGGCAAAATTGTATAGGCATAGATAAAAATGTCCACCAAAATACCCGTGTGATTTGGAATAATAGGCCGTGAAAAGTAGGATATGCGCCGAAATGGCTGCGATCTGCTGGTCGATGTGAATGCGTGATGTATTGTGTAAAAAAATTTCATCTCACACGGCATAAATAAATCACTGCGCCTTGAATATGTGCGCGATATAAATTGCATAAACAAAATTAAAAAAATAAAAATAAAAATAAATCCCTGCGCTTAGAACTGTACCCACGGAATACGCGCGATATAAGCCTCATATTGATTGATTGATCTGTGTAGGATTTGTTTCTTTTAAGTAAACATACACATCCAAGCATACCCTGCACGTGCACACTTGACAGTTGCCCCCAATGTTAGAGGTGTGAAACATCAAAGACTTTTTGCACTGGGTTACCACCACTTGTACCAAGAGACTCTCGCCTTAGGCGTCAATGACGATGAGTGAGGAATTCAAAAAGGAGTCGTTTAAGATCAACAAGAAATATGGAAACCAGCCATATATATATATATAGGCAAATATTTAAAAACAATCTCCTGAAAAGTTTTTGCGATAAATATGGAATATATAAATATATATGTATATAAATAATAAATGAATACATTTCGGATGCTCAACATTATTTTGAAACATTCAAACATAATGCCGGTCTTTATTGGTATCGGTTTTATTGCCACTAGTGCGATTAATTATTCAGCAGTTTAGCAGTCATTGTCAGAAACTCACATCTAAACCTGTTTTGGCGAATTTACGGACAGCCTCCAGCAACTCTGTGACCAACCGTCATAAGTCACCACGGTTATTTTGATTGTGAAGCTGATTGCTAACATTTCTGCCAACAGTTCTTTGATCTTTCCACATTGGCTGCACTCCCCGATCCCCAGTGTCTCTGTGCGTATTCCGACATAGACATTCCTGCATTCATTCAGCAATAGGAACGTATCGAATGTTGATATCCGCAGGGCCCTGCCTTGTCTATTGATAAAGAGTGTGATATGGCCTTTTGGCAGACAAGCGTCCATGTATGGGCGACGTGAAATCAAAATCCATCTTCCGAGGCCCTCATTTCGCTATTGCAATTATCCGACTCCTGGCATGCCACTTCGTTGGACGACGTAATTATCTTATTCTCTGTATGTCTTATATATCCCTCCCTCTCTCTCCCTCTGTCACTCTGCGACGCGATCATTCTCTCTCTTTCTCTCTCTTTCCCTCGGTCTGTCTCTCTGCCTCTCTCTGTCTGTCTCTCGTCCTCTCTCTGTCTTTCTCTCTGTCTCTCTGCCTGTATGTGTTTCTCTCTCTTTCTCTCTGTCTCTCTGTCTGTCTATCCATCTGTCTATGTCTGTCTCTATCAATCTCTCTCTCTCTCTCTCTCTCTCTCTCTCTCTCTCTCTCTCTCTCTCTCTCTCTCTCTCTCTCTCTTTCTCTCTCTCGCTTTCTCTCTCTCAAAGAGGTACACTGAGTGCAATATTCAGACGGCCTTTTGAACAGGGAGGGGCAAAGGCATCATTATCATTAGGCAAATATTGCCCCTATCAGAATTAACGTCAGAATTCCATTGATTTCACGCCGCCTCGTGTCAGTCAATGTGTTTCTATATGCTGTGTTTGGAACCGTCGCCCGAGGGAAGAGAGAGAGAACAATATATACTGTTCAACGTTCTCAATACATGAGGCTGTCCATTTTGGGCGTTTGGAAACCCTCAGTTTTTACCCTTTGTGTTGTGGTAAATCAGCTTTGTTCGTTAATAGGTGCACGTCTGTCCGACAAAGTGTACCAATTACTGCCGTGTTCGTGTTTGCTTACAGGTATAACACGGTCAATGATAGCGCTCCTTCGGACACAAAGCTAATAAAACAGTACTCAGTTTGTATTTCTTCTCATATTGTAGTTAGTGCTCACCATATCAACGTAAATTAAGTCCTGCAGCTGCCTTTACACAATCCTCCATCATAGCGTATCATCATCTTCTCTCTCCTTTTAAAAAAAATGTTGTTTCATTTTTTTACATTTAGTCAAGTTTTGACTAAATGTTTTAACATAGAGGGGGAATCGAGACGAGGGTCGTGGTGTATGTGTGTGTGTGAGTGTGTGTCTGTGCGTGTGTGTGTGTGTGTGTGTGTGTGTGTGTGTGTGTGTGTGTGTGTGTGTGTGTGTGTGTGTGTGTGTCTGTGCGTGTGTGTGTGTAGAGCGATTCAGAGTAAACTACTGGACCGATCTTTATGACATTTTACATGAGAGTTCCTGGGTATGATATCCCCAGAAGTTTTTTTCATTTTTTCGATAAATGTCTTTTATGACGTCATGCATATCCGGGTTTTTGTAAATGTTGAGGCGGCACTGTCACACCCTCAATTTTCAATGAAATTGATTGAAATTTTGGCCAAGCAATCTTCGACGAAGGCCGGACTTCGGTATTGCATTTCAGCATGGAGGCTTACAAATTATTTGATGACTTTGGTCATTAAAATGAAAATTGTAATTAAAATTATTCTTTTATAAAACGATCCAAAATTACTTTTATTTTATTTTTCATCATGTTCTGATTTCAAAAACATATAAATATGTTATATTCGGATTAAAAACAAGCTCTGAAAATTTAAAAACTATTTCATCTTATTCCTTGTCGGTTCCTTATTCCAAAAACATATAGATATGATATGTTTGGATTAAAGACACGCTCAGAAAGTTAAAACGAAGAGAGGTACAGTAAAGCGTGCTATGAAGCACAGCGCAACCGCTACCGCGCCAAACAGGCTCGTCACTTTCACTGCCTTTTGCACCAGCGGCGGACTACGTTCAGTTTCATTCTATGAGTTCCATAGCTTGACTAAATGTAGTAATTTCGCCTTACGCGACTTGTTTCTTTCTCACAAGCATTAGCATTTGTTCAGCTTCCCGATTCACTCTCCCATCTTCTTAACTCATTGTCTCCCAGGTACGGATATATCCGTACCCACTCATATGGCTCTATCTGACCTGGTACGTATATATCCGTACACACAGTCACTTCAGTCGCTTCCTGTAACGCCCATCTAACCCCTGCATTCCATCGTGTTGATACACATTTTCTACAAAGTTACTACAATTCTGAGTGACCTTCTGCAGCGCAGCTGATCTCGGCTAAAAACAAACTTGGTCAACATAGGTGGGGTAGAAAGTGTTAACACTGACTGTGTCTGTGCGTGTGTGTGTGTAGAGCGATTCAGAATAAACTACTGAACCGATCTTTATGAAATTGTACATGAGAGTTCCTGGGTATGATATCCCCAGACATGTTTTTTCATTTTTTTGATAAACGTCTTTGATGACGTCATATCCGGCTTTTTGTAAAAGTTGAGGCGGCACTGTCATACCCTCATTTTTCAATAAAATTGATTGAAATTTTGGCCAAGTAATATTCGACGAAGGCCGGACTTTGGTATTGCATTTCAGCTTGGAGGCTTAAAAATTAATTTATGACTTTGGTCATTAAAAATCCGAAAATTGTAATTAAAATTATTTTTTTATAAAACGATCTAAATTGACGTTCATCTTATTTTTCATCATTTTCTGATTCCAAAAACATATAAATATGTTATATTTGGATTAAAAACAAGCTCTGAAAATTAAAAATATAAACATTATGATTAAAATAAAATTTTCGAAATCGATTTAAAAACAATTTCATCGTATTCCTTGTCGGTTCCTGATTCCAAAAACATATAGATATGATATGTTTGAATTAAAAGTACGCTCAGAAAGTTAAAGCGAAGAGAGGTACAGAAAAGCGTGCTATGCAGCACTAGCGCAACCGCTACCGCGCTAAACAGGCTCGCCTTTTGTACGAGCGGCGGACTACGGTCATTGTGAAAAAATGCAGTGCGTTCAGTTTCATTCTGTGAGTTCCACAGCTTGACTAAATATAGTAATTTCGCCTTAGGCGACTTGTTTCCTATCCTCCTATTCCCCTTTCTCCTCCTCCTCTGCCTCTGTCTCAGAAGTCTTAGCACTATCCTAATCCCCCTCCATCTCCTCAGTCTAACACTCTTCACCCCTTCATTCTCCTTCTCTTCTTTATCTTCATTTTTGCTTCTTCTTCTCTTGTTCTATTTATTTGTGTCCAATGAACCTAAGGAATTAACTGTGAATCAAACTGTCAGCTGCTAACTAGGACGAGCCCGGTCTTTTTTTCATCGTTTGTTCCATTTGGATTCTTATGTTCATTTTCCATCTGTCACGGCCCTTTTAATTTTAATGCATGGTTGAAAGCAGACGACACACCAAATTAGAGTTGATATCTGCATTAATGCCAACGCCCACGTTCTATCGCCAACAGCCAATCCTCAACTCCTTCTTTGGGAACCTCAGTTATATTGGCGAATGAAGTGATTTATTATAGGCAATCTTATGCTCTTGAACAAATTGTATGACCCGCGATATATATTTAACACGAATCGCCCACATTGTATGCACAACAAAGTCATTCTTTAAGGGGCTCTTATGCAACCTCAGCGATTGCCTATCACTGTGATTAATCAGCGAACAAACGTAAGTTCATTACCACTATATCATGACCCACTGTATATATCAATGCCAAAGCCCACATTCTATTCTGAAAAGCCGAACGTGAGCCTGCTTCGAGGCACCCTTAGTGATTGACTAACAATGTTATTTTTTGACAACCAATCCTAAGTTCTTCTTGTCGTTCGCTGTTAGATCGTCAGTCCGGACTACAAGGCGAAACGTGCTGTCCTCTCCAATCCTAAGTTCATGTACGGTATGATTGCATTTCCCTCTGTATGTATTAATGCCTTTACCTACCTTAGTTGCCCCAAAACACAGTCCACCGCTTGCTCCCAGACAGCCTTGGTGATTGTTCAACAATGTGGTTAATTAGCAACCAACCCTACACTAATGAACGATATAAGACCCGTACTCGTTATTGATGCTTACTCCCACGTTGTATGCGCCCAAAACCCAGTCCTCGGCTTACTCTGAGGCAACTTTAGTGATTATCACACAATGCGATTAATTAACAACTAATCCGTATCTCATCATCAACACACGGCCCCGCGATAATAGTGTCACAAGAACAGTGACCAACATTTTCATCACCTCACTTCATGATGCATTCCATTTCTCTTCCCCGTCTCTTCATCCTCCTCGACCTACTCCAGCTAATTCCAACACGTCGTCACAGTATGTAAAACGGACTCGTATCTCAAAGGATGATCCTACCCCCGGAAGCTTAGCAGGCACGGCAGTCCTGGTTCTGAAGGCTCTGTTTGGCATTTGGAGAACTCACTCGGACAATCGTAAAGCCCCGAGATAAAGGCTGAGACCACCGAGCTAATCTCTCTTGTTCTTTATGCCAGAGGCAGGGGAGTCTGGAACCACGGGAGGAAAAAGAGGGATGAGAGGGTGGGGTGTGGGGAAAAGGATGGGGGGTGGGGGTGGGTATTGTGGACTGTAGTTTTGACCAAGAAGAATGCTGTCCAACAGCCGAACTGGGTCCGGAGGGAGTCATAAAGCGCAAAAAAAGGTAGAGGGTAAGCGTGAACAGTGTAGGGTTTTGTGTTTTTGTTTTGTTTTTGTTTTTGGGGGTGAGGATAAGAATAGTGAACTGCAATGGTTGACCAGGAGGGATGCTTGCTACTGGGATAAAGAAGTGGTGGGGCGGGGGGGGGGGGGGGGGGGGGGGGAGCGGGGGTAATATTGGAAATGGGAGGTTGGGTAAGAATAGTGGTCTATAGTGTTGACCAAGAGGGATGCTGCCCAAAGCCTGGAGAGGGTCCCGCTGGAATTGTAGCCGTGAGAAGACATACGAAAGTGACGTACGCGCGCGTGGGGCGACATAGAGTTAAGCGCTTTAGCTGTTGACCAGACGAAGAAGCCTGGTAACCTCTCGTCCCTTTCCCGGCGTGAAGAAGACTTTAGTGTTGTCTGTCGCTTGCAGAAGAAAAAGAAGCGCTAAAGAGAGCGAGTCTCAAGAAAGAGAAGTGGGTGGACAATGGCGTTAAGAAAGTCTGTTTAGTACAATAAAGTGAAAGACTAAAGCATGGCCTTTTGAAGACAGAAGAAGATGAAGTGTTGGTTTAAACAAGATTGTATTCAAAATGCATGACATGAAACAATTGAAAATATGCGCTGCAACTGGGACACGCAACCAAGCAAAAGCTTATTTTACAAGATGAAGTGTTGCAGACGATTAACTTTTGAGAGCGAGACCTGAACAAAAATGGCCTTGTACATGTAGGTTGCAAGCGCGCCGTGTTTGGTAGTCTTTTGCGCCTATGTTTGTTTTGAGGTGAATAATTTGATAATACCAGGTACCCTCCTCTCCGCCCGAGGGTTGAAAACTACAGCGACGCCTGTCGAATACAGAAGAGGAAGAATCGGTAAAGACGATAGGTCTTGAGAAAGAGCACTTGACAATACTGGGAGGAAAATAAAAGTCCCAGTCGAGCAAACGAACAGTCGTAGGAATGCTGTTAGGAGGTTGTTGTATTCCTTGGGCAAATTTATCTAAATGGCCAGGACAGTTTCGGCAATCATAGGAAGCTAAAGGCCGTTGATAACTTCATCTTTCCCACACCATGAAAAAGGTCGGCGGTTTTGCCGAAATGGCTTGAATGTTATTCCGCGAGTTGAAAACAAAATGGTCAGAGTTTTGCCGACTCACTGTGCCAACACGACATCCCTGATCTTGATTTACTGCGAGTATGGTCATTTACGAATTAAGTTTTGTTCCACTGATCGCCTTGTGAGAATTTTTCATTCGCTTTTGTTTCATTCTTTCTTTGTTATATGTTTTTGTCTTTTTTTTTTGTTACTTGTTTTTGTTTTGTTATCATTTTAATATTTTGTGTATGTGCTGAAAGTGAAAATCTGAACGACAGAAATTGTGAACTATTTCAATGAGAAAGCATACACGCCGCGCTAATATAATGGTAACACGCTTTGGTACCAGAGCACACACACACACACAAAATGTCATGACCATCATTATTGGATTCAAAACTCTAACGACAGTCAACAAAGACAAGAAGCAGAAGCACTCAAATAAAGATGCGTGTCGCTGGACAGGATCCTTCGAGCGCCCCCTAGGTACTGACCACACGAGACAACTCCGCCAACAAGGGGACATCAGTGGGTAACGGATGTGTCTGAGCAAAACGCCAGAGGAAAGTTTGGAAACGGCGGAAGGAGGGAGGGATAAAACAGACTCTTATCACGCCACACTAGCGACGGTTTGCTCTCTCTGTATGGTCCCAGGCTACTTACATCGATTACTCGACTGGTCAGAAGATGTAACATAGGTGTACGAGTAGTATTTGGTTCACGTTTTGGTGTACGCCGTGCTGTTGT
>NC_090245.1:68995163-69005163 GCF_037325665.1 Littorina saxatilis
GTAGTATTTGGTTCACGTTTTGGTGTACGCCGTGCTGTTGTTTCTTGCGTAGTTATTTGATATGCGTAGTTTCTCGCAGTTGTTTGAATCTCTTTTCCTCCGACTTGCAAGTGGAAGCGGGATGCGCACCGTGACCAACATGTAATATTTTCGTGAATCATGATAACCAAGTGAGGCCGACCACTAATGACAAGATATAGATAAAAGCAAAGAGAAGTAACCACTCTTTATACAAAAACAATACGTTTTTTAAGCACTATGGTACCTGGTACTTTTGACACAATACGTTTCTTTACACTCGTATAGAGAACAAGAGTAGGTGAGAGTCATATGATTATGCTGTACATGTGTCCTGGCACCTGTGAGATTAGGAAGCATTAACAGAACAACTGAAACGACTTTCGTTCTCATTTTTGAACTTCATTTAGTAGTGGTTTTTTTTTTTTAAAGTGTTGGTGTAGGTCATTATAAACATGCTTTACACGCCAGTCTTTTTGTTGTTGTAATTATTTGTAAGGTCTATTTTGGACGCATGCACGCACCTTAGTTTAGCATTCGATTCACTAGTAATTGTCTCGTCCGCCATTTCTCTATCTACATACCCGGGTTTTTTTCTCAATGCTACAGATGTACGCAAGACGAAGGGTTAAATGTAGGACAAATGGTGACAAAAGGGGAAAGCATGGATCGACAAATGCTGGGCGCTCGAAGCAAGGCGTGTCATTTGCACGACGGTTAATAATTGTCCGGATGATAAAAATGACCCCGCAAGGCTAATTACTTGAAGCAAAACATCCAACAAGAGAGAGAATCATTTCCTCCTTGCAGGAAATTAGCTCCTGCAAAACCGTAAAATGTGTTTCATTTTGCTCACCCTCTCTGCTTTTGCATGTCTCTTTCTCTCCTTGTGTGTTTGTCTGTCGATCTGTCCAAGTGACAGTGTATATGTACCGTGCTCGTTCACTGCCTGTTGTGAACATTCTCTCTCTTGCCATTTTGCTTTTCGTTGTTATCGCTTGTCTTGTTCTTGTTCTTGTTCTTCTACTTGTTCTTGTTCTTCTCTTCTTGGCCTATTGAATAAACTATCTGCGTCTGCGTCTGCGTCTCTCTCTCTCTCTCTCTGCGACTGTCTGTATCTGTCTGTCTATCTAGTTGTCTGTCTGTCTCTCGTTATCTCTCTCTCTTTCTCTGTCTCAGTCTCTGTCCAACACACACACACACACACACACACACACTCTCTCTCTCTCTCTCTCTCTCTCTCTCTCTCTCTCTCTCTCTCTCTCTCTCTCTCTCTCTCTCTCTCTCTCTCTCTCTCTCTCTCTCTTTCTCTCTCTTTCTTCGTCTCTCTGTAAATAAAAACTTGTCCACATATACAACCGCTCCCGACACCCCTCCCCTCCAACCGTTTCCCTGTTGGGCTTGTGACCCCTCCCCACCCCACCCCTTTAACTTTTCTTTCCCCTCCCCCGCCTCGGCCCATCTTTCCTTTTTGTCTCTCCGGCCAGACTGTTATGGATAGTCTTCGCGTGTCAATTCCTCCGAGAGTTCCAGGTCATGGCTTCTCGCCTACTGACGTCACGAGTCACGAGTCGGGAGATTCTCTCTCTCTCTCTCTCTCTCTCTCTCTCTCTCTCTCTCTCTCTCTCTCTCTCTCTCTCTCTCTCTCTTTCAATCCTTCTCTCTTTCTCTCTAAACCCCCTCTCATTCTCTCTCTCTCCAACTCTCTCTCTCTCTCTCTCTCTCTCTCTCTCAATAGATCGATGTTACTGGCCTATTAAAGATTAGATCGTGCTTGTTCCTTCTTAACTAATTAAGTCTCCTGAAGCTGCATATTGGGCGGGGGCGGATGCGACCACTTTTCGTTCGTTCTCCCAATGCTTCAGTTGGCTAAGCTTACTGCTGACTGACATTTTGATGATGGCGGATTCGACTTGTAATAATAATTCGATTTATTCAATAAGACTGCGAGGGATGGAGGGGGAACGGGGGGCCGGGTAGAAAGAGGAGGGACGCGAAGTGAGGTTAGAGTATGGAGGAGATAACATAACACAACACAAAAAAACTGTGTGATGTTGCCGGGTCTTGGTTGCTATGGGTCATTCCTCCAAGAAGTCATACGCCTGACTGAACTGACTTACAACAGAAACGATTGCGTCAGCTATGTCAGTGCCATGGCACGAGGACTCGCTGGGGTGTCAGCGCCAATACACTGGAATCGGTAAAAAAACCAAAAAAACAAAAAAACAATCACGTAACTAAACGTGTTAGATAGGACAGGCTTCAAACCTTTCCTCACATGCAGAAAGACAGAAAGACCGACCGACATACTCATAGGGAGATAGGTAGATACAGACTGATAAAGGCATGGACACACATTCTTTCAGTCTTTTTCCTCTTTCTGTTTTTTTCTCCTGTATAGCCAATGACCATTTTTCTTGTTTTTCTCTCACTCACACAGTGAGAAAGAGAGAGAGAGAGAGAGAGAGAGAGAGAGAGAGAGAGAGAGAGAGAGAGAGAGAGAGAGAGAGAGAGAGAGAGCGAGAGCGAGAGAGGGGACACCAAGAGACACAGAGAGAGACAGAGTCAAAGAGAGATAGAAACAGACAGACAGAGACAGACGGACAAACAGACACAAATTACAGACAAAGCCACGTACGTCACCCATGCACATTTTCTCCCTGTTTAACCCCTCCAACACCAATCTCGCTTTTAATTATTGGCTGCATTCACTTACATGGCCCAAGAAAAAGCACACAAAAACCGAAGGCGCGTCGGCTTTTTTGCACTTCTTTTCACTCTTTCAACACAATTGCACGAAAATGACGAAAGGGCTGTTTGAACGGGGCTTTAATTTCGACATCGCCTTTACATAAAATGGTGCACTGGATGCAGTTTTTATTGCAAACACGAACCTAACAAATTAGTTCTTCGACGTTTTAGAGTTCAATCAAGACAGTCAGCGTTTCTGTGATGGACACGGTTCAGGCGATTGTTCCAAGTAAAACTCCTTCGTGAAGCTGCTTTCCACCCAATACAACTTCAGAGTGTTGGACATTGATGTTTGCATGCACCAGCGTACAAGCTTAAACACTGATGTTTTTGGTTGTTCGTCAGCCTTTAAACTAATCGGCACTTTTAATCCCAGCGTATGCGTTGTTTGGTTTAAAGCTATAGAGGGCAAGGACATTCGGCTGTTTTCCAAAATGTGCGTGCATGGTCATTTGTTTCTCTAAAAGTATAATTCAAGTTCGCACCAGCTATCTCTGTTGTCTTTCTCAGGTTAGATGTCTGATTTTATCTGTGTTTCTCTATCCATCTCTCTCTCTCTCTCTCTCTCTCTCTCTCTCTCTCTCTCTCTCTCTCTCTCTCTCTCTCTCTCTCTCTCTCTCTCTCTCTCTCTCTCTCTCTCTCTCGTCAAGTTCACTCAAACTGACACATTTTCTATTCCTCCAATCTCAGTGCACGAGGTAGGAAAACTGGTAGAGCAAATGGCGAATAAGAAGTCAATGGGTTCAGACAAGATTCCAGTCAAGTTGCTAAAGCTTGCTTTACCTTACATTGTCGATTCCCTAACTTATGTTTATAACCTAAGCATACAACAAAATGTGTTCCCTTCTATTTTAAAGTGTGCAAAGGTATTACCACTTCCAAAAAATAAGGATCTTACAAACCCAAACAACTGTAGACCTATTTCCCTCTTACCTGTTCTATCTAAACCCTTAGAAAAGCACATACAAAAACACATACTGACATATATGGAACAAATGAATCTGTTTCATTCTTTTCAGTCTGAATTCCGCTCGAAGCATTCCTGCCACACCGCCTTAAGCTCTTTATGCGAGACTTGGCTGTCAGCAATAAACAAAGCAGAAATAACGGGAGCGTTGTTTCTGGACTTTAAGAAAGCCTTTGACCTAGTAGATCACTCACTTCTACTGAGAAAATTAAAGTGCTATTTAAAAGACGACTCCGCCTGTGCCTTTTTTGAATCGTATCTTTCAAAACGGAAACAGTATGTATCCATTAACTGTAAAACTTCGTCAAACGAGTTTGTCAGGAGTGGTGTCCCTCAAGGGCCTGTATTAGGACCTATCTTGTTCTGTATTTATATAAATGACTTACCCCTTCATGTGTCCGATGAAAAAGTTAGATGTGAGTTCTTCGCGGATGACTCTTCTGTTCACACCAGTCAAAAATCTTTGGAATCCGTCAACTCTTCTCTTCAAACAAGTGTGGATGAAATCACTGAGTGGTGCGTTTCTAATGCAATGATCATTCATCCGATTAAAACAAAGAGTATGGTGATAACCACGAGACAAAAACACCAGTTAAGTCCTTTACTATTACAACTGTCAGTTGGTTCAACTCAAGTGCAGCAAGTTAGGGAACATAGACTATTAGGTGTTACCATTGATCAAGAGTTGAAATGGCAAACTCATTTGAGTAATATTTGCAAAGTAGTATCAAAGAATTTGTACCTGTTATCAAAATTAAGGCATTACGCCGATTCTGAAGCACTCAAAATGTTTTATTACGCCCACATAATGCCTCATATAAACTTCGCTTCGACACTTTGGGATAACTGCAGTGATGTTCATTTAAAACGACTCAATTCCCTGCATCGCCGAGCTGCAAAACTTATTCTGCATGCTTTGAATAGGTCCACGGATGATAAAATAAAGCTCCTGAATTTCCTCCCCTTGAAAGATCAGTTGACGTTAAACAAGGCTGTGTTCATTTATAAAATTCTAAATGACGACTGTCCTAAATATTTGCAATCACATTTCATACATGCCACAAAAAGATATGGGTCCCAAAAAATCATCCCTCCTATACCTCGCATAGACCTCTACAAATCGAGCTTAGCCTTCTCGGGAGCTTTTCTCTGGGACTCCTTCCCCCAACAGATAAGAAATGCAACTTCAGTGAAAATGTTAAACAGACAGTCACGTTCACACATCATTCGTGAATGAAATGTCTTGTTCGATTGTTATTTTGTTGAACATTTTGTACTAGTGTTAACGGATGTGTAGCTAATTTGAGCAACTTTATTCTCAAAATGAAAGGTTTAATTATGTCAATGTAATTTTGTAATTTTTGAGTTCTCCTTATATAATTCCTTAAATGTGCACATTGTGTTGCAATCCATACACTGTATTTCTGTATCTTATATGATTGAATTTTTATTTTTTATGTCCGTCTGTCTTTATGTGTTGTATAAAGGACAGGTTGGAAGAATAGGCTTTGCCTAAAACCTTTATCCTTTTGTAATAAAGTTCTGAGTCTGAGTCTGAGTCTGAGTCTCTCTCTCTCTCTCTCTCTCTCTCTCTCTCTCTCTCTCTCTCTCTCTCTCTCTCTCTATCTCTTTCTCTCTCTCTCTATCTCTTTCTCTCTCTCTCTCTCTTTCTCTATCTCTCTCTCTCTCTCCCTCTCTGCCCCCCTCCCTTTCTTTCTCTATCTCCTCGGTTCACCTTTATCGAAGAAGGCATAACCTTAAACACCCTCCCCACACCTCCATCCCCCATGAGATTTGCTAAGTAGTACCGTCACGAGAACGCAGTAGTCAAAACAGACCCGTCTCGCGAGAGACCTCTCTCGAGTACATTAGAGGATTATGATTTCTTTATGGTGATGTTTTGGGCAATTAGACAGATCGTCCCGACGGTGGATTGATCTTTGGTGTTCTCTGCAAAGCGGTCGTTGCCTCTGCTGATGACTCTGGTGATGTTCGTTTAGTGTCGCGGACATCAGTGTGTAAAGAAAGTTCACTCGTACCTCTGCGACGATTGAGGTCAGTAACCTCATTTACACACGTACCTCTGCGACGATCGAGGTCGGTAACCTCATGTTCACACGTTCACCTCTTAAACTATTTCTGTTTGCCTGATGTGAGAATTTGAAACGCCAGGGGTAACACTGGAAGAGAAGGGGGTTCATTGTTTTTGAATGACCTTGGTTACCATCTATCAAGCGTAGTTTGTCACTTGGAATCAATCTTGCATAATTTTCAGACAAAGGCATCATTTAGTTGCCTGATGTGAGAATTTTAAACGTATGGGAAAAGGAAGAAGAAAGAAGTTCTTTGTTGCATGTCGTAAGCTATAGTTTTTTTTTCACAAACAGAATCAATTACTTTAAATTGGCCTTGTATATTAGTCTGAGGAACTACTTGATTATTTACCTGGTATCAGATTTGTTTACATACGGGAAAAGAAAAGAGAATGAAGCTCATCGTGTGGTCGGTAGGCCGTCTTTATTTTAAACGGAATCACTTTACATTGGTGGTGCATATCAGTCAGAGAATGTTCAGTCACTTCTTGTTGTATGAATGTGGTAGTCGATTATTTTTGAAGAACAATTAATTACTTTAGATCACTTCAGTCTTGTATAAAGTTCGGACTTTGCCTCCGAATCCATGCTTTTTTTTTCTTCTTTTTTTTCTGCTTTTTTTCCGAATCCTTGCTTATTTTTCCCAGTTGAAAACGTTGGAAATGGAGGATGAAAAGGGGAGTGAATGGGTTTTATTGTTGTTGAATGTGGTAGGTGATTATCCTTCAAGCACGACTGATCAAATTGTATCCGCCCTGCATGCCATATCGGACTTTACCAATGATTGTTGTTGAATAGATATGGTATCATATTTTAGGAACACTTAAGCTTTTCAGCTCAGTCGTGCATTGATATTACTTTAGACTTTGCCTCTGGAACTCTGGAACGATACTAATTGTCCCACTGTAATACCTTCAAACTAAGCGAAATAAAAACCAAGAAAAGAAGGAAATATACTGTGGGTGAATATAGGTTTGTGGATCGTCGTTCAAGCGTAGTTATAGTCACTACAGATCAGTCGTGCATATCAAATTATGCTTTAACAATGATTATCGGTAGTAAGCTATCATCTTTCAAGCGTCATTCCTCGACTTCAGCGGACTAGCCATGCATATCTGTTTAGACTTTGCAGTAAACGTTTTAGTTTGATACTTCAATCTTTGAGAGTTCAAGGTCTGTGCGAGTTGGACGGATACGTGAGGATTTAACAAACAGTCGTTTTGTCAACGTTAATAGCGTAGTAACCGGGAATAAGGAGGGGGGGGGGAGGGGGGCGGGGGGTATTAGTTTCCCTGGGCTATACCTACATTTTTAAAGTTCAAACATTTGAGGTCATTCAAACAGAATGTTCCGAAGGCCCTAGGAAATTATGCTTACACTAAAACCTGCACTACAGGCAACCCGCGCGCGCCCTCCCCTCGCCCCGCTTTTTTACTTTTGAACAGGCTTCCCCCGAATGTCTTCCCCCGATCAGTTTGTTCTGGACGTTAAACCTCGTCAGTTCCACCGTTTTCCATTTTTCTGTGCAACTAACGTTGCTAGAGTTTTGATTGTAAAAATATATTCAGATAAACACAATGTCAGTTAGGAATTTCATTTTGGGGATCTTGTCAGTGAAACGTACAGAGAAAATCGTACAACTAACGGAAATAAGAAAACGGCCCACTGACACATACAGATGCTTGATAAGTTATTGCAGACCCAGCAAAGCATTTTTTTTACAGTGACAAAGAAGCAGCACAGTAAAAAAGAACACATGAAACACAGGATGATAACAAAACTAACAAAGGGCAATAAAATGCAGCGACAAATTGTAAATTACACAATCCTCCCTAATCCCCTCCCCTCCCTCCCCCTAATGCCAGGTCAAGCTTCAGTAGTGAACAAGACATTTCTCCTGGCTGTCTAATACTATGTGACGCCCTCCTAAATACTGAAGGCCTCTTGCGGAACGTTTTTGTGTTCGGTCGTCTTTTTATGTGGTACTATAACGGCCAATTTCAACCCTCTGCGGGAACATTTCTGTAGAACAAATAGAGAGTCATTTTCCCGCGATGGATTTATGAATACTGGTCGAACACACTTCCAACTACGGCACCCCTTCCCCTCATTCTTCTTCTTCTAAGCTCCCTCTTCGTCATCTTGTCAATACCCTCTGTCTGTCTGTCTGTCTGACTGTCTGTCTGTCAGTCTGTCCCCCCTCTCTCTCCCGCCTCTATTTCTCTATCTTTCGACTTCTAATGTTGTGTGTGTGTATGTGTGTGTGTGTGTGTGTGTGTGTGTCTGTGTGTCTGTGTGTGTGTGTGTGTTGTCGATTTCTCACGTTGTGTATGTGTGTGTGTGTGTGTGTGTGTGTGTGTGTGTGTGTGTGTGTGTGTGTGTGTGTGTGTACATGCGTGCGTGCATGCGTGCGTGAATGCGTACGTGCGGGTGTATTTGTGTGTTTTACTTAGCCATAAATCACATCTCCACTGGGATGTTAACGGCAAAAATGCATCCCTTGGTGGTATGAACACCCGAGCCCGACAATTCAATTTATCGTCAAACCGACACGGCTCGCCTGCATTAGTGCAAACATTGTTCGCGATTTGTTGACCGAAGCGAGAAAACTCGATAAAAGTCTGTCAACATGTGGCGATCACATTGTGCCTTGCGTGATGGACTGGTTTTGACTTTTTTTCAATTTTCCCTTTTTTCTCCTTTTCCACTCAGAAATGTATGACAGAAACATTGCATTTGCCGGGGGTTGGAGTGCTGCAGTGTTGGTAGGCTGCCCATATGATTTTGTTCCGCTCATGTCTACGCATTTCCTGAAAAAACAACTGGCTTGTATGTCGTTTAGGGCGTAAGAGAATAAGAAAAAGAAAAAGAAGTCTACAAGATTCACTTTAATCAAAAATCTAAACAAAATGTGAGATTTATTCAACAAACAAACAAAAACGTTCGTTGAGATTGATTCTCGAAATTCATTTTGTTAAGCACAAATCTTTGAGATTCATTTTGATTAAAAACAAACTCGCGGAGATTCATTTAAATTAAGAAATATGAGATTTGAGTTGAACCTCATCAAAAGTAAATTGTTCTTAGTTCAATCGTGTATGTTCCACAAACAAGTCAGTTTATTTAATCAACGTTAACAGCGAACACTTCTTGACCCGAAGCGTCCAGTGTGTCATTGTCCTGCGTTTACGCCCGACGTTAAGGCTTCATTATACTCTGTTCTGCAAAGTCACGATTCCTTCCACAAAGTGTATACAACGAGCATTCTATATTCAATAAACAACCTTCGGTGCCCTTTGGTAGACTTAATGGCAACAGACTTTACTGGCAATAGAGTTGTTGTTGAATATCCTGATTGTCAAGTCTTTTGCCTTCTTTCTTGTGCCCTTCGTTAAAAAAAACACCAAATGAATAAAAGAATCCACTGTTTTGCTGTTAATTCCATCCCTCTTTGTCTTCTACTTCGTTTCCCTTTACGTCCTTTGCAATGATTGCATTAAGTTTTTTTAGCTGGGAAAGGCGAATGTGGGCGGATGCCTCATGTAAAAAGTGAAACGGAAAACTCACGGACGCGATTGCTTTATTTGCATCTGAAGTGCTTTAGAGACACAAAAATCGTCTTTGATTGCTCTGTGTGCGAACTGCGGAACTCTTCCTGTGCCTTTCATGTCTGTCTCTCGGTTTCTCTGTCTCTAATTTCTGTCTGCTTATCTGTCCGTCTCCCTGTATGACTCTTTCTCTCTTTCTCTCTCCCTCACTGTCCCTCCCTGTCCCTCCATCTCCCTCCCTCTCTTTCTTTATTCTCTCTGTTTCTGTCTGCATGTCTGTCTACCCCGAACACATGTTCACTCTCTGTCTCTATATCCCTGTCTGTCTGTATGTGTGTCTGTGTGTCTGTATGTCTTTTTCCCTCTATCTCTCTCTCTCTCTGTTTCTCTCTCCGTTTCTGTCTATCTGTCGTTGTGTCTTTGTCTCTCTGTCTCTATCTCTGTCTATCTGTCTGTCAGTCTCTCTCTCTCACTCTTTCTCTCTCTCTCTTTCTCTCTCTCTCTCTCTCTCTCTCTCTCTCTCTCTCTCTCTCTCTCTCTCTCTCCCTCTCTCTTTATTTCTGTCTATCTCTGTATCCGGACCCACATGTTCCCAATCCCCAGCCCTTTCCTCATATGCCAGA
>NC_090245.1:69010163-69012663 GCF_037325665.1 Littorina saxatilis
AACGAGTCGTAGAACCGTCATTGTCACAGATAGTGTTACATTTCTGTTTTACATTCAAACGAGTCGTAGAAGTACTAGTACATTTGCGTTTGGTTGTTTTTTTTTCTTTTAGATTCCTGTCACTCATACTAGCAGTATTGATTGAGGTACATAAATCTGTTGATGTACAGGGATGACTTGTTTGTAATGAATCCTTGTTTCCTCCACATTGAGTTTGCATTGCAGTTGGACAGAAATGAACACATTGATAATGGCTTTTGAGAAAATCAATCAATTCTGCAAAGGAATTAACTTGATGACATCAAAACTGCAGCGCCATTTGAAGAATGGTTACCATTTCTGTTTCTTTGATGGGAATCAAACAAATAAAAACATTGACTATCCAAGTTACC
Organism: Littorina saxatilis; assembly: GCF_037325665.1. Taxonomy (NCBI): domain Eukaryota; kingdom Metazoa; phylum Mollusca; class Gastropoda; order Littorinimorpha; family Littorinidae; genus Littorina; species Littorina saxatilis. Next base: position 69,010,556 of record NC_090245.1, read on the forward strand.
ATGAATGGCAATAGTTGACTCCTGAAAAGTAGCAAGGATATAATTTGAGACGATAAACGCCTGATGCAATCCCTCCTCAAGGTCAGTCAACTCAAAACCTTCATCATTCGCAACATCAGTAGGCAACACAGCGGGATTCGTATGTCCAGAAATCATGTCGAAAAAATATTACATTTCAAAAGCATGTCCAACCACAGTTGTTGGCAAGTGTTCGTGTCCGAAGTAGCCTTCAGTGTGTGTATATGTATTCATGTGACAGAGAACGTGACCTCATTGTTCAATCCTCTCTCTCTCTTCTTTCTCATTCGAACGCACACACGCAAGAACGTAGCCTACGCACGCATGCACGCGCACGCACACACACACACACACACACACACACACACTGTGACACACCCCGCTGACGCACACGGCAAACCACGCACACACACACTGACTGTCGGCAAGCATCTCTTTTTGTTTTCTTTACCTTTGTTTATTGTGTTTTCGATATTTGTGTTTATTTTTTGCTTGACTTATCTGTTTTATTTTAATGTTTGCTATCCACATCGTGTGATAAATGTTTCTTCTCAGTCTCCGAGTCAGTTTAGTTTCTGCACGCCGCTTTGGTACTCCTTGTTTTTCTAACTGGTGTATTGTGCGCGACTGATTTGCGGATTTATTTTTATTCCTTTCATATGCAGTTGAAGTGTTGTGGGTGTTATTGTCTGTATATGCTATGTTGCGTCTGTGTATGCCTACAAGAATTTTGTGTGTAATGTGCCTGTGGTCTGCTCGCAGTCGAGCACAGAAAACATGGCGGCGCCCTGCAGGCAAATTCCTCAAAAGTCTTCCCGACCGCAGATACCAGCGTCGTCCGCGACGCTGGAAACAGAGCACATTAAGTTTTGCCAAGCCAATGCAATGTCCTGAAAATAGACTGCTTGCCTCTTTAGCCTGTGGGTGTGTTATGTGGCATTAAGGCTATATTCTTGACACCCAAGCCTAAACAGGGCCGGACTAGGCTAAGAGGAGGGGGGGGGGGGTTGCCAGTGGTGGTCCAGGGGGATGTTCCCCCTGGCGGGGTCAAGGGACAGAGCCCCTTGTGAGGGTCAGGGGGCGAAGCCCCCTGAAGCTGATGGGTAGGTCATATTCTGAGATAGGAAAATGGTCGCTCCTTGCATGAAACGGCATAAAATAAACAATAATAAAAAATGTTTTAGATAAGTGAGGTACATGTTTAGGCTAGGTGGGGGGGGGGGGGGGGATTGCGCAACCCCCATAACCCCCCCCCCCCCCCCGGTAGTCCGGCCCTGCTAAAAGTAAAACAAACATTCTTTTTTTTTTAGCCTTCGTTTTATAATTTTCCTTGTTTCTGTCTTTGTTCGTGTGTGCGTTTTGTGCATAACAGAAACGCACCAATCCCCCCTTGTAAGACAGCATGTGAAATGTAACAATCATTCAGTCCTCGTTTCCCTCCCGTCCTTCTTTTTTTCCTTTCGTTTTTTTGTCTGTTTTCTTTTTTTCTTGTTTTCTTTTTGTCATTGAGTGTGTGTGTGTGCAAACTTGTACTAAAATCAGACCTATCCTTCTTTTTTTTTTAGACAATAGTTTGAAATATATAGCAGGCAGTCCCTTTTTGTAGCTGAAAGTTAGAAGCTTACCACTTCTGTCAAACGATCCTTGGTTCCAAAGTGGAGCGACGATAAGTGTCTTTGTCGATCGGGCAACGAAGATAAACTGCTAATTGTTGTTGCAGCGATTTTGTTTGTTGCATGCTGTTGCTGTTCAGTTGTGCCAAATGATTTTTCGTTCCAGTCAAGTTAAAGCGCATCCAACGATTGCAAAGCGAAGTACGAGCCAGAGCCAGACCGAATAGTGTACACGTTTTTACATTTAGTCAAGTTTTGACTAAATGTTTTAACATAGAGGGGGAATCGAGACGAGGGTCGTGGTGTATGTGTGTGTGTCTGTCTGTCTGTCTGTCTGTCTGTCTGTGCGTGTGTGTGTGTAGAGCGATTCAGACCAAACTACTGGACCGATCTTTATGAAATTTTACATGAGAGTTTCTGGGAATGATATCCCCGGAATTTTTTTTTTTCGATAAATACCTTTGATGACGTCATATC
>NC_090245.1:69017663-69022663 GCF_037325665.1 Littorina saxatilis
AGTCAAAAACAAAATTCCTGACATATCTAGCAAAGACTGTCAATTCGACAATCACACAAGTCATAGCTGGTTGGAATTTGACTTTTCCCTTGCCTCTCTACACCCCGCGAAGAACGCTCGATGTTTGGACAACCGTACGCGTACCCAAACACGTCGTTCAAGATCACCTGAGAAATTCTTCCCTTGTGCATAAGCGCTACCCGTTTTATACCCCATACCCCGTTGAAAACCAAGATGTTGAGCTAAGTATGGCCGTTCATGCAGAAGCTTAGAGCTGGAAAGAATTCAGAACTCAGACAGACTGGCTGACTTTGCAAAGTGCTCCCTGTGGACAACAAATATGTAAAAAGGTATATTACGCTCGCTACCCCTTCAACTTCTGGTAGGGTTTGTATGTACGCAACTGTAATGTGTCCTGTGCGTGGGTACGTGCGTATTCACAGGCTCGTGTCAGTATACGCATGCATGAGTATTTTTGAGCGTGCGTATATTCCTCCTCAGCACTAGCAGTAACTGATATAAGCAGCGAGAGAGATATATAAGAGATGTATGGGGGGGGGGGGGGGGTAATTCACACTCCGCTTACTTTTTCTCCTTCTTGCCAGCTTTAATTGACACAGAGAAAATAAGGACGTCCATTCCGATCACGCAGTCTAGCTAACATGTCAAGTGTTCCCCAATGTTTTAATGGCATACTTTTCTCCGCCTTACGCCGTTAGTGACAAACGCTGGTAAACTGTCTTCTGCTTTTACGACGATGATGCTGCTATACATTGCTGGCTATAGTCAAAGCTTTAGAATTTTTCTTTTTGTTATTTATTAATTAATAAATGTATATATTTATTTGTTTATTGATTGATTGGTTTATTAATCCAGCTATTTGTCTCCATTTATTTTGATTATTGATTTATTGATAACATAATTAATTAATTGATTCTATTTATGTTATCATTTATTAATTAATTAATCAAATTATTGATTTATTTTTGTACAGGGCTAGCAAAAGAGAGCCAGTCAGTTCTGTTTACATTTAGTCAAGTTTTGACTAAATGTTTTAACATAGAGGGGGAATCGAGACGAGGGTCGTGGTGTATGTGTGTGTGTGTGTGTGTGACTGTGTCTGTGCGTGTGTGTGTGTGTGTGTGTGTGTGTGTGTGTGTGTGTGTGTGTGTGTGTGTGCGTGTGTGTGTGTCTGTTGGTGTGTGTGTGTAGAGCGATTCAGACCAAACTACTGGACCGATCTTTATGAAATTTTACATGAGAGTTCCTGGGAATGATATCCCCGGACATATTTTTCTTTTTTTCGATAAATACCTTTGATGACGTCATATCCGGCTTTTTGTAAAAGTTGAGGCGGCACTGTCACACCCTCATTTTTCAATCAAATTGATTGAAATTTTGGCCAAGCAATCTTCGACGAAGGCCGGACTTCGGTATTAATTTTTGACTAAATGTTTTAACATAGAGGGGGAATCGAGACGAGGGTCGTGGTGTATGTGCGTGTGTGTGTGTGTGTGTGTGTGTGTGTGTGTGTGTGTGTGTGTGTGTGTGTGTGTTTGTGTATATGTGTGTGTGTGTGTGTGTGTGTGCACGTGTGTGTGTGTGCGTGTATGCTAATGTGTGTGAGTGAGGGCGTGTGTGGGTGTGTAGAGCGATTCAGAGTAAACTACTGAACCGATCTTTATGAAATTCGACATGAGAGTTCCTGGGTATGATATCCCCAGATGTTTTTGGATAAATGTCTTTGATGACGTCATATCCGGCTTTTTTTAAAAGTTGCGGCGGCACTGTCACACCCTCATTTTTCAATCAAATTGATTGAAATTATGGCCAAGCAATCTTCGACGAAGGCCGGACTTTGGTATTGCATTTCAGCTTGGAGGCTTAAAAATTAATTAATGACTTTGGTCATTAAAAATCTGAAAATTGTAATTAAAATTATTTTTTTATAAAACGATCCAAAATTAAGTTCATCTTATTCTTTATCATTTTCTGATTCCAAAAACATATACATATGTTATATTCAGATTAAAAACAAGCTCTGAAAATTAAAAATATAAAAATTATGATTAAAATAAAATTTCCGAAATCGATTTAAAAACAATTTCATCGTATTTCTTGTGGGTTCCTGATTCCAAAAACATATAGATATGATATGTTTGGATTACAAACACGCTCAGAAAGTTAAAACGAAGAGAGGTATAGGTACAGAAAAGCGTGCTATGCAGCACAGCGCAACCACCCCCGCGCTAAACAGGCTCGTTAATTTCACTGCCATTTGCACGAGCGGTGGATTACGGTCATTGTGAAAAAATGCAGTGCTTTCAGTTTCATTCTGTGAGTTCCACAGCTTGACTAAATGTAGTAATTTCGCCTTACGCGACTTGTTAAGTGTTTCCTGTCTGTGGCACGACGCTTTACGCTCCAGTGTGTTGCGAGATTTTCCTTCTGAAGCCAGGCGCTTATGTAGTCAATGTTGCTCGTATTTGACAATTTCAAATACAATTCAAAGTGTGTGATTTGTATAGAAAACATTTAATAGGGCTGAAATAAAGAAAGTTCTCTTGCTTTACAATATGTTGTCTTTCAAAGCCAGACGTGTATGTCTCTAATAATACTCATATTCCAGACATTTATGTCAGTCAAAACTTGCGCTGTTTATTTGTTTACTAAGTGTTTACAAAATTCGTAAAAAAAAAATTCAGTTAGCTCTGTCGTTTTGACAGATTTTCCCTGCTTTATAAGCCAGACGCTTAACTTGTTTTCAGTTTAGCTGTTGTTGAAGAAGTTTGCCGGCGAATGTCATGAATGAATGTGATTTGCCTTTTCATTGATCGTGTTCTATATTCTTTTTAATCTTTGGATACTGTTCTGTTCTCTCACTGTCACACAGCTGTGAGATATTACGTTGAATCTTCATAATTGTTTAAACGGTGTTAGATGAGTTTCGCAATGTACGTGATACGTGTATCGTTATTGTATGGCGATACTGTGATAGCATGGATCGCCGCGCGTCTGGATTCTAACAGACATGTTCAGGGCAGTGGCTTGGTGTTTGTATTTGTTAGTTCGACGACGAATATTCGTTCTCTTTGTTTGTTTGTTTCGTGGTCTGTCTGTCTGTTTTTTCTATCTCTCTGTCCTTCTGTCTGTCTGTCTTTCTTTCTTTCTTTCTTTCGTTCTTAATTTCTTTCTTTCTTTCTGTTTTCTTTCTTCTATTTTCGACGTGTTCTGCTTCTAAAGATGAATTGGTATGGGTGCAATCTTCCATAATCATGTTTTTAAATCAATAGGTTATGATACTCTTTTTTGTGTATAATCTGTGTTTTTTCTGTCTTTTTATTCTGTCTTTTGTTCTTTGTCAGTTTGTTTGTTTGTTTATTTTATGTTTGTTTCTTTGTTTCTTTCTTCCTCTTTCTTTCTTTCTTCCTCTTTCTTTCTTTCCAAGTCTTTGACGAAAACAGTATGAATCACTTTAGAGATGGCAACACTATATACAGACAAGTAACCCCTTTCCTGTAACTATCTTATCTCGGCAATACAACCACAGTCAGCCTTTTTGTTCTAGCTCTTATTTGACTTTGCTGTGTTTTCATGTGTTGCAGTGTCGACAGCCTCTATTCACGACTCTATCCCGCCTCCCAAATTCCTCGAGGGCAAGTCCGAAGTGACCGTTCGACCGGGAGAAGTTGCCATTCTGCCTTGTTCAGTTCAACACCTTGGCACAAAACAGGTAAGTCATTGGTTTATCCTGAGTCTGCCAGTAAGCTTGCACAGTTTTGTTGGATGGTTGATTGTGTTGGTTTTTTAGGTTCTTCAATGTACAGCGTTTTCAAAACGTAAGTAGGTCCAAAAGCAAATCTGGAGGTAGCTGTCACTCGTCACGTGGTATGCCTTTCAAATCCTTTTTTTGCAGACTTTGGACTCCTTGCTATCTCGCATATTGCCCTCAGCTTTAAGGAACAAAGGGCACACAGCTAAATGTCAAAAGTTCGCCAGCCTGAAGCAAACCATTTTTTTAACTTTTTTGAACGTTCCAAATGCATTGCTCTCAATGTATATTAATTGTGCAACTTGTGGCACCACCCTGTACATCAGTGGTTTAAGAATGCATTCATTTTTATCGTCAAAGTAGTATTGACAAAATCACACAAACTAGCAGTTTTGATCCCGTACATTTGTTATAAACACGTGCACCCTTTTGTTTTATTGACAGCATTCCATAAATACGTGATTGTCTCTGATGTTGCCTTTTCTGAAGCGTGCACGTTCGAACAGCTGATATAATTATTGTACACTCCTACTTTGTTGTACTGACACATTTTATAAACACGTAAAAGGTCAAAGATGGCGTTTACTTTGATTTTTCTATTTTTGTCTCGTGATTTCGAAGCTTGTCGCATTAAGTTAAACGGGCATATTGATTCATCATCTCACGGGCATTTGGGTCAATGCCGTATTCCCTCTTCAGCAATAATTATTGCTAAGTGATCATTAATGCGATATAATTTTAGACCTATTCTGGACAAAATTTAACAAGTCGCGTCTGGCGAAATTACTACATTTAGTCAAGCTGTGGAACTCACAGAATGAAACTGAACGTAGTCCGCCGCTAGTGCAAAAGGCAGTGAAAGTGACGAGCCTGTTTGGCGCGGCAGCGGTTGCGCTGTGCTTCATAGCACGCTTTACTGTACCTCTCTTCGTTTTAAGTTTCTGAGCGTGTTTTTAATCCAAACATATCATATCTATATGTTTTTGGAATCAGGAACCGACAAGGAATAAGATGAAATAGTTTTTGAAACGATTTTGGAAATTTAATTTTGATCATAATTTTTAATTTTTTTAATTTTCAGAGCTTGTTTTTAATCCAAATTAACATATTTATATGTTTTTGGAATCAGAAAATGATGAAGAATAAGATGAACGTAAATTTGGATCGTTTTAGAATTTTTTTTTTTTAAATTTTCAGATTTTTAATTACCAAAGTCATAAATTAATTT
>NC_090245.1:69027663-69028932 GCF_037325665.1 Littorina saxatilis
TGATCAGAGGAGCGAGCCAGTGGAGGGAGGGAGGGAAGTACAGTCAAACCTGCCCTGGCGACCACCTCGTGATAGTGATCACCTGCCCACAACGACCATGTACCACCCAAAGAGTGTTTTTCTTTCTATGATTCCCTGTTCCATAGCGACCACCTGTCTAAAACGACCACTGTTGCTTGGTCTCTTATGACTGTGGTCTTTATGGACAGGTTCGACTGTTTGTGCGGGGCTGTGTTGTAACGCTTGTGGTTTTGCCTTTTTGTCTTTTTTGTTAAGGACTATTGCGTGTCCTTCTGCATAACAATTCACAGGAAGCAACATTAAAAGTAAACACGGAAAGGCACAAGCATAACCATGCCAACAAGAGTTTACGCACGCATGCGCAGATTAATCGACATAAGAACCAGGCAGGGAAGAAGAAGACATGCTCAAACAAACATGCATGCACGCACGCTTACTATCCGATTCCCATTAAAGTTTTACTGATTAATGTTGAACGTTCGGGTGGAAAGCTAACTGTCAAAGTTGCAGTTATTGTTCAATTTGCGTTTTCATTCATTCTTCTCGTCTTCTTTTGGTTGCTATTATGTTCGTGACTGTTTCGCATTTTTGGTTCGTTCTTTCTTTGTCCTTATGTATCCTTATTTCGTCCTTCCTATCTTTCATTTGTTATTCAGTCCTTTGTCTCTGTCTTTTTTTCTTGTCCTCTTTCTTCGGTTTTGTGTATTTTTTCTTTATTTCAGTTCTTTCTTCCTTCTTTCATGTCCTTCCTCTGTCTGCTTGTCTGTCTGTCTGTCTATCAATATTTGATGAAGGAGGAACCAGAGAGTCTAAAAGTATCTCTTTTTTTGTAGGAAAATGTATCGTACCAAATTAATCTCTGACCAAGCGAAGTTAACTCTGCAACCTCTCGCGTCTGTGTAATCAAGAGGATTAATTGCCTACTTAGCCAAAATGTCTCGGCAAATGTACTAAAAAAACTCCTTTAACCCGTTGCAAGAGCAAACGATGTAAAGGTTAAGATATGCACGAAAGTAAGAAGTTAGTAAACACATCAGAACCGCAAATATATTTGACTGTGGGTTCTGTTTCGACACAGAAATACAGACGCACAGATACAGACACACGCCGGGACAAACTGAAACGCACACACGAACAAGCACACACACATAAAGACATATATCAGATGGGCTAACGGACAGACAGACTGACACATGGAGAAGTTCAGACAAACATACACACAAATAGACACAGCACAGCTCGCACGCA
>NC_090245.1:69034132-69074132 GCF_037325665.1 Littorina saxatilis
AAACGAGAGAGAACAAACCACGGTGTCTTGATTGGTTGAAGTCACAATAAATCTCAATTTCAACCAATCTAATAACGAGGCTGGCTCCCACCCGGTTGGTAACTTTCTCGTGTACCTCGGCCCTTGAGTCCAAATATATATATATACACTCTAGTCCCTGAGTGTATCGAGAACACTTCCTTATACTAGTCCTATTAGATAACGCAACGATGACAAAACACAAACAACTTTCGCTTCGAGCATAACCGCCAGATTAATTGAGACTGTATAATTATTCAAACACAATCAACCCACTGTCGTAAAGAGCGTGAACTCTTTAGTCGTACTTAATAAATCCCTTGCGAGATGATAATCAAGAAGTCGTCTATCCTTCCTGTTTCTGAATTACAACACGGCGTTTAAGGCTGGGAGATAGATCAGATTTCTTGGTGAAGGATGATGCGTATAATGAAGATTTAAAAGGTGTTGACTGCGCGTTGATGCATCTGAAGCGCGTAGTATCTGATACTGATTGGACGTTCATTATTGTTTACGACAAGTTTATTGTGTAACACACAAGTTTCTGCTAGGCTTACATTTTGCGGATACTTAAGCCTAATCCAACCCAAAACATCCCCTCCCCCCCCCCCCCCCCCCCCCCTTCGCCCTGTCCCATCTTTCTCGGATTATTTGTTGAGGATCAGGGAGATATTTGCAAAAGATTACTGACGCTCTGTAGATACAGTGGAACCCCCCTTTTAAGACCTCCAACAATCTGAGAAAATCAGGTCAGAAAGGGGAGGGGTCTTAAAATGGAGGTAAATGTACAAAGGTTATGAACAGAAAGTCTGAGAAAACAAGGTCTTACAAGGTCTTACTCGACGACAACAATAGCAACAACAACACCAACAAAAATAGCAACAACAACAACAACAACAACAACAACAAACAAACAAACCAGCAACAACAACAACAACAACAACAACAACAACAACAACAACAACAACAACAACAACAACAGCTGCGTTGGATCCCGGCAGTTAAAGTCAGTATCATAACATGTTGTTCGTTCTGTTTCAGGTTGCATGGAGACGAATAGACGCTGACGATTTTTTGACGATAGGCGAAATGACGTGGATCGATGACGACAAAATTGCCGTGGAGCATACCACCCTCGGAAAAGACTCCAGCATTTGGAATCTCATCATCGACAAAGTGGCGCCTGATGACGCAGGCGTGTATGAGTGTCAAGTGACGTCAAAATATGGGTCCAATAAACTTGTCACCCTCAGCGTAGTGGGTAAGTAGTTTTGTGCTTTACATTATTTTGCAATAGACTTTGCAAAATTGTGCAAGTGTTTTATGTGTGTATCTGCTTAACGGTTGCACAAACGTCCATGATAACTCATGATTTTGTTTTTAGAAGAGGTTGTTCATAGTGCAAAGCTTATCATTATCACATCTCTTCATAAAAAAAACCCACTGCGTGCAAGTTTTTACAGGGAGAATGTCCTGCAAGTTCACGAGAGCTACTATCAACTTCCATTTTGATTTAGTATTTCCTTTCTTCGTCGACTGACTGTTGTTTCGTAGCATTTACTGCCCTTGATATAGAGAATACACATGGTGAAACCCTAGCTTCTTCTTATATATTATAACAAAAGTGTAAATAGTATGCAAATACCTTTCGTTTGTATGGATTACTCTAAGCTTAGTTGCAGTTAGAAAAATTATCGCTGGAAACTTCGAGATAATTTTACTTTTCTTCTGACTTGTTTGTTCTTATTGTTTTCAAGCTGATGTAATTAACTGGACCCTTTAAATAATAATTATTGAATGGATTTTATATTCCGAGTAACGCAATGTCCGTTCATAGTTCATACAAAAAAGAAGATTAAAGTTAATTCATCCTAGCTTCATTCCAGTGGAGGTAGAATATATAAGATAGCTATGAGTGTTGTCGAAGTTGACTGTGAGAAATTGTGTAGATGATCATAAACAGTAGTTCCTAGCATGGACATTTTTTCTTTTTAGAAAGCAGTGTTTACTTTGGGCTGCTTGTCACCACTGCTAAAGCTAAGGTCCCACTATCACGAATATTTTGGCGAACTACAACCAGTTACTACGATTTTGCCACAACGATGTTTGCCACGAATGATAGCGAACAATCGGCCGAACAAGAACGAAGTAATACGAATCACAACGACATCGTAGTTCGCCGTCAAAATACGTCACAGTGGGATCTGGGCTTAACATTTAGTGTGATACGAATCGTAACGAAGTGTTTTGCTGTTCGTCTGTTGTCATTATAGGTCCTCCTATCACAGAACCTGGTGAGCCAAACGTTACACGTTTTCTTTTGCACGTGCTAGAAGTGATTTCATGTCTCCTTATACCTGTCTACATATGTGTTTGTATTGACCGTGCTTGCTTCACAGCTTTGGCAGATATAGCAAAAGCTTTTGATTTGCTCGTTGGCCTGGTTTCGTTTCTCCCTATCCTGCAACTGCTTTCTCTTTTTTTTTCAAAGGGAAGACATGTATGCTTTGCTTCTTACTACGGTTACTTACATAACCATGAACATTATTTATAGTATGGGTACTACTTGTACCTTGAAGAGAGGGTAGTCTTTCGAGGAGGGGGGGGGGGGGTGAAGGCCTCCAATGAAATGCATTTCCTGGGACAATTGTCTACAGCTAGTTCCTCGGAGGAATAATGTGTGTGATCGGATATATTTGCAGATGAAGATACATGTGTGTATTGTACTTTCCTGCATGTCATGGTAATTAGTTCCTGCACATTTGTATAACATATATGATTATAAGGACTACACGTATTAGGTCATGTATGGATGCATTAAAACGATGAGAAGATAATTTTCTGGCAGGCTTAAGATTGTGATGTAGCATGAGAAATACTAGCATCCTCTGGGTAATTACCGCCTTTTCTCCGTGAAACAAAAAACGCGTTCATATGTATTACGTGTCTTGACTGTTGCTTTGTATGATATTTTGTTCACAGAATACATTACCAAAGACATACATTGACAAAGCGTATAGTCTCGTGAGACAATGCTTGATTGATTAGTATGATAATTATTCACGGAATAAGGTTAGTAAAAATGAGGCAATATTCGCGAACGCTCACATTATCCATAATTATGGCTTTTCCGCACCCAGACATATTTTCACAGTGAATGAACATAAAGCATCGTGTAGTGATGAAGTGGGCAAGTCGACAATGCTTGGTTGGTATGTATGTGCAGTTCGTCACAACATATATACCGCTGTAAAGGTATAATGAGTGTCGGGGGTGGTTGTGGCTGGGGACGGTGGGTGATATTCCCATGACATTAGCGCAATGTCTAATTACGAGGAAACCGTAGAACTTTTTTTCTGACGTGTGGAATTTATGGTGCAAATAGAACACATTATTATGTTACTTAGAGGCAATCATATTGGTTGCGACTGTTGTAATCATGTATCACTCAGCTGATATGACATTTGGACAAGCCGTATCACCATCAAATATATGCTATACTGAATATTGCACAATCTATATAGATAAGGTGACGAGTATGTTTGTATATAGCCTTTAGCATACACACAGAGTAAAAAAAAACCCCAGCAAATCCAATTATTTGTTCTGACATTTAACCAAAACAAGCATGTTACTGATTTAATGTCCTCAAAACGTGTGTTACTGCAACGCGATGCATTTGTAGGCTACTTGAAGCATCTTTGACATTTGGGAAGTGCTTGATACTTGACATTTTCGGGCAGCTGCGATCTTCAGTGTCAGTAACAACCATACCAAAACATTGCCAGCAAACAACCGCATAGCGGCTATGCCTAAAACAATACGCACGACCAAACGAATTTGCTAAGGATTTCAATACCAAAACGAGAGGGCGTCGAACTAAACACATGCGCGTTAAGTTGAACCTTCGCGCGCCTTCGTGCGAAAGAGTGGGATATGACACCGACAGCCGGCCATACAAATTAATCACGTGTCGCGGAAGTATGCGCGGCGCATGCCTGTTGCAGTGTTTAAGTCAAAGTGAGTGACATTTCCCCCACAATGGGTACCAGTAACCTTGCCTAGACCCGCGTACTGAGAACCTGTAACCAACTCCATGGAATTCGGACGGCTCGATACATGCTGTACTCAGTTCAGAGACATCCTGCTTGCTGCCGCGCGACCAGAGAAAAATGTTTCCCTCTTTATCTTCACTGCGCTGGCTGCAAAACCCCTCACGCGGAAGTGTTTTCAGACAGGTTGTCCCGGAGGTGTACTGAGAACCTGTAACCAACTCCATGGAATTCGGTCGGCTCGATACATACTGGTTCCAAGACTGGGAGCGTGTCATACAAATATGTGACGAGGTATGATGTGACAAACCCTGGCTATCACTGTAGTATAGTCTAGGGGGGGTTATACTACTGGCAATGTGAACGCCGATTTTTAGGTTCTACTTTATCTTTTATGAGCCGGGTTAAACTTGTATGTGTATGTAAGTGTACGTTGTAAAGGAAAGTGAGAATGATAGTAGAATGGAATTGTGTGAGGAGTGAATAACGAAGACCGATGAATTTCAATGTATCAATTTAATGATGACCAAAGACAGTGAGTGATTATGTTAGCAGATAAATGGACTTAACTTCTGTATTGCGTTCTCGGGTACTGATGGTCAGTTGTCCAGTTTATAAAGGTGCTAACGTCCCAATCCTCGCGTCTAGCTGATCCTGGTAATATATACACGTCAGCGTTCACGTGTAGCATGGACAGTTCCCACGTTCGAAGATGACGTTCACTAAACGTTCAGCGTCAGCTCCGTCAGCGTTCACGTACAGCATGAACAGTTCCCACGTTCGAGAGGTGTCGTCCACAGGTATTATGAAAGGTTATCCTTAGTTATCACACATAGTTGTAGTTCGCCAGATACGTGGATACGTTATCTAGTTGTTCATGGTCCTCGATGGTTTCTCACTGGTGAAGTTACTCTTCTTCACATCGTGTTGAGTTCTCCACTGTGACTGTCTGGATATCCGGCGCAGAAGGAAGGTGAGATGAAGAGGGACGGATGAAGGGAGGGTTTGGTGATGACTGGATGGATCCGGGAGAGACTCCGAAGGGGTTGGTGACTGAAGCGATCCAGACGGAGCTGGAGCGATTCGAAGACGGAATAGAATTCGGATAGGATCCGGATAGAATCCGGATAGAACCTGGATCAAAGATAACATATATTACTATCAGCGATCCTAACTTTCTAAATAATAAAACACTCACACGCAATTTCATAAATTCATCAGCCTTCAGTTGGCAAACAGATGAAAATGGAGATGACCACCCAGATTCCCACCGGACAATTCCTGCATTGAAAACACAATTACTTTACAACGCGCCGACGGAATTGAGCTGCCCAAAGTTCTCCGGGTGCATCGTAGCGCGCCGCCTCTGTTGTATTAGTTTATCAAAAGATAACTCACCTCAAACAGGTTCGTGAGAATTTCGCTCCCCACAAGACAGAGCTCTCGCCTTTTCCTTTCCCGTTCTAAAAGGCAGTTTGAACTATTTCTTTTCCTTGGCCGAGCACTGTCTTGTGAAGCTACACTAATATAGTTCCTCACAATAATCAAAACAAAACAAACACAGTACATATTACTATCTTTTTTTATTTCCACAAACTCACAACAATCGTTTCTTGTTTCGGTTTGACATACACACTTGCCTTTCCCTTGCGTTATTACATTCATTATAATATTTGTAACAAGGCGGTCGAATGTGTAAAACAGCGAAAAGGATGACGTCTTCTGTAGTGACGTAATACTTTGAGTTACGTAATACGTTAAGTTCCGGTGATGCGGGTATTAGTCTCGGTCCTCTGATGGAACAGCTGATGTAGTCTCGGCAAATTCGTCTCGTGGTCTGTAGAATGTCCAAAAGCGTCACATACGCCCATGGGGGAATGAAGATTGTGGTCAATCTTATCCTACGCTGTGGTCATTCTACTCAAGTAGTCAGCTCCCACGTTGTCCTTGCCAGGAATCACTTTGATGGTGAAGTCGTACGGTTGCAATTGTAATGCCCAACGCATCAATCTCGCATTCGTCGGCTTCATGCGTTGCAAGTACTGGAGGGGTTGATGGTCCGTTTCTAAAACGAAATGTCTTCCATACAAGTAGCGTTCGAACTTTTGTATTCCCCACACAGTAGCTAGGCACTCCTTCTCAACTGTGGCATAGTTCTGCTCAGCGCTGTTCAGCTTCTTGCTTGCGTAAGCCACTGGTTGAAGGCCTTTTCCTTGATCTTGGAGCAGTACAGCTCCCATTCCACGGTCAGAGGCGTCGGTTCTCACGACGTACGGAAGTGCGAGGTCTGGCATGATGACGACAGGATGATTCGTCAATCCTTCCTTCAGTTTGTCGAATGCAACCTGACATGCTTGGTTCCACTTCACGTGTTCTGGTTCGTGTTTCTTTGTCTTGTCCGTGAGCGGCGCCGCGATGTCGGAGTACCCTGCGATGTAGGAACGGTAGAATCCGGTTGTCCCTAGGTATGCTCGCAGCTCCTTCTTCGTTTCTGGCGGTTTCGCATCCCTGATCTTCTTGACCTTGTCGTCCTCGGGCCACCTTTTGCCGTTCCCAATCTCGTGTCCGAGATAGGAAAGTTGTTCGTAGCCGAAGAAACACTTGGATGGTTTCGCGGCGAGGTTCGCTTCTTGTAGTCTCTTCAAAACTGCTCTCACGGCCTCGACGTGTTGTTCCCACGTCTCGGTGGCGATGAGTATATCGTCCATAAAATGATGGACATCCTTTCTGTTCAATGGGAGCAACAGCTTCCTCATCATACGGTTGAAAATCGCTCCCGCCGTAGATAGTCCAAATGGCATGTTTACCCATCGAAATTGACCGAGGGACGTGGTGAATGCTGTCTTGTCGCGATCCTCTTCCTGGATCATTACAGCCCAATATCCCTTCGTGAGGTCAATTTTACTGAAGAATCGCGCGTGAGAAAGCTCTGAAAACAGGTGCTCCACATCAGTGATGGGTTCTGCGTCAAACTGTACGACCTTGTTCACCTCTCTCAGATCATTGCAGAACCGTATTGACTTCCCGTCAGCTTTCTTTACCAATACAATCGGTGAATTGTAGGGTGATGCGGCAGGCTCAATGACTCCGAGTTCTAACATCTCCTTGACTTCCCGTTCGACGACGTCGACTTGGGAATGGGGAATAGGTCGGGGCTTCACATAGACGGGTTTCTTCTCCGTCACTTTGATGACGCACTTTTCCAGTGTGGTCTGTTTTGGTACATCGGTCAGGTTGTTGCCAAACTCCTGGCATGCATCCTCGATGTCCTTTCTTTGCTTGCGATTCAGTTTCTCCCATATGTGTACATCCTTAGCAAACTCCGTCCTCTTTGTTGACGGGGTCGGGATGTGTTTCAGACTGTCCGCGTCCGCGAAATAGTCGTTTGGCACTTCGTCATAGTCTTCGACGACGATGGCGATGTGTTCTTCCTCCTCTTCCTCAGGAGTATGTTCTGCCTGGAACATCTTGTCTCTCTCGTGGTATTCCCGCAGAAGGTTGACGTGGTACGTGCGTACGTTGCGTCCCACCTTGATACGGTAGTCAAATGCGTTGACTTTTTCCTCGACAGCATATGGTCCCCTCCATGCTAGCTCGAGCTTGTTATGTTTTGTCGGGAGAAGTAGCAACACTTTGGCTCCGACCTCCAACGTCCGACGTTTGGTGTTGCGGTCGTAGTGATGAGCTTGGCGAAGCGCTGCCTTTGCTAGGTGGTCTCTTGCGATCTCGCAGGTTTCTTCTATCCTGTTCCGTAAGTCAGTTACGTACTCGGCAGTTGTCTTTGCTTCGTCGGAAGCTCCTTCCTCTGTCCAGAGTTGCCTCAGTATCTGCATTGGTCCTTTGACCGTGCGTCCGTACAAGAGCTCAAATGGTGAAAATCCAAGAGAGTCTTGTGGTACCTCCCTGTATGCGAAAAGTAGGGCTGGTATGAACTCATCCCACTTCTCGGGTTGCTCCATCGCTAGTTTCTTCAACATTGATTTCAGCGTCCCGTTGAAGCGCTCAACCAATCCGTTGGTCTGAGGGTGCCATGGAGTTGTCGTAAGTCCTTTTATAGCCAGAAGCTGCTGTACATCCTTCATCAGCTCGCTGGTAAACTGTGTGCCCCTGTCGGATAGGATTTCGTCGGGCAGTCCCAGTCTGGTCCAGAAATTCCAAAGCGCCTCGGCGATGGTGCTGGCTTTGATGTCTCTCAGTGCGACAGCCTCTGGGTATCTTGTCGCGTAATCGACCATCACGAGGATGTATTGTTGCTTCGAAGCGGAGATAGGCTTAATTGGACCAACCAGGTCCACGGCTACACGCTTGAAGGCTGTATCGATGACTGGCATCCTGCCCATCGGTACACGTTTGGTCCGTCCCTTCGGTGATGTACGTTGGCACGCGTCGCAGCTCATGCAATGATGTTTGATGTCTCCCACTATACCCGGCCAGAAGAATTCTTGCCAGATTCGCTCGCGAGTCTTCTTCTGTCCCAAGTGGCCAGCCATGGGCGAGTCATGTCCTGTGCGAAGTACCTTCGATCGCATCCTCCGAGGTACAACAACTTGTCGATGCTCCTTCCCTTCCTTGTCGACGTACTGGCGATAAAGGATGTCCTTGACGTGTGTGAAACTGACCCGTCCATGGGTTACCTTTGTCTCGGCTAGCACATGTAGACGACTAAGGGACTCATCTGCACGTTGTTCTTTCTTGAGATCGGTCGCAGAAAACAATTGTTCGGCCTGAGGCACTAACGGTATCTGCGCTTCCAGTGCAGCATCTCGTTTCCTCTGATCCCGTGTTTCCACGGCTGCTGATCCTTCCACGATCACAGGGTCACGTACTGGGTAGACGGGAACTTCTACTGTCTCTCCTTGTAGACCCATCTGATTTCCTATCAGGACTGAGAATATGGGGTTGTCCATCACACTGACTTCTGTTTCGCCCACAAAGTAAGGCGTGTCCAAGTGTACTCTCGCTACGCGTAGTTGTTTCTTCGTAGACTTATCGGCGAGTGTCGTTTCCTTGACTGACGAGGTGAAGTTGGCATCAGGTACCAAAGCTGCGTCCACAATCGTTGAAGTACTTCCAGTGTCTCGGAAGCCTGTCGTCAATCTTCCTTCGACGGTGATTCTGGAGACTTTGGTGAAGGTCTTCTCGGCGCACGTTCCACAGAGCTTGTCGTATTTCGTCGAGTTTCCCACCTTCACTTCGGTGTCCATAGCTGCTCCGGCATCTTCTTTCAGTTTCGGACATTCACGTTTGAAATGAGGTCCATTGCAGTGGAAACATCTGATGTCCTTCTTGAAGTATGGCTTATCTTTGTCCGCTACTTTGCCTGACTGAGATTTGTCGTCGTACTTCCCACTAGCCTTGCGTGCCTCAAATCGATGACTATCTTTCTCCTTCACTGACCCCTTGTCGTCTCGGATCTTCCTGCTCGCTGACGGTCTTGCTTCTTCGTACCGCACGATGAGTTTCTTGATAGTGCTGATGTCCTCTGGTTCCCTGTCTTTGATATAAGTAGCTAAATTCTCTGGTAGAATTTCCATCAGCTGCTCTCTCAAAATTAAATCCTTCAGGGATTCGACATCACTCCCATGTCCTGACATGTCGATCCAGCGGTCCATGAACAGTGACAAATCGTTGATTAAATGCTTGTACGTGTCAGCCTGTTCTTTCCTTCTAGATCTAAATTTCTTCCGGTACGTTTCTGCCGTAATCTGGAAGTGCTCCAGCAGAGCCTTTTTCAGAAGCTCATATGATCCTCGCTCGTCGTCCGTAAGGCGGGTGTAGGCGAGTCGCGCCTTCCCTTTTAGGAGTGCTGTCAATCTGGGCAACCAAATCTCGTTGCTCCAGTGGTTCGCTCGGGCGTGGTCCTCGAATTGAAATATGAAGGACTCGATGTCGTCCTTGTCCTCCAAGAACGGCAACTTGGATTGATAGTTGTCTCGGTCTCTCTGCTGGGTGTGGTTGCTGCTGTTATTGGAGTTTCCTCCTCCTGAGTTAGTAGGGCGAGAAGCCTCAGCTTGGATACGTAACTCCTCGAGCCGAAACTCATGTTCCTTGTCTCTGGCACGTTCGTCGCGATCCCGCTGTTTCTCTTCGCGATCCTGCTCGAGTTTCTTAGCTTCGCGTTCACGCTCAACTTGCTGCTGTATCTGCTCGAGTTCGAACTTCTTTGCTTCACGTTCTTGTTCGATCACGTACTCTCTCAGCTCAGCTCCCGTTAGACCTAACATCTCTCCTTTCTCCATCAATTCTTTCGTCAGCTCCAAGGCCTTGCTCCTTGTAGTGACACCACTAGCGACTTGCTGTTCTTCAGACATCTTGTCGTCGAAAGAATCCTCCTCTTTACGAAATTAGCGATCCTTCTGAAAACCCTTGGTTACACGCGTTCAAAATCCACAAAATCGGAATTTGCCGCAGCCAACTCGGAAACCGTCTCCGTCAACTCGGTAAATCGCGTCCGTAAAATCGGAAATTGAAAACGACCAAGTTAGTTTATAGTGTGTACACACTCCAGTTACCAATTCCTCGAATTGTAACTTTGTTTGTGACTTTGAATTCAAAGTTGCCCACGACTTTAGACAAAGTGTCTTATTCAAATCGGCCACCCACGTCAAACTAACGTGACTGATAATTCGGTGTTCTAATAAAATCCAATTCTATCAGAACCCTCGCCAACTCCGCACTTGTGCTGATCAAACACAATGCTATGACATTTAACCGAAATCAGTAATATGTATTTGCTCAACTATATGTCAGATCTGGACTTCTCGTAGAACAATGGTTCTCTTGTCCCCTTTCACTTTGAATTCCGAATTCGAAAGTGAAAGAATTTATAGCTTGAACAAACTACACCCTTTTGCAGAGTATTTATACCGCTCTGACTAACACCTTGCGTTGGTTCTTCTTCCAGAAGAAGGGAATCACAGAGTCGTTTCCCCAACCCTATGTTACCAACTAACCAGTTTACAACAGAATCCTTGCCTGATTAAACTGTACTGAAGCTATCTGACATGCTTCCCTTGTGGTCTTGATACTTTTTAACCCAGAAGTATCGTCTCTTCAATAAGAGGTTACGTTCGTTTTTAGGAGTGGGAAGGGAATGCTTTGTTGCTATTTACCCAGAGCAACGGCTCTACATTTAGAGGTGGTTTAGGTTTGGGATTGGGGTTTAACTAATCCTTAAACTAAACACACAATAACTAAGGTGAAGATGAGAACGTACAAACACACGAGAATTTCTTTAAGTTAGTTTTGACTCAACAAGATCCCGGACGAGCTTCCCAATTTGTGACAAACCCTGGCTATCACTGTAGTATAGTCTAGGGGGGGTTATACTACTGGCAATGTGAACGCCGATTTTTAGGTTCTACTTTATCTTTTATGAGCCGGGTTAAACTTGTATGTGTATGTAAGTGTACGTTGTAAAGGAAAGTGAGAATGATAGTAGAATGGAATTGTGTGAGGAGTGAATAACGAAGACCGATGAATTTCAATGTATCAATTTAATGATGACCAAAGACAGTGAGTGATTATGTTAGCAGATAAATGGACTTAACTTCTGTATTGCGTTCTCGGGTACTGATGGTCAGTTGTCCAGTTTATAAAGGTGCTAACGTCCCAATCCTCGCGTCTAGCTGATCCTGGTAATATATACACGTCAGCGTTCACGTGTAGCATGGACAGTTCCCACGTTCGAAGATGACGTTCACTAAACGTTCAGCGTCAGCTCCGTCAGCGTTCACGTACAGCATGAACAGTTCCCACGTTCGAGAGGTGTCGTCCACAGGTATTATGAAAGGTTATCCTTAGTTATCACACATAGTTGTAGTTCGCCAGATACGTGGATACGTTATCTAGTTGTTCATGGTCCTCGATGGTTTCTCACTGGTGAAGTTACTCTTCTTCACATCGTGTTGAGTTCTCCACTGTGACTGTCTGGATATCCGGCGCAGAAGGAAGGTGAGATGAAGAGGGACGGATGAAGGGAGGGTTTGGTGATGACTGGATGGATCCGGGAGAGACTCCGAAGGGGTTGGTGACTGAAGCGATCCAGACGGAGCTGGAGCGATTCGAAGACGGAATAGAATTCGGATAGGATCCGGATAGAATCCGGATAGAACCTGGATCAAAGATAACATATATTACTATCAGCGATCCTAACTTTCTAAATAATAAAACACTCACACGCAATTTCATAAATTCATCAGCCTTCAGTTGGCAAACAGATGAAAATGGAGATGACCACCCAGATTCCCACCGGACAATTCCTGCATTGAAAACACAATTACTTTACAACGCGCCGACGGAATTGAGCTGCCCAAAGTTCTCCGGGTGCATCGTAGCGCGCCGCCTCTGTTGTATTAGTTTATCAAAAGATAACTCACCTCAAACAGGTTCGTGAGAATTTCGCTCCCCACAAGACAGAGCTCTCGCCTTTTCCTTTCCCGTTCTAAAAGGCAGTTTGAACTATTTCTTTTCCTTGGCCGAGCACTGTCTTGTGAAGCTACACTAATATAGTTCCTCACAATAATCAAAACAAAACAAACACAGTACATATTACTATCTTTTTTTATTTCCACAAACTCACAACAATCGTTTCTTGTTTCGGTTTGACATACACACTTGCCTTTCCCTTGCGTTATTACATTCATTATAATATTTGTAACAAGGCGGTCGAATGTGTAAAACAGCGAAAAGGATGACGTCTTCTGTAGTGACGTAATACTTTGAGTTACGTAATACGTTAAGTTCCGGTGATGCGGGTATTAGTCTCGGTCCTCTGATGGAACAGCTGATGTAGTCTCGGCAAATTCGTCTCGTGGTCTGTAGAATGTCCAAAAGCGTCACATATGATAACAATTAAGTCACATATTGGACATTTTGGGGACTTGTCAAGCCTCGGACAGCACAGGTGTCCAGCACCCAGTGTTGTGGAAATTCGACTACGGGAAGTACATACACTGCGCATTTAGATACATATTTTCAACCATAATTACCTTTTAAGTTTTTGCAATTCCGTAACAACAAAAATAGATATGTACATTTGAGCATTAAGATTCCCAAAACTCAAAAAAAGCTGTATATTTTCACTTGGCGAAGTTATTCTTTTTAGCTCGTTACTCAAACGTGGGCTCTGCGATTTATGATATATGTTCCGAGTGAAACGCTGTCACATATGTCAGAAAGCGTTCCCCATGCAGTAAAGGTTGCACTAGCAATCTGAGGTAGCTAACTCGTGCGTTTGGCTGTTGATTACTCTTTTCCTTCTTTATTTCGCCATTTTACACCAGATTTTGTTGTATGAGCCGGGAAGAACGTCGGATCCTTGGGTATTTTGTTTGTTTGTTTGTTTGCTTGACGCCCAGTCCACCACGAAGGGTGATATCAGGGCGGTGCTGCTTTGACATTTAACGTGCGCCACACACAAGACAGAAGTCGCAGCACAGGCTTCATGTCTCACCCAGTCACATTATTCTGACACCGGACCAACCAGTCCTAGCACTAACCCCATAATGCCAGACGCCAGGCGGAGCAGCCACTAGATTGCTAATGTTAAAGTCTTAGGTATGACCCGGCCGGGGTTCGAACCCACGACCTCCCGCTCACTGGGCGGACGCCTTACCACTAGGCCACCGTGTTGCGGTCGGATATTTGTGTTGGGTGAATAGGTGAACTGTTGTTATGTCTATTGCGATAGATAAATATCGGAGACGTTAGTGTTTTTGTTTTGTTTTGTTCTCGCTCTTGTTTGCTTGGGCAAATCTTCTTTGGTATTTCTGTTAAGCTACAAAATATAAAAGAAGCCTGAACGTTGCGAAAGAAATATATCTGTTACATTAATCTGTCTTCTTATTCTTATCCTTTCTTTTCCTCTTTTGTGTGTGTGTGTGGAACCGCTAAAGGGGTAAGAGAAGGAGAGCAAAAGAGTAAAAAGCCAAGATGCTCACAGAACTGAATTAACAAGGTTACAGTTCTTTGAATGTTTTATTCTCGGTATTATCATTATTGTTAGGGCGGGGATGTAGCTCTGTCGGTAGCGCGCTGGATTTGTATCCAGTTGGCCGCTGTCAGCGTGAGTTCGTCCCCACGTTCGGCGAGAGATTTATTTCTCAGAGTCAACTTTGTGTGCAGACTCTCCTCGGTGTCCGAACACCCCCGTGTGTACACGCAAGCACAAGACCAAGTGCGCACGAAAAAGATCCTGTAACTTCCACGCATTCGACATTTTTGTGAAACGCGTCAACAGTAGCTCTCGCATTTTGAAGATATTTTTCGTAATACTCGTCATTAAGGTGGCTTACTTCAGTTTTTAACTAATAAATGAATGTAGATTCCAGACCTAAAATTAAAGTAACGATTTTAGAAACTTCATTTTTCGAAAAAAGTTGGACCGATTTGGCGACAATTTTTGAAAACGTTCCATATAGCAATTGCATTTAAACAAAACCGTTTTGCTTGTAGGGCATATTAAAATGTAGAGATTTATTGAGATTAATTTTGTGGCATCTGCTAGAATTAATTCTATTACGATGAAAAGAACTGCACGTGATTCATTTATTTTATTTATTTATTTTATTTACGAGGATTTATATCACGCACGTATCTCACCACACAAGGCGACTCAAGGCGCATGTTACCTATTAATGCCGTGTGAGATGGAATTTTTTTTGCACAATATATCACGCATTCATGCTGTTCTTATGTTGTTTTGAAAACTGTTTAAGAATCTGAACTTGTTTATGTTTATAGGCACTTTATTTAAAAGATATGACAGCTTTATTTCTCGGCCTTTAAATCAAATTGTATTTTTGCTTGAACCACGTTCGTAAATTAACATCATGAAAAACTTGTGTTTTCACATGCGAGACAACCCATGCTTATAAACAGGAAACGAGCGAGGTGAAACAAATGTCAACGAAATACTTTTTTTATGGATCACATTTTAGATACAAATACAAGCTGATCTTGTTGGGTTTTGCTCTTGTTCAGGGTAGCTGTTTTTAGGTTACCGCTGTCTTCCTGCGTTGCATGTTTGTTTAGAAGAGTTGCCTCAAAGTACAGGTAGTATTGACACCTTTTGATAGCATTGCCTCCATCATTCTGTAACTCTCTTGGATAGAGTGGAACTCTCCTTGTCAGACTTTCTCCTTTTTAAGACGTTCCTTTTTCGGATTGTCTGTTCATCATCTACCCCCCGCGGGTTAGGGGGAAGAATTTACCCGATGCTCCCCAGCATGTCGTAAGAGGCGACTAATGGATTCTGTTTCTCTTTTTACCCCTGTTAAGTGTTTCTTGTATAGAATATAGTCAATTTTTGTAAAGATTTTAGTCAAGCAGTATGTAAGAAATGTTAAGTCCTTTGTACTGGAAACTTGCATTCTCCCAGTAAGGTCATACATTGTACTACGTTGCAAGCCCCTGGAGCAAATTTTTGATTAGTGCTTTTGTGAACAAGAAACAATTGACAAGTGGCTCTATCCCATCTCCCCCCTTTCCCCGTCGCGATATAACCTTCGTGGTTGAAAACGACGTTAAACACCAAATAAAGAAAGAAAGAAAGTTCATCATCTCTGTAAATTTACCTCCATTGTGAGACTTCCTCCGTTTAAAACCTGATTTAGTCAGTTGTTTAGGTTCCTTTTTGTGTCTCTTTGATTCAACCTTGATGTTATCATTTTCTGATTTAGAATAATCTTTTTCACAGTTGTATATGTCTGAAACTTTGTCGTTTTTCGCAGAACCTTACTGCATTGACCTCTTTGCAATTTGACATTTTAACTGAGATTCAAAATCGACCAAACTGATCGAAATATAAGATGCAAAGATCATTCGCGAAAGATACAAGCAACATGTGTAACGAAAGTATCTAGTTTTGAAAAAGATGTAATTCCTTCTGCCAAAATGAATCCATTATTCAGTTTAAGAGTTTCTAGGTTTATTCTGAAGTTGTTTATTTTAGAATGCCATTACGGTAATGTAAGCATTGACAAATATGGACGAAAATAGACGCACGCACACAGTTAATAAAGAAACATACTTTCGAGCTAAAACACAACCAAAAAAACAACAACAAAAACAAACAATAAACCATATTAACTTAAAAAGAAATGTTATCACTAGGATTACATTTTAAAAAGGTGTGCAAAAATAACAAAGTGCATGCGCACTTACGCAAGCACACACGCACATACGTACGTACGCTCTCTCGCACTAATGCACGCATGCACACACGCACGCCAGTACGCACGCTTGCTTACACACAGAGACTTTTCTCTCTGAAATTTCCCTTCTAGCCCCTCCCCCCTCTCCGTCTCTCTCTGTGTATATCTCTCACTGTCTCTGTTTCTGTCTCTGTCTCTGTCTCTGTCTCTCTCTGGGTTTTTTTTTCTCTCTCTCTCTCTCTCTCTCTCTCTCTCTCTCTCTCTCTCTCTCTCTCTCTCTCTCTTTTAGATTACGTTTTTAAAAAGGTATGCAACATAACAAAGTACTCACGCACTTACGCGAGCACGGACACACGTACGTACGCTCTCTCACACGCACGCACGCACGCACGTAAACACACATACACTGTCTCTCTTAATTGTAACCCCCCCCCCTCCCGCTCTGTCTGCATGGCTCTCTCTCTCTCTCTCTCTCTCTCTCTCTCTCTCTCTCTCTCTCTCTCTCTCTCTCTCTCTCTCTCTCGATAATAACTTTTTATTAATTCCCTTATGAAAGCAATTAAATACTGGCTAAAACTATTAGAAATGCCTTCCCATAGAATTCCAAGAGCAATTTACGATCATCTTAAACGTTTAGAGGAAAGAGGGATTAAGACTTGGGCTAGTGACATTAAAAACCATGTGTTTCGCCTGGGTTTTGGCTATTCTTGGATTGAGCAGCAGGTCGGTAATAAAACTGGCTTTTTGAAGATGCTTAAGCAGCGTTTGCTCGATTGCTATCAACAAGACTGGCATGCAAAGTTATTTGATAGTGAACGATTTGTGACCTATCGAAGCTTCAAAACTATTTTACAGTATGAACATTACTTATCAAGTTTGCATATTAGACGTTATAGAGACGTTCTGGTCCGATTTAGAGTTGGCATAAACGACTTATATTGCAACAGGCACAGATACAATGTAAATAGACGATTGGAATTATGTCCCCTGTGTGGTCTGGCGGAGGAGGATGAAATTCATTTCATCTTCGCCTGCCAAGCCTATTCAAATATAAGACAACAGTTTTCTTTAAACATTCTATTCAATAATTGTTTGAGAGCTAGAAATTTTGTCAACTTAATGAATATTGAAAATCAGGAAATGCTGGCATCATTTATTTTTGATTGTTTAAAACTTAGACAAGAGCTGATTGCAAATCCTGAACAATAGCAGAAAAGGCGACAACTTAACTACACTATTTAACCGGCTATGGCCGTCATTGTAATGTACATATTATATAATATCACAATTACTTTTTCTGATGGACTAGATAGTCCACCAGTATTACATTTATGTTTGTCCTTGACGTTGTTTTTGCCACGTTTCCCCCCCATTGCAAGGGGCATGTTGCCTAAATGCAATAAACTCGTTAATCGTTAATCGTTAATCTCTCTCTCTCTCTCTCTCTCTCTCTCTCTCTCTCTCTCTCTCTTTCTCTCTCTCTCACTCTTTCTCTTTCTCTCACTCTCTCTCTCTCCCCTCTTCCCCCCTTCACCAATCAACTCACCTCCTCCATCCCCACCATTCTTTAGATTTAATCTCCTTGTGCATGTTACACTTTCACTTCACACGTTTCCCAAAAAAAGACAAGAACACGAGTTATTCTCTCAAGCACCCAGTTGGAGCCAACCCGGAAGAAAAGGGGAAATAAAGTTCAAATAAATAAATATCTGCAAGTAGAGAGAAAAACATCTCAAAGACACGCAGATGAATGATTCCATTGATCTCCGTTGATGTATTTTCAGATGTTAAACATGTCCAATCGAAATCTTCATGCTGTCGTGTTTGCCCATGAATTGCACCCAAGTATCATCCAAAATTGACACGTCTCGTCATTTACCTGCCAATCGAAATGTCCGCACTTGTTAACGAATGATGATTCTGACCAATTCTAGATAAACTGAGAACGAGTTGAAAATAATTAGCTTGATGGTGTCAGTGCTACTGTAATGTTTTTTCTCGTGAAAGTTCATCTCGCCGCACCTTTATTGGCTGTTTGCAGTGTGCCTTGCTTCGAATATGTATTGGCTCAAGTAGTAGGCGTGCACATGCTCACACATATGCAAGACCTTGCCAATCCTCTCACACACACACAACCATGCACACAAACACGCACGCTCACGCACGCCCAGACACACACACACACACACACACACACACACACACTCACACACACACACACACACGCGCACACACACACACACACACACACACACACACACACACACACACGTACACACAAACACACACGCACAGACTCACACGCACAAACTCACAGACTCACGCGCGCGCACGTATGCACAGATGCATACATGTATTGAGTTCAAAATAAACATAAAAGCTATGAAACAACAACTACAACAACAACAACAACAACAACAACAACAACAACAACAACAACATGATATATATAGAAATTGTTCTTTGCAATGTATATTTGTGCCGAGCGTTGACCAGTCCGTGCTTCAGTGCAGCATAGACCTATCTAAATATAGGTCCCTGAGTGCAGAAATGGCAAGTGAACTCTTCTTCGGAACTGTGATGAAACCGGCGTGTTTCACTTTGCACAAGTTTCAACGTTAGAGGTCTTTGGAGACTTTTAGAATTAAACCTCTCTGTAATGTGATGGGGAAACCTATACAACATTTACACCTACATTACTTGGCTTTGTCACCGACGCTAAATTCAGCCAGTGCCTTTGTCTGGCCACACTCTCTGAATTGGACAGTACTCAATTCTCGCGCACTACTAAGAACAAAGAGAATAGAAAGACCAGACATCTTACGAATTTCACTGGTCATGATCTTTCGTTTCAAGCAGAACACATCGTCCAGTAATATCTAAACACATAGATGTTATTACGCCAGTTTGTCTAATCTTAGTTTTGTTTTAAGCCACCCGTTGCACACATTCTCCTTGATTCCGTTTGCCCTTTTTGCTTTATTAGTCGTCGATAGTTGTGTGTTTAAGCTTTCGTCTGTTCAAGTTCTAAGCCATTAAAAGCCCGTTAGCTGTTTCTTGAAATTCATCTAGCCAGATGTATGTCGGCTTACTAGCGCCAAAATCTGGGAATACCATTTTCACATGACAATTAATTTCAAGTATGTGGTTTGTGCGCTAGTACACTGTCATACAGATGCCATCCTTCGTGAGACCATCGGAAGCCTGCTTCACGTCTTGCAGAAATAGGATTTCATATGACTGTAGGGTTTCACAGGCAATCGTATTTTGTCTGTGGGCAGTTATAATAATAATAATAATAATAAATAACTTTTCTATAGCGCGAGTCCCATCAATTGGCTCCAGTTATCTGTGGCGAAGAGACTGTGGTCTTTTTTCATGACGATCTTGTGTATAAGACAGTCGTGCAGCCACCGTGACACTCTAGCTGTCTTGTTGCATGATAAGCAGGGAGAGGGGTGGTGGTACATGTATAATACAGGCAGCCGCATTACGTCTTCGGGCTGTAACTGTAACACTGTAGCGGACTTCTTGCATGCCTTGTTGTGAGAGGAGTGGCGGCGTATTTCATGACAATTTTGTGTATAAGACAGGCAGCCGCATAACGTCGTTGGGCTGTATGTGTGACACTGTAGCGGGCTTGTTGCACGACTTGCAGGTTGAGGGGTGGTGGTGCATTTCATGACAATCTTGTGTTTAAGACAGAAAGCCACATAACGTATTTGGGCTGTATGCGTGACACTGTAGCGGGCTTGTTGCATGCATTGCAGGGAACATGTTTATGTCAATCTTGTGTATAAGACAGGCAGCCGCAGAACGTCTTCGGGCTGTAACTGTAAAACTGTGGCGGGCTTATTGCATGCATTTCAGGGAGCTTGTTATGTCCATAATTGTGTATAAGACAGGCAGCCGCATAACATATTCGACCTGCATCTGTGACTCTGTAGCGGGCTTGGTGCATGCCTTGCAGGAAGAGGGGTGGTGGCGCATTTTATTAATAATACAGGCAGCCGCATTACATCTTCGGGCGTTATGGTTGACACTGTAGCGGGCTTGTTGCATGCCTTGCAGGGAGAGGGGTGGTGGCGCAACAAGCCGAGACGAGCACAGCGCGGCAGGCCAACCCGTTCAAGAGCCCCATCAAGCGATGCGGTGTCCGGAGTCCCACTGGATGCTGTATGTAACACAGTGTCCGGCTGTATCATTGTTGTCTATTTGTGTTTGTGTGTGTGTATTTGTGTATTAGCTATTGAAATCCGAGTTGGGTTGAAAGTGATATTGTAAGGTTCTTATTTTGGTTTTGCTTGTGGTATTCTTTTTTTATAATGTTTTTGTTCTGAGTCCCACTGGATGCTGTATGTAACAGTGTTCGGCTGTATCACTGTCGTTTATTTTTATTTATTTATTTTATTTAGTAGTTTATTAGCTATATGGAAAGCCGCGTTAGTTTGAAAGTAATATTTTGAGGTTCTTATTTTGGTTTTGCTTGTGGTATTTTTTTGTTTACAATGTTTTTGTTCGGAGTCCCAAAGGATGCTCTATGTAACACAGTGGGTGTGTGTGTGTGCAAGCCCTCTTTTTGAAGAATCTTCTTTTTTTATTAGTTATTTTTGTTTCGGTTTTGTTTGTGGTGTGCTTTTGCATAAAAAAAAACCCGCCTGAAGCCCGATTGGATGATATTTGTACACATCAGTGTGTGCCGTGTTTTTATTTATTTGTCTGTCTTTATTTATGGATTTTTTTGGGGATATATATATATAAGCCTATAGCTGCGGCAAGCCGGTTGTTTGGACGTTATTATTTATGTTGGTTCTTGATTTCCGGTATTGTTTTTGTTTCTGGAGCCCTATTCAATGCTGTTTGTAGACCGTTTGACACAGTGCTTTGTTTTTGTTTTTTAATACTTTCTTTTTGTGATTTTCTGGTTGGTTTTTGATTTCGGGTTTGATGTGAAATGCTTTTTGTGATTTTTGTGTCCGGGGCGCCACTGGATGCTGTATGTGATCCCTCACACATGTCCCTGTCTCTGTCCGGATTTATTAGTGTGTGTATGTGCGAGTTTATTGTATTGTATGGATATTATTATTACAGTTATTTCTTATGGCGAGACGTGTTTATTTGAAATTAATTCTGTTCTTGTTGGTATGATATTTTTTAATGTTTTTTGTTTGGAACCGTGCTTTAGTTATGTTTGTGGAGAACGTGGATACTTGTTCTTGTGGTATCTGGTAAGTGTTTTTTTGCGGTTTTGTTAAACCTGCTTTCGGACGAGAGTGGGGCGGGGGGGGGGGGTGGAGGGGGGAAGAGGGGGGGGGGGTGGATGGAAAGATAGAGAAAATAAAGTGAAGACCAATACCAAATAACACGTATACAAGACACGTTGAGTGGATGTTGTGTGTTGCTTTTCATTCGCTTTCTCTGTTATTTTGTTTGCTGCTGTCATAGTTTTGTTGTTGGTGGTGTTTTTGTGTGTGTTGTTTTTACTTGTTCAGAAGTCTTAACTGTTTCCTCTCGTGCGAATTGGTCAGGTTACTTTACTGACGTCGATGCGCTTCAGATTTCCATCTCCCTTGGATTATCAATGTCGGGCGTAAGTGTTGGGTCGGGTTTCTCGTTACCACGAAGTGTGATAACGGGTGATTCTCGGCACTGTTAACATACAACATTGATGAAGAGATACAGCCCCGGACCAAGGGGGGTCCAACACAGATCTTTTCAGCTAATGGTAATGAAGGCCTTGTACCTTCCAGATATGCAAACCGAGATATTATTTATTCACCGACTGTCTGGGTCATTTTTGACGCGGGCCAAGAGGGCACTGAACGAATTATCGAACTTTCAGAGAAGCGTAATACACAGGACCCCGAAAGTTGAGGATCGAAGCGAATGTTTTGAACCTGCGCCTTAAAGGTTAATTGAAAACCGAACTCAATTTTTCCCAAACACCCACAACGCCCGCTAAGGGGTTAATTCCCGAAATAGCTGTGGCGCGCTGGTCCAATCAATGACCATGCGAGAAAGGTCAGTGATGCTTGACTTATATCTTCAAGCATTCTCTGAATATCTAGGGTAATTGAAGACTAGATGGGAAGTCTTCCCTTGCACGCCCACTACTCGCTACCGGCTTGTTCTTTTTTTCTTCAAGTGAGTAGATCTTTGTGTGTTTTATTTCTATTAATGATTATTTCTCGGAAGCGTAGTGTTGAGGAAGAAAGGTATTTTCTGTTTCGATCTTTTTATTTTATTCATTTGTTCTTTGCTATATATTCTTTGCTTTTGTTTGTTTTGTTTTGTTTTGTTTAATTGTATCTTTTTGTCTTTATTTTTGTCTTTTGTCTGCCTTGTCTCGTCCGCCATACTGCAAGATAGATGTAAAACTAATCAAAGATAATGGCAATTGTGTCCAATTGCGTAAGCATTATTATTTTATATTTAATCTTTTAAGGATATGTATACCTTACTGGTATTCAATGGATGAAAGCGTAATCGAAAGAATACGTCAATTTGTTTTATTGTCTTTGTGTACATGTGTTTTCTGTCTTTGTTCAAACTTTGTGCATTGCTTCTGAACCTGTATTTGTCATCAGTTTTAAAGTAATTCATTTGTGCCTGGTTTTGAATTTGGCATAAGCATGGTAATGTTTGCGTCCAAAAGGTGAGTGCTATTGGAAGTGAATAAGCTGAGATCGTACAAAATTAGAAAGTGAAATTGAAAAAAAGTAATACTCGATTCTAAGAGGCTTATATCTGAACAGCATCATGGTGCACGGCCACTTGGTTTAAGCGTGTTTTTATTAATTTCTTGTATACACGTTATAAACAGTAACAACGGACATTTAATCATGTGTTTACATTTCTGTCCTGATCTGTGCTTGTAAAATGTAGCATGCACGATGCACACATCCTGTGATGGTGGTGGAGCTAATGTTTTTTTCCATTAATACTTTTCCTTTAACATTTGTTTCTCTTGATTAATTTGTCTCCGAATCTTCTTGATGCAAGATGTGTTTTTTCATCCTATATAACAACATTTTGTTTTTACATAGATAGCGAGAAACGTTAGTTGACAATATGTAGGTTGTTTATTACATTATGTATAGCTAAATATGTGCAGTTCGTTCATGAATATTCCATTGCTTTAATTTGTCAATACATATGGTAACTGATTTGAATACCAACGTGCTCTTATGTACAATACGGTAAATTGTTGTTTTTTCTTTTAATTTATTTCCTAATAAGACCGATTAGAGGGGTGAATTATGAGGAGAATACAGTTGAGTGTTGTTGTGTTTTTTTGATTCTCCAACGTTTGTCGTTTTCCTTTGCTGTTTGCACTTTAATGCAGATGCCCCTTTAAAATCATCGCCTTACCCTTATTTTAATTCAACAATATTCATTCGGTTGGTATATATATATATGGCACATCATCAAGAATAGTCCGCAGTGTTTGTCGTCATGTGGGTAGATCATTAGATGTTAAAACAAATATTTAAAACAAAAGAAAGGTGTAGTCGCTCAGTTATGCACGTAACAATGAGCACACACACGTCTGGTCTACACAATATTTAGCCTGTCCTAAAGACTGAAAGACAATGTGGACCCAAACACAGCCCATCAATCGTTCTCTCTCGAAATGAAAAGCTACATGCCGACATTGATTTCCACAGAGGACAAACAATCGCATAATGCAATCGTGCACTGGCCCCATATTGTCATTCATAAGAGTCTGGAATAGTGCATAAACCTTTCGTGATAAAGCATAACACACCAAGGTATATAACTTTTTTTGTTCACTTTGCATGTCCATAGTAATTTCCATGGAGGGGAAGCGATATGTCGACCTCGGAGAGAGGATCCATCTCATCTGCAACGCTTCTGGAGGCCCGCGGATACCGGAGGAAATTGATTGGTTCAAGGACGGCGATATGGTAACGATTGTGACCTATGAATATTCAACAGTACGATATAATATGTATAACATAGGCTGCTTTTGAATATTGAACATAATTATGGTGTATATTTTTGTCTGATCTGGGTTACATGGCAACACATTTGACATATTTATGGTTCCCATGTCAGACACAAATTTGAATTTGTGTGCTGTTTTCCATGATAACGTCAAGGCTCAGAGACGAGGTTAAAAAAGTAATCGACAAAACTGAGGCGGATTTTTAGCAAAAATCGTTAACAGTTTGTAACGAACGTTTGTTGATTTTGAAGTTTTGGTCAACACACACCATGAAATACACGATAGGCGAATATGTAACAAGTACGAATAAAGAACCTTTGGGCGAGAAATGAACATACAATACAATACAATAACTTTATTAATCTCTAAAAGAGAAATTACATTGCTGAGCGTTTGTGTCCGTAATAATAACATACATAACACATTCAAAATAAACATTTGTTCTTTGTCCTGAGAAAATATAGCACATTGGTTATCACATAAGAACCAATGTGCTATATTTTCTGTTATACTCCATGAGGGTGAGGGTTCAAGACACTTGGAAACACGATTAAGCTTTATGTACATTAGAGCTGTCTGCTCAGATTGTAAACTGAGAATTGAACAGTTAGTAGGCATGTGAACTCTCACAGACTTTGTAAAATAGGCAACAAAGACGTTATACGACATGATAGCGGTATCGGACTTTGTGCTTCGTGATGTTTACGAAATACCCCATCTTCATATCTGTTGTAATATATGTACGTAGTCTTCTCGAAAAGCCATCAGATGCCTTTTGGAATTGTTCTAATGTATAGAAAGGGAGAGAGACTCGTTTGTCTGGAAATGTCAAAATGCGTATGTTGCCACCAAGGGCAATAACTGTCGTCTGGTAGAGCCAAAGGGAGATAATTCACAGGTCGAACGTGGTTTTCAGATAGAGCACTTAATAACCTTTAATGTGATATGTAATATGCTGTGACTAGTGTATGTTATAAACACATACAACTTGTTTGAAATCAAAGGCAAAATTCTCAATAATTGACAAACAAACTGCATAACTATGTCGTCAATATCTGCTTCAGTCTTGCAAGACATGCGGCATCTGCACATATCTTGGTCTGTTTCAGATCGACTCCTTCAAATATCCGCACGTGAAGATTGAAAAGAGACAGTCATTCCGAGACAAGGCTTTTATCAGCGAGCTCATCATCGACAGAGCGAAGCTGACAGACAAGGGAGAGTATGTGTGTCGGAGCTCTCGCGACAACATCGTCAACATGATTGTCACAGTTCTCAGAGGTTGGTGTTGTTTGTGTTGTGGGAAGTATTGTATTTGTTTGGTTGGTTGAGTTGAACCGTAATCCCGAGTGCGAAGCGGATAGACTATGTGTGCCGGGAGGAGGGGGGGGGTGGGTTTGGTGGGGTGGGGTGATTAGTGTTCGAGAGCTCTCGCAACAACATCGTCAACATGAGGGTTACAGTTCTCAGTGGCTGGTGTTGTTGGTAATTCAAAAAAAGATAGACTCAAACGTTCCAAGAATCAAACAAGATAGGTAGGATATTGTACCGTTTAATTATTGACAAAACGACACTTTTTGTAGGGTTTGGTTTTGTGAATAATGAAACGTTCCAATAAACTCCCTTTCTTGTTTTTTTGATTCTGGTGTTTTTTGTGTTGTGGGAATTATATTGGTCGGTTGCGTTGAACGGTGATCTTGTGATTCAGAGTGCGAAGCTAATAGACTATATCTGCCGGCGGGTGGGGGGTGGGGGGTATATATATATGTTTTTGAGAGCTCTCGCAACAACATCGTTAACTTGAGGGTCGCAGTTCTCAGAGGCTATGACGTTGGTTAAGAAGACACGTTCGTATTGATGGGGTTGAAATCATAAAGGAGAGCTGGTCATTCAAAGTGCAAAGCTTACAAGGGAAATACTGTGTGTCGTAACAACATTGTCAACTTGAAGGTCGCGGTTCTAAGATGATTGTTGGTTGGTTATTGTGTTTGTTAATTGCTATGTATCGTTCCTACGGCTTGTACGGATATCCAAGGACCGATTCAAGTTCTAAGATGTTGGTGATGTTTGTGAAGATATGATTGTGTTGGTTTGGTTGAAGCTATGATGTGGAGTGGTGTGGGGAGAAGTGTGTGTGTGTGTGTGTGTGTGTGTGTGTGTGTGTGTGTGTGTGTGTGTGTGTGTTCTTTTCTCTAATTCGCTGTATTAGTATCTGTCTGTCTGCCTGTGCCGTGTGTGTCTGTCTGTCTGTCGGTCAGTCTGTATCTCTCTGTCTCTGTCTCTCTCCGTCTCTCTCCCTCTCTCTATCCCTCTCGCTCTCCATTTCTTCGATGTGTTGAGTCTGTTGTGCACAAAGAACCTCCAATGTTTCAGCCAAAAAACATTAAGAGCTCAAGGAACCATGATTGTATAAACCAAGAACATGAAACGAAGTTCTGTTGCCTTATGTTGTAACCAATTGACTCAAACAATTACCGATGCATGCCAACAGGAAAACCGTGCAATATTGAAGTCTTATTGACTATTGTGCTTATATGTACAAGCCCGTGCTTTATGTCAGTCTTGTGTTCATCTTCTGATCTTTACTGATTTTTATTTGTCTCTTGTTGCAGCCGAGTCACCAAATCGGAGACGAGGTAAGTTGTGTGGAGTTGTTTGTTCTTCACGCCAGTTCGACTGGTATGGAGCGATAGTTCAAGTCCACAGTTAACGCAAGCTTCAGAGTAAATTGTTGGTTATTGCAAGACGACTTCAGCATTGGCTTTAAAGATCAGCCTTAGAGTCTCACAGCGTGTATTTCATGTTCCAAGAACTTTTCTGTCAGGTCCATCCCCCCCCCCCCCCCCGCCCCCCCAAAAAAAAGTAAGCCCCATCTGCTTGTGTACATCACCACGTGTCATGTCAAGGATGCATGCATTCATGGACACGAACATAATGTAAAGACTCGCACACATGAAATCATGTGCATTTATTTATTATGCATGGGGAATTCATTTCTGTCTGTTTGTCTGTACTTACCACGCTTCTTTGTCTGTCTGTCTCTAACTCTATCTATGTCTGCTTCGGTCTCTCAATATGTCCATGATTGTCTCGTATTCTATCTCTTGCTGTCTCTCTCCCCCTCTCTTTTTCTCTCTGTCTACTTTTCCCTCTGTCTGTCTGTCTGTCTGTCTGTCTGTCTGACTCTGTTTCTGTCTCTGTCTCTGTCTCTCTCTCTGTCTCTGTATCTCTCTGTCTCTGTCTCTGTCTCCCGCTCTCCCTCTCTCTCTCTCTCTCTCTCTCTCTCTCTCTCTCTCTCTCTCTCTCTCTGTGCTCATCTCCATGAAAAGGGCCCAAGGCCTACTCATTAAAACATTCAGACTCTGTCTCTGTCTCTGTCTCTGTCTCTGTCTCTCTCTCTCTGTTTCTCTCTCTCTCTCTCTATCTCTCTCTCTCCCTCTCTCTCTCTGGTTGGCTGGCTGGCTGTCTGTCTCATGCGTATCTGTGTATTTGTCTTTATGTCAGTGTCTAGTGTTTAGTGAGAAAAGGTCGACAAACATTATTATGGGGGACAAAAAGTGTGGTGCAGTCGATCTGTCTGGCTGCCAAAGTGTTGTATAAGTGTCACACAGGTGTAATGCCTGTGATGACGAATGGGTTTGTGCTGCGTGACTTTTTATGTTGCTGCTGCTACGTCTTCAGCGTCTTCCTTTCTTTGTTCCTTTTTACATTTACAGATGTAGTCAAGTTTTGACTAAATGTTTTAACATAGAGGGGGAATCGAGACGAGGGTCGTGGTGTACGTGTGTGTGTGCGTGTGTGTGTGT
Source organism: Littorina saxatilis (assembly GCF_037325665.1). NCBI lineage: Eukaryota > Metazoa > Mollusca > Gastropoda > Littorinimorpha > Littorinidae > Littorina > Littorina saxatilis. Next base: position 69,062,133 of record NC_090245.1, read on the forward strand.
GTGTGTGTGTGTGTGTGTGTGTGTGTGTGTGTGTGTGTGTGTGTGTGTGTGTGTGTGTCTGTCTGTGCGTGTTTGTGTGTAGAGCGATTCAGAGTAAACTACTGGACCGATCTTTATGAAATTTTACACGAGAGTTCCTGGGTATGATATCCCCAGACATTTTTTCTTTTTTTGGATTATCTTTGATGACGTCATATCCGGCTTTTTGCAAAAGTTGAGGCGGCACTGTCACACCCTCATTTTTCAATAAAATTGATTGAAATTTTGGCCAAGCAATCTTCGACGAAGGCCGGACTTTGGTATTGCATTTCAGTTTGGTGGCTTAAAAATTAATTAATGACTTTGGTCATTAAAAATCTGAAAATTGTAATTGTTTTGTTTTTTTAAATAAAACGATCCAAATTTACGTTCATTTTATTCTTCATCATTTCTTGAGTTCAAAAACATATAAATATGTTATGTTCGGATTAAAAACAAGCTCTGAAAATTAAAAATATAAAAACTATGATCAAAATTAAATTTCCTAAATCGATTTAAAAACAATTTCATCATCTTATTTCTTGTCAGTTACTGATTCCAAAAACATATAGATATGATATGTTTCGAATAAAAACACGCTCAGAAAGTTAAAACGAAGAGAGGTACAGAAAAGAGTACTATGCAGCACAGCGAAACCACTACCACGCTAAACAGGCTCGCCAGTTTCACTGCGTTTTGCACGAGCGGTGGACTACTGTCATTGTGAAAAAAATGCAGTGCGTTCAGTTTCATTCTGTGAGTTCCACAGCTTGACTAAATGTAGTAATTTCGGCTTACGCGACTAGTTTTTGCTTGTTGTGAGTTATGTTGGTTAGGTGGGTGTAAATATATAGCTCTCTCTCCTCCTCTCTGTTTCTGTCTGTCTTACTGTCTCTCTGTGTGTCTGTATGTCTGTGTGTCTGTCTGTCTGTCTGTCTTTTATCATCACTGATCATCATGACCATCAGCAACAGAAGCAGCAGCAGCAGCAGTATCAGCATCAGCATCCGTTCTATTTTTTGTTATTTTCGTCTTCGTATTCATATAAGTTTTCTTCTTGCAAACTCCAGTATTTTGTCTGAGTGATCCATTTTTGTATTCTCCGATGAGACCGAGAAAGCTTAACTGTTGTCGTTTTTTCCCTACATTAGCAAGTGCACAAATGATCTAATTTCATTAAGCCGTTGTCTATACATCGTACGTTTAGTAATGCTCATGTTTTGACTTTTTTAACTTTTTATGTGTTCAGGCACCAACATGTACACCGACGATTACGACAGCTCTGCCTCATGCGTCTTCAGCGTTCACCACATATTGCACGTGCATTTGGCAGCACTGCTCGCGACCTACATCTTCTTCACTTGGATGCTGCAATCCTGACAGGTGTGCTGAGTCACAAATAAAAGACGATGGGTGTCGGCGCGTGGCATATGTCAGCCTTCCTTCACGCATGTTCTGCAATCTTGGAATGTGTTGTGTCTCACGCATGAGTTGTTGAGCCCTGCTAATGCCGGCTGGTGTAGTTAAAAGGAGGGTATGCTTCGCAAGGTTCAGATTCTGTACTGTGCTTGGATCAGTGACATTATCAGTGGCTGCGACACACAGAGAAAGACACACGCCGGATCTTGTTCCCTACTCGGTGCCTTACCTCATTATTACTTACAAACCACTTGAATATTGACTTTCTTCAGTCACTGCGAATCTCAGTGTTGTTGACTGCACTAGTTGTTGCACTTTGGCCCTTTAGTCTTCATAGTTATCCAGTTGTGAAGAGTTTCCCATTGGATCTATTTTCTGTGTATAGAGTGCACCACAACCTCAACCGAACAGTCATTGATTCGATGCACTTGAGACATGATTTCGATACTCATACGAAGTTGGAAGATGTTCGAACAGAAGGGATCCCATTTGACCATGATACTTCTAAGGTCTGGATTGTACGGCCCATCACTACACTACCCAGTGGAAAAGCGGAGAGCCGGATAGAGCTCATGATCTTCTACGTGTCTGGTAGAACCCAGCAGGCATGGCCTAAAGGTTAGACCTGCTTCTATTCCAGGTATCACCAAGCTGGCGTCGTGTTCTGCAAAAGTACTGACCACTTATAACTCACTGAACTACTTTGCACATTGTGTTTTGGCTATGAGATACAGTCGATACATACGAGGTGCAATGATGCATCCGAAACAATGCTAGCTTGCTGCATGGTGTTCCAACTACGAGCGCTTGTGATATTTGTGAAGAAGACAGTTTATATCGTTGCAAAGGCGTGAAACGCGTGACGTGCGAACCAATTTGGATAACATAATTGAATTGTCTTGCTCGCCCCAAAGTGTCGCGTGGCAATGTTAGTGATATGTGTAAACATTAACAAAATCCTATGTGCTCCGATCCAACGACTCTGACACCAGAAACGACGGATTATGAGAATGTTTTTCTCTAACTAAGCTGAGTATGTATCTCAACAGATGTCGAGAGTACCTATTCTGAGCTGATAAAAAAACCATTAATACAAATTAAGAAATCGCATATTTTTAAGACTTCATTTTGGCCATGTGGACGGTGTCAGTCGTTGTACAAATCTGATCGAAAGTGTGCTCCCCAGTTGCTTGGTAACAGAGTTGTGTGCCAACGTCGCTCCACTGAACACCAACACTTCATGGATTCAGAGTGTAATACTGATTGACATGCATCTTCGAAACACAGAAGTGCGTTGCATCCTCACGAAGGGCAAAGCCCTTGAGACCGGGCCGACAAACTCGAGAGAATAACACTTCTCTCTGATTGCATCATGACTTTTTATATGCACATGCATGCAGCTTGCCCATTTTGCTCTAGGACTCGATCGGACAAACTGGAATCACATGTAATGGCGAGATTGCATGCAAGCAAGGTGTGGAACTACATAACACTAAGGCTACGGGGAGTATCATTTCTCCCCCCCCCCCCCCAAAAAAACCAAAAAAAAATGCAATTTAGGGTCGCATGTAATTGTGATATTACATGCAAGCTTCGGATCAAATTGGGTTATAAATGACTCACATCTATCCGTTTTCTCACCAAAGTTGAAGACATGTGGTCATTCCTGGACTTAAGGAAATACTAGCCGTGTGGAATTACTTCACATTGACACTGTGGAAATAAGATACACGGGGCTGTATAATGTAACCTCGAATACATTCAGTAATCCTGGACTGAACAAAATATCATGTGTGGGCCTACACCACACACACACTTGAGAGAAAAAAACCTGTCTAAAGTTTTCAAATATAGACACTAACATGCGTTTTCAAAGAAAACATGATGTGGAGTAACTATCTGGATCCTTAGTGTATTCTGCACTTCAGAAAGAAGTGAAATGAATGTGGACTTCTTCTCGGTCGTTTTGTTATGCTGCAGTTGTGTCGCTGTTGTCAATCAAAGGTGAGGTCAATATTTGAATGCACACATAATCATTCACATGACTAATTCAATGCACACAGTCAAAAACTCGCGTGTTTTAAATGTTGGACATTCTGAACTTTTTACTTTGAATAGGCAACGTTGGAAGTGGCACAGGTACTGACGCACACAGATGACAGCTATTTGTTTGTGCATAGAAAACTGAACTTCGAGGAAAGAAGACACCAGGGCTAAGGTGCACGAACTGAAAGTGGGTGTCACCCAAACGGGAGAGAACAAACCGCGGGATCTGATTCGTTGAAATCACAACAAATCTCAATGTCAACCAATCCAACACTGGCTTCCACCCGGTTGGTCACTTCCTCATGCACCTCGGCCCAGGCAACCTTGCGTGTGTCACAGACACTGACTCACAAGAAGAACAGTGTTTCGTGTGTGCATGAGGGGGGTGTGCATTGCTCGGAGATCAATTTGTGAATTGGAAAGCTCGCGCTACCTCAATACTCGATGACCATCATCATCATCAGAAAATTATTCCTGAGTGACCCGCCACGATCAAATTAAGGCTTAGACCTTCCCCAGAAAATAGTTCGACTCACCATACTTTATCAGATCTGGTCAGGTTTTTGTATGGAACAAGAACGACCCTCCCTTTGCACACATACTCACAATCAACAGACTGAGTGCTTTCTGTGCAGAGTTTGTTTGTTTGTTTGTTTGTTTGTTTGTTTGTTTGTTTGTTTGTTTGTTTGTTTGTTTGTTTGTTTGCTTAACGCCCAGCCGACCACGAAGGGCCATATCAGGGCGGTGCTGCTTTGACATATAACGTGCGCCACTCTGTGCAGAGTGGAATTTGTTGTTGATGATTTCATAAAATTTCTTAACCGGCACTAGTATCAATATGCGAGATTAATTGATAAAAAAACCCGGCACGGTTGGCCTAGTGGTAAGGCGTCCGCCCCGTGATCGGGAGGTCGTGGGTTCGAACCCCGGCCGGGTCATACCTAAGACTTTAAAATTGGCAATCAAGTGGCTGCTCCGCCTGGCGTCTGGCATTATGGGGTTAGTGCTAGGACTGGTTGGTCCGGTATCAGAATAATGTGACTGGGTGAGACATGAAGCCTGTGCTGCGACTTCTGTCTTGTGTGTGGCGCACGTTATATGTCAAAGCAGCACCGCCCTGATATGGCCCTTCATGGTCGGCTGGGCGTTAAGCAAACAAAACAAAAAAATCAATATGCGAGACTAATTGATAAAAAAAAGCTCTCTCTGCACTGAAAGCAGTCAGGAGGTGGAATGTTGGTGTGTGTGTAAGTGGAGGGGTGGTCTTATCCCACGTAAAACCCTTTCGCGGCAGATTTGAGATAGTGAGCTAAACTCTTTTCGTGGGGAGGTATGTGCCTTTAACCTCTGTTTAAAGGGCATTTTTCTTGAGGAAAGTCGACCGTCAATCTGTTAGTGTTTAGTGTGTGAAAGAACGACTACTCACGCATACGTTCCGGTGAAAATGGTTGATACCTTTTTTTCAAACAGTTATCATGCCTTCACATCAAATGATTTGTGTCCAGTTTTGATTACCAATATATATTTAATTTCACATCACATACATAAAATGAACATGGCCAGTAGGAAAGCTTCATTTTTTCATGAGGTGAACAAAACCCGAATACGGAACTTACAGATAGCGTACGTCCTTCCTGCATAAACGACCATGTTCACAGATTTGCCCGACTTTTGCATGGAATAATAAGAAATCCTCGCACTTAAAAACAAACCAAATTACAATGGCGTGTGTGCACTCTGTACAAAGTGGACCTTGTTATGAATTAAGTTCGCAGATTGACCCTCTAGGTGTCACTTACGAAATAAAGAACATGCGATACCGATTCATGCACAGCCTAGCGGTGACCTTATGAGTAATGTTGCATTGAATCATTAAAAGTACATTCCTTACTGTGCACGTCATCGCGTTCACCACCACAGATATGTTCAACAGTGTTAACGGTATGAGAGAAACTTTCAACTTAAATCCACAGCCTGCGCTGTAAATTGAGGTGTTTTACTTTTGAACACACTGTTTGCAGCCAGTTGTGAACACTACGTGAGACACTATTCATAATTCTACTGGCGAAAGTAGCACACATTGCAAACGCTATGGAATGTTTACCACGTGTGCTATTTTTGCTGGTAGAATTGATAACGTATCTCACTCAGTGTTCCTAACGGGGTACAAGACGTGTGTTCAAACGTGAAACACCTCAATTTACAGTGCAGGCTGTGGATTTAAGTTGAAAGTTTCTCTCATACCGTTAACACTGTTGAACATATCTGTGGTGGTGAACGCGATGACGTGCACAGTAAAGAATGTACTTTTAATGATTCATCGGCTGGTCAAAGCAGCTGCAAAGAGAGCGCTCATTGCTTGATCGTCAATTCTCATTTGCAAGCAAATATGTCGCATTTACTGAGCGTTTTTCATGTGTGTAATTACTCAAAGTCCCTTTAATTTGTTTTAAGTCTCTAACGTGTCCGAGTGTGTGAATGTAACCTTGGAACTCTACAGGGTAAATCACTCCTGTGTTTCTCATGTTTTTACTGTTCCAAACCGGTAGCCGAGAGAAACATGTCACTCACTTACTCCAGCATATTCATACCTTCTGTAAAGCCTATCACATTTCAGGGATATTGCTAAAATTTATTTTCTTTGGCAAAGTTGCCGTAAAAGTATCGGCAATGTTCGGAAGTTTGTCATTTTTCACCCACCGTGGAAAAAATAATATCGGCAGCTCTGCCGAAATAATGGTGAAGTTTTTGGCGATTTGAAATAAGTTTCCGTGTTTTGCCGGCGACTAACGACACCCCTGAGATTTGATTGTGTGTGTGTGCAGCATAAATGACTGCTTTAGCGAAGCAAAGATATTCCAGCCTGGAATATCTTTGAGCGAAGTGTGTGAGGAAATCATTGATTGATTGATTGATTGATTGATTGATTGATTCGTGATGATTCAAGACCTTACACTTTGAATGCTTTTTTTCCAGTTATTAATATAATTATGTATGTAAAAAGTATGTATGTACATTTTGTGTTTGCTTTGCGGATTTATTTTCTTGTGACACGAGTCAAATGATGTGTGATGATCACTGGTTGTGCAAAGATGTAAATCAGGGATGCATGAGGATGTTGTTTTACTTATATGTACAAGATTAAAACTTGTGGACTGTATATGTTAAACTTTTTCACGAAGACCTGGAAAAACCGCGCAAATAGCTTTTAAGTGTCCAAATAATGGCATTCTCCAGATGTGGTGCCATTTCTAATTTGTTTACTGCTTTATTCGTATTAAACTTAATCTTACAAAAAACATGTCTTTGTATCGCTTATAAGCAACATTTCACGAGTCTTGATGTGCATTCACCTACACACGATTTTAACGATGCTTCGCGGAGTAACTGCGTATACGTATAAGAGTTTTACTATTGCGTGTACATGTATTACGAAAGCCTCCCGTCCAAGGTAGGCATTTTCCAAAGCAAAGAATAATGTGTATGGCGTTTTATAAATAATTGGAAACAAGAAAGGTTAGTCTGTAGAACTTTAAATTATTGGCGAAACAATTTTGTTTCTTCAAATTTTGTTCAGCCAGATTGGCAAATTATAATTTTCATAAAAGTAGAATAAAATGACAAAGATTGGTTTGCAGTGTTTCAGCAATGATCCACATTGCTGAGAGCTTACTTGGTGAAGTTGTGATATTGTTCCATTTGGTATCCATGTTCAGTAGATTTGTTGTGACTGGTCTGCATATAATATTCATTTATTTCTTCTTTTTTTTCAAGCTCAGGGGTGCATTTGCGTGTATGTTTTATGTATGAACTACATTGAATACATTTCTTGTTTCTTTCATCGTTTATCTGTCTTACTTTGTATGTTTTGTTATCTTTGTTTTTGCGTGTTGTTGTTGTTTGTTGTTGTTGTTGTTGTTGTTGTTGTTGTTGTTGTTGTTGTTGTTGTTAACTTATTAATGGTAGCCTGGGGAGCTGCATCTGTGTGTGATTCACTTGTACCAAAAGGATGTGGAGTTTCAAGTGAAAATAAAAATAAAATTTGTTTTTAAAATAAATAAACAAATATATAATGAAATATCATCTTTAAAGGCTGAAATGCACTTTTGGGGGTAGGAGAGTTGCAGCAGGACTAACTGATAGGAAAACAAAAAAAATGGTAAGATAAACACGATCATGTCGCAATTAACTAACGCTGTCGTTTCACCCTGTCGCACCAATGTACAGTTTGCTCTCTCTCTCTCTCTCTTTCTCTCTCTCTCTCTCTCTGTCTCTCTCTGTCTCTCTCTCTCTCTCTCTCTCTCTCTCTCTCTCTCTCTCTCTCTCTCTCTCTGTCTCTCTCTTTCTCTCTCTCTCTCTCTCTCTCTCTCTCTCTCTCTCTCTCTCTCTCTCTCGATAATAAAGATTTTGTCTTGTCTTGTCTTGTCTTGTCTCTCTCTTCATTTGGGTTAAATGTAAACCGTAATGATCGGGAATGACAGGACTGTCCTGGTAGTCATGGGATCAGTACTTTTGACCTTTTCCTCCGCTCTAATTAATTGCTCACGAAAGTGTCTCATTTCATTAACACCAACCGAAACGTCCAGTTTAAATTGCGAGCGCTGTAACGCCCACCTCTTAATGCTAAGAAGTGCGATAACGTCAGTGAACTCTTGATGAAGTTTTAGCGTAATGACTTCAACATACGATGGACAAGGTCTAATTGCATCTGTATTGGTGTCCTCTGCTTAATCATTACTGGCTGACCGCATCCTGGACACGCCCATTCCACTCTGTTTAAGAGCAGAATATACCTGCGCAGTTTCAGCGGCACAGACGACGCATTACATAATTATTGTTGATGCTGCGATAGGGATTATGACGAGTACTTGGCCTGTTTTCCTTTCACGCAACGTGTAGCGGGCTGTCCTGCTGAAGTTACATAGGTGAGCGCCAGGCCTTACGAAACCGAGTTCAACGCATGCTGTCTCTCAAACTACTTCGCTGACGCCGTCTGTTGTTAGGGGCAAATTACATCTGCGCAGAGTCAGCGGCACAAACGACGCACTGCAGATTATAATTATATAATTCTTTTTTTCCCTTCGTGAAAAGAAAACAGGCTAAGTACTCGCCATAATCCCTATCGCAGCATGCAGCGCCGCTGACTCTGCGCAGGTATAATTTGCCCCTTATGAACATGTTGTCGAGTAGGAGCTTCAAATGATATAGAACTTTACGAGTTTCGTTTACAACAGCATGTCCATGATGACATTCAGCATATCGCTGCAGCTTCTCCTTCTGCGCTCCCGTCGCAATATATCGCTGTTGAAAACGTCACTGCCTATCCTATCAGTCTGTGTCTCAGGACGAGGAAAGTCGAGGAAATGCAGACAAATTGACGAAGTATCCATCAACTGTCTCCTCAGTCGTGGCTGTCAGCGATTCAGCACTGTATTCTCCGTTGGGTTTGCAAGTGATTCGCTTGCAGATCAAAGAACTGAGTTTCATATTCATCGGTGATCCGCTTGCAGATCGAGGAACTGAGTTTCATGTTCATCGCCTTAAGTTAAGGCTAGTGATCCGCTTGAAGATCAAAGAACTGAGTTCCGTATTCATCGGTGATCCGCTTGCAGATCGAGGAACTGAGTTTCCATGTTCATCGGGGATCCGCATGCAGATCAAAGAACTAAGTGTCCATGTTCATCTGTGATCCGCTTGCAGATCAAAGAACTGAGTTTCCATGTTCATCGGTGATCCGCTTGCAGATCAAAGAACTGAGTTTCCATGTTCATCGGTGATCCGCTTGCAGATCAAAGAACTGAGTGTCCATGTTCATCGGTGATCCGCTTGCAGATCAAAGAACTGAGTTCCGTATTCATCGGTGATCCTCTTGCAGATCAAAGAACTGAGTTTCCATGTTCATCGGGGATCCGCATGCAGATCAAATAACTGAGTGTCCATGTTCATCGGTGATCCGCTTGCAGATCAAAGAACTGAGTTTCCATGTTCATCGGTGATCCGCTTGCAGATCAAAGAACTGAGTGTCCATGTTCATCGGTGATCCGCTTACAGATCGAGGAACTGAGTTTCCATGTTCATCGGTGATCCGCATGCAGATCAAAGAACTGAGTTTCCATGTTCATCGGTGATCCACTTGCAGATCAAAGAACTGAGTTTCCATGTTCATCGGTGATCCGCTTGCAGATCAAAGAACTGAGTTTCCATGTTCATCGGTGATCCGCTTGCAGATCAAAGAACTGAGTTTCCATGTTCATCGGTGATCCGCTTGCAGATCAAAGAACTGAGTGTCCATGTTCATCGGTGATCCGCTTACAGATCGAGGAACTGAGTTTCCATGTTCATCGGTGATCCGCATGCAGATCAAAGAACTGAGTGTCCATGTTCATCGGTGATCCGCTTGCAGATCAAAGCACTGAGTGTCCATGTTCATCGGTGATCCGCTTGCAGATCAAAGCACTGAGTGTCCATGTTCATCAGTGATCCGCTTGCAGATCAAAGAACTGAGTTTCTTAGTTATCGCTTTAAGCACGAAGAGACTGCCTATATACTCTCCCTGCAATTAATGTAAGTTGTTCCGTTACCGGCAACGTGAGAGTAAATGTCTGACGTACGGCATCTTTCACGGACATTTGACGTCAGGTTGGTGGGGGCTTGGGGTGGGGAAGTGAAGGGAGCTATACTGACTAAGAATGCTCACAAGTAGTATGAGGCAGGAGAGCACAGACATACCCTGTCCTCGGCGTCCATCCTGTGGCAAGTGCCTGTGGTCGTGTGGTCATGTGGCAGACACACCTGCTAGCTCTAGACTAACGAAGTAAGCGATCCTCTCGGAACTGCAACTTTTCCCACAGTTTCAATCATTACCAGCACATGCATTCTCCATCAAATGGGGCTAAAGGTCTGAACATTTGCATATATGATCAATAAGAGTAGCGGAATAAATGTGTACAATTTCACTTTATGTCTTCATAAACCTGTACAAACGCAGCTTTCATATGTCGGCTTCTAGTCTCTCATGCGGCTAAACTATTTTGCTTCTCTCAAATTCTCCGCACCCATCGTCCGCCATCTAACATAACATAACCAAAAAAAAGTCTGTTTGCAAAATAAGAAAGTGTTTTATTCAGCAACTACAGCCCCCACACACTGCTAAGTCCTTTGGGAGAAAAAAATAACCAACAGTCTCGCTCTGACCAGCATCCGCCTCAGGATGGACAGGGGTCAGACAGAGACGAAACCATGGGTCCTCTCCCCGGACATTGTGGTCACTGCTGGTAACACTCCACTTGTATTCTTGTTGACTGTCCGGGGGGAAATCTGGCTGGACAGGCCCTCGGTCTTGTCCCTACCTCCCGTCCTTCTTCTTCTCCGGCAATTCTGCGTTTCCTCCCGTCCACCCACAACCGACTATGGTGTTTTCTGTCCCTGATGACTCCATATGCTTGCCACAAAGGGTACCTGCTGAGTGGTGGTGTTTGAGTAACTGATGAATGTTTTAGTTGGAGTTGAAGGTGTTCTTTTTGGGTATTATCAGCTGTTATTATCAATGCAGTGCCACATATGGCTTTTTGACCAATCAGGACGGATTCTAGGTGACCCTCTAAATGTTATAACGTTCAGGCACATTTGACGTCAGGTTGGTGGGGGCTTGGGGTGGGGAAGTGAAGGGAGCTATACTGACTAAGAATGCTCACAAGTAGTATGAGGCAGGAGAGCACAGACATACCCTGTCCTCGGCATCCATCCTGTGGCAAGTGCCTGTGGTCGTGTGGTCATGTGGTCATTTTGTTTATCAAGCTGAAAATGAACAAGACAAAGTAAAAATTTAAATCAGCAATATCGGTGTGGTTTATTCTAAAGAATGACACTTCAAATGCTGTCAGATAATACTCTCTTTATCTAAAAAAAAAATACCGAAAAGCGAGTTTTGTCGGTTGGTGCTTTACCGTACAGCGAGGCACCGCCCATCCTCTGAGTGTGCAATGCCGACTCGCTCACTTGAAATCTAAATTATCAAAGTTCGGAAAATCAAGTGAAATTGGGTCACTCGCTTTACGTCAAATGTATCTTTACGTCATTTCCCATCCGTCTGGAGTCGGTTCTAAATCTGTCGCTCTCTGTTCAACAAGAAAAAGCGAAGCAACCGAAACGCATGTTCAACATGGTTTGTTGTGTGTCAAACGCATTTGACCTGTGAATATTCATCACGTAAGGTGTGTTACTCTGATTGGCTGACCCAGGTCACGAGAATTCTTTGACTGACAGGCATAATCAGCTGGCCCTGCCTTTCGGTCAGTGACAATAATCGGATCCTTTCTGCAGCAAAGACAATACAGAAGGCAAGGTAATTAACAATGACAACACTAAAGTGCAACCCCCAATCACCCCCCCCCCTCACCCCCACCCCCCACCCCCTAAAAATCACCGTCATTCTAAGGAAATGTTTTGTGCCTATAACTAAAAGGGCAATTTTTGTGTGGTTTGTTTCGAAAATTGTGATTGCACATTTTGAGGGCA